>NW_012106886.1:1222758-1228338 GCF_000951045.1 Mandrillus leucophaeus
CAGCTCACTGCAACCTCTGCTTCCCAGGTGGAATCAATTCTCCTGACTCAGCCTCCCAAGTAGCTGGGATTACTGGTGTGTGCCACCATGCCCGGCTAATCTTTGTATCTTTGGTAGAGACAGGGTTTCACCATGTTGGCAAGGCTGGTCTAGAAATCCTGACCCCAGGTGATCTGCCCACCTCGGCCTCCCAAAGCGCTGGGATTACAGGTGTGAGCCACCACACTTGGCCTTCTTCAACTTTTGAAAAATTTCCTCAAGCATCTCAGCCTCTTTCTTGTCTCCAGACATTTGCCCATACTATTAACTCTGCCTGGGATGTTTTTGTTACCACTCTTACATGGTCAGCATTTCCTTTTGCTTTTATAGGCAGTTCTATCAAAAGTAGGTTTCCCCAAATGCATCCAGTACTCCATCTTGACTCCTTGTTTTATGCACAGTATTTATCAAAATTTGAAATTACAGATTTTTTTGTTTCCTTCACTATATTGTAAACTCCTCATAGACTGGGATCTCATATGTCTTATTCATTATTTTTTTTTTTGTTCTCCTGCCTCTGCAACAGTAATGAGCACATAGAAATTGCACAATAAATGTTCATTTAATTAATGAATTGAAACATCTTTTCTGCCACGTGATTCTTTGGACAGATAGATTGATTTTTAGAAACTTTCACTTTGTATTGTGAAATATAATTATGCCATAATTAATCTTCCAGAAACTTTTGTAAAGACTTACTGGTTTTAAATGAGATGGGATATAAACATAGGCAGTGGTATGCTAGAACCAGCTCACAGTCACTTGCAAAAGCAGATTGTAAGTATCTTGTTCTAATTCTGAAACCACATATTTATAGTTTGAGATCTGTAATGGTGGGAATATTTACACCATGGAACTGTCAAAGGTAAAAAAACAGAGATTCCACCCCTGACCCCCACCCCTCGGCCACCGACCGCCAACCCCCTAGCCCAGACAGAGTTGTTAAACATTTCCCAACATGTGTTTGACAAATAAGTTTCTTAGTTTGTGATTTTCAGGAAGAGTCCCTTAAATGAGATTTCGTGAGAAAGTTATTTACTAGAAAGTAATCCGGGGGTGAGGGACTAATAGAGAAAGTGAGGAAGTAGGGCCAGTAAGGAAACAGTAAGGAAAGATCAAGCAAGAGTGCGGTATTGATACAGGAGTGGGGCAGGGAAGCGATGGGTAAAGAAGGGCGAGGTCCTTGGCAAGGGCTCCACCCTCAAACCTGAAGACCCGCAGCCTTAAGCGAGGACAGGCATATCTGTTTAGGCACCCAAAAAGTTGCCTTTTGGCCTGCCACAACACTCATCTTGTGCCCGTAAAAACCTGAGACCTTAGCGGGCACAGACACAAGCGGCTGGACATCGAGAGGAGCAGAGGAACAGAGCGTCAGACAGCGTTGACATGGCACCACAGAGAAGGAGGGAAGAGGAAGGACATCTGGGCGCCAAGGGGAGTTCAGCCGGGTCGGAGGAGAGTCTGGCCACTGGGCAGCCCAACTCCAAGGGAAGACCACCTTCCCACTCCATCCCTGGCTTCTGGCTCCCCGTCTATCTTGCTGAGAGCCATCTTCACCACTCAATAAAACCTTATACTCATCCTTCCAGCCCACATGTAATTTGATTCTTCCAGTACACTGGGCAAGAACTGAGGCTGTCACACTGGCTCCCTGTCCTTGCGATAAGACAGAGGGTCTGTTAAGCTGATTAACACAATCCATCTGCAGACAGCGTAGCTGAAAGAGTGCACTGTAACACACACTCACTTGGGCTTCTGGAGTCCTAGACGCTGCCCTGGGGCTGGAGCACAAAAGCACTCCCCATGGCCTCGGCACCCGCTCCCCCTAGGGGTTTGAGCAGTGGGGCAAGGAAGGAGCGAGCCATACCCTTGTCACACACCCTGCAAGGGAAATAAGGGAACTCTCCATTTCAATATCAAGCAAAGTTCCATGGAGTTTTACTTTGGCTCAATGCCACAGAGAAACTCTGAAAACAGAGTTGTCCAATCAGGGACTAGGGATCTGGTGTATTTGTACTCTCACCTGTCAGTCATAGGACTGTCCCCTGGGAACACATATTCTTAAGCACTTCCTGTTTCTATGTGCAATGGGAAAGCAATTTCCAGCAGTAGGAGGGAAGGCCTATGACAAAGAGACAGGTGCTAGCTGTTGAAGGTGAGAGCACACAAATATGAAAAAAGAATCCTGGACCTATAGGCCCCTCACCAACAGCCCTGCTGCTACAGTGCCTCCAAACCTTTAACAAGCATGCACTCATCTGGGAATACATACGTCAGCAGGTCTGGAGCTGTGCCTAAGATTCTACATGTCTAACAAGCTCCCAGGTGATGCCTTTGATGCTGCCTGTGAACCACACTTTGAGAAGTAAAGTACAGCAACGTGACTTCAATTATTTTGTACAGGAAGACCCAGCTTTATTTGGCTTGTTCAAGTTAGTTTTCAGGCAAACATAGTTTACTGAAAAGTTTGAACTAGAACCACTTTCTTAGAGAGACACTCTGTTTTACCACAGGTTTCCCCCAAATATTGTATCAGTGAGGTCAGATATTTAGTTAGAGCACTTTACATTTGCAAGGGAGGTTTTCGATCCTTCATTTCTTCCCAGCAGGGAAACTAAGATCAGAAAAATTCTTAACATAACGTAAGCATGCATAGTGCCAGATAAGTCTGTAGTCCAGACACTCAATGGTTTATTTTCTCTATCATGCTTTGAATTCAAGTTCATCTGTCACTTCAACAACCACTTAGTGATACTGTGTTCATTACAAGCCACTAGAGATGGTTTTGTTGGGGATTCGAAAGTGAATTATATTTAAAAAAATAGACATGACTCTTGCCCTCCATGATATTACAACTGAAACAGGAGAAGTTCCCTTATCCCCCTCACAGGGCATGGGACAGGGGTGTGGCTCCCTTCTTCAGTGCCCCACTGCTCAAATCCCTATGGGGAACAGGCAGATGGGCAGGCCATGGGGAGCAGGCAGATGGGCAGATCATGGGGAGCATTTCTGGGCTCCAACCCCATGGCAGCATCTAGGGTTGAGTGTTTATAGCTCCTGAAGCCCTAGTGGGTGTGTGTTACAGCACACTCTTTCCGCTTTGCCATCTGCAGGTAGCTCGTGTTCATCAGTTCATTTAGACCTTCTGCCTTATCTCAAGGACAGAGGGCTTTCTGTATCCTGGGGTACTTGCCTTAGTGTATTGGAAAAATCAGATCACACGTGGGCTTGGAGACTGAGTGCAAAGCTTTACTGAGTGGTGGAAGTAGCTTTCAGTGAGATGGATGTGGAGCCAGAGGGGAATGGAGTGGGAAGGTGGTCTTTCCCTGGTGTCAGGCTTCCCAGTGGCTAGACTCTCCTCCAACTGCCTCTGGCCAAATTCCCCTCAGCACTGGTGTCATTCCACCATCAATGACCAACCGGTGTCTGCTAGCATCTGTCAGTGTGATCTTCTGCTCCTCTTAACGTCCAGCTGCTTGTGTGTGTGTGTGCCCACTATGGTCCTGGGTTTTTATGGGTGCAGGATGGTGGGGGCTTGGTGGGCCAAAAGGCAACTTTTTGAGCACGAAAAAAGAAATGCCTGTCCTCATTCAGGTCCATGGACACAGACCCGAGGGTGGAGCTCTTGCCTGGGACCCTGCCCTTCTCTACCCAGCACTTCCCTGTCCCCCTCCTGTATCACAAGCTAGAGTGATTGCTTACAGAAATGGCTGGAGAACGGGTTTCAAATTTATCAAACTTCTGTGATGTTTCACTTTGTATGTGGTTGATAGGTGACATAGCTTGAATTACCTACAAGTTGTATTTGTCTTGTGCAACCAACTTAAAGATGTGAGGAGGCTGTGTATGACACAAACTCAACAAAAAAAATAAGGTAGAAAATTATTTTTAAGCTTAGTCATTGGAGATGTGAAGGCATAAATGATTTTTTAATGTTAAAAATACTCTTTATTTTTATATTCCTCAATGAATGTTAATAAGGCCTACCAGTGCAGACTGCTTTGGGCAGAAATAAATATTATGCGCTTGCAGTAATTAATTTATGGCACACTATAATCAGTAGGGTAAAGTGAATTTGTGAAATTCTCAGAGTACTTGACAGTTTTTTATTGAAGCAGAAATAAAATGCAGTCAGTAAATAGTACAATGCTGAAGAAAGTGTTTAGTTATCACCACAAGAGTTATATGAAGTAATTTAGGGTACTTTGCTTTCCTCCTCAACCCAGAGCTTATGCATTCATATTATTACAATGTGAGTGCAGTATTTCCAACCTGAGCAAATAAGGAATTAAGTAAAAGAAGCTTTCATGAAAGTATTATTTGAGAAAGCCTTTTCTCTAACAGTATGCAAATGCACTTTTAAGTATGTGAAGTCTTTCCTGGGTCTGTATGGTGCCCCAGCTCGAATATTTTGGTTCAAATAATATTGAGGCAGCAACAATTCCTAAAACATCATTTTATAGACATGAGAATGGTTTGGCAGGTAGATATTGTAAGCGTGGTGATGTTGGGTATTTCTACAATCTCCTGCCTCTGTGTGGAATTTGATTGGATGGGGTAGGGAGGGGTGATCTTGCTGTCTTAGTTCAGATTCCCAGAGGCAGAGCCTGAAACAGAGAATTTTGTGCAAGTAGATTTTTGATGATGAGCTTAAGAGAAAGGGAATGCATGAAAAAATTAGGCAAAAATATGACTTCAAAATTAGTCTTAGCCGAGTCCCCCAGGGAGCTGTGAATGTGAATTACCCTACAGAGCTGGCCCACCTTGAGTCCAGAGATTTAGCCTTTGTATCCTCACATTAGTGGAATTCATGAGTGACTGCAGGCTGTGGAGAGAGGTGGACAATCTCCAAGATGAGATGGCCCTACATTTTTTTTTTTTTTTCCTAGATGAAGTCTTTCTCTGTCTCCCAGGCTGGAGTGCGATGGTGCAATCTCGGCTCACTACAGCTTCCGCCTCCAGAGTTCAAGCTATTCTCCGGCCTCAGCCTCCTGAGTAGCTGGGATTACAGGCACCCATCACCATGCCCAGCTATGTTGGTATTATTATTTTTTTTAACAGAGATGGGGTTTGCCATGTTGCCAGGCTGGTCTCAAACTCCTGACATCAAGTGATCTGCCTGCCTTGGCCTTCAAAAGTGCTGAGATTACAGGCATGAGCCACTGTACCTGGGAGATGGCCCCACTTTGACCCAGGACAATTCTCAGAAGGGGACAGCTAGAGTCCAATACAAACAGAAGCTGGGGGATGAGTGCAATAGCCCAATAAAAAAAAATCTGAGTGCGACACCAATATCATCTGCTATTCTCACCTAGGAAAGAAGAACAAATGACAGGCTGGTTTATGAACCAAGTGCTATAACAAAATAGCACAAATAATGACATGGCACTGATGAACAAGTCTTGGTTACAAGAACATTTTGATTCCTGTTTATTACTAACCTTTTCTTTTATAAGTAAGTTAAAAATTAATCCAATGATGATCCCATACTTGTTGATGCTGGTCTCAGCTTAAAACATGTTAATGGCTGTTATACCTTTG
>NW_012106886.1:1228388-1244852 GCF_000951045.1 Mandrillus leucophaeus
CAAAAGTGCTGAGATTACAGGCATGAGCCACTGTACCTGGGAGATGGCCCCACTTTGACCCAGGACAATCCTCAGAAGGGGACAGCTAGAGTCCAATACAAACAGAAGCTGGGGGATGAGTGCAATAGCCCAATAAAAAAAAATCTGAGTGCGACACCAATATCATCTGCTATTCTCACCTAGGAAAGAAGAACAAATGACAGGCTGGTTTATGAACCAAGTGCTATAACAAAATAGCACAAATAATGACATGGCACTGATGAACAAGTCTTGGTTACAAGAACATTTTGATTCCTGTTTATTACTAACCTTTTCTTTTATAAGTAAGTTAAAAATTAATCCAATGATGATCCCATACTTGTTGATGCTGGTCTCAGCTTAAAACATGTTAATGGCTGTTATACCTTTGAAGGAAGTTGACTAGGGAGGAACAGGCTCACACATCAGATGACAGAACTGAGGGGAGACATTTGTAGTAAGTAGATGCATCCTGGATCATTGTGGTAAGCCCACCCCTTCCTTGCTGGATGGAAGCTTCCATAACGGGAGAACTCCTACATTTCTCAGACATTACCTAGGTAGGTGCTAGAGCCTTTAAAGTTCTGGTCCTAGCAGGGTAACTAACACTGGCATCTGCCATCAGCCCCAGCCACCTGAAGGAGAACCTAGATGGTGGAAATATCCTGCCTGGGAACATGGGTACAAGGATTGGTGACATTTTTTTTTTTCTTTATCCATTATCCTATCACTAAGTAGCCCTCTATTTTTCTTTTGTAAAATCACCTAGGATTCACAGGTATCTCTCTTTGATCAGTCTGCAGCTGGAGGTCAAAGAGACTTGGGGTAAGTCCCCTGTCCTCTATTCCCCTGGTTAGCACTGAGGGCATCTAGTACAGTAGATATGGTGCTTTTTATTGGCTGATCATTTTCCTTTTTCCCTCCCTTCCTTCGTTTAGTCTTTCCTTTTCTTCTTCTCCCTTCTTTTTGCTTGTTTCCTTCCTCCTCCCTTAAATAAATTGATTTATTTTGTAAATTACTTTACCTCGCTCCTTTATTCTTGCCATCTCTTTCTTTTTCCTCCTCTCTTCTTTCTTCTCTATTTTCCACCTCTACCTCTTTCCCTTTTCTCCTCCCATTTTGTATGTTAAGATCCCCCTTCCGCTCCCTCCCTCTTCACTCCCCTTTCTTCTGCTCATCCTTTCTCTTCCTTCCTTCACATCCTCCTCTCTCCTCCCCTCTCCCTTGCTTTGGTTTTCCCAGCACATCTATCAGTTCCCGGGTAGCCAGGATACCTTCTATATTCAGAGCGTCTTCTCAGGCTCCAGTCTGACCCAGAGGTTCAGCAAAAGGGACAGGATTTCTTATATTTAATTTGGCAAATAAGATGCAACCAGATGATCTAAATGCTTGTTTGATAATTCAGGCGAAGACATGGAGAATGTGAGGGGAGGGGAGGTAACTTAGCAGGGTGCTGGACTTCCTCCTGTAGAGCTTTGGCCAGCCTCCCTTAGCATAGGCTCAGTTCTATTGGCCCCTGACCCTCCAAGACTCCAGCATTTCAGATGAGCAGTTCTTCTAGGTTTACGGATTCTTTGTCAGATCCCCCAATTCTCAATGCCTGGTGTTCTTTGCAGAGCTCAGATCATGCTGATATAAGTTCACCATCCCCACCAGCCAGCATTGAGCAGGATCTGCCACCATTGCCTCATGCTCATTACACATCCCATCTGTCTGTGATGCTTCTTTGGCAGTCAAAGAGCTTAATGCATTATGCATTTCAGAATATTAGGGAGATTATTTAACCACCAGGCTATCAAAACCAGGAGACCAGAAATAATGGCAGCATCCCTTTCAAGGACTTTCCCTCAGTTTTAATGTCAAGGACGATAACAGTATTGGTTGGAGAATTTTAAATTGCGGAGAATAAAAACACACAATCATGGAAACACAGCATACACTTATAACCTCCTACTGTTCTAAGGATTGACTTTGTCAGTTTGGTTTAAGAAAGTGGAAGTATTACATGTCTTTTGGCAAGAGCCTCCCAGAATCATTAACCAATTTTGCAAAAGGCCCATAAATTGCTAAGGGTATTGTCAGAAGGAGGTAGTTTATGTAAAAATAGATGAAAATAGAGGATACTATCTCTTTAATGGGTGATTTAATGATACTCTTAGGGTGATATGTTAGCAATTAATGTGAATATATAGAAGGAATAAATATAAGTAGCGTTGTCAACTTGCTACTTTGACTAGGTTAGTAGTGATCTTATATCAGAATGTTTATTGCCTGCCCTGGGAAAGCATCACTTCAGGCTGAACTTTGCTCATTAGATTACTCTAATTATTAGGAAGAACCAAGAAAACTAATGCATAGCAGAGTCTTATCAACAGTAAGTAGACATAAATTCTATGGAATACATGTCAAATGTTGTAGTGCAGAAAATGAATACTGGGTGTCCATAGGAACAAGGCAACAGAAAATCTGATGGGGAGGGTTGTTAAAGGGAGAAAGGCTGCTTATCAAGACTTGAATAGCCCCAAACACAACCCTAAAAATCCAACATAATTACCTTATATGGTTGCAAAAACTTTATTTGCTAAGTTCCATCTCCTAGGTCTAACATTCAGGTGTTGGTTATGGTTTAGAAATTTCTCACAGAATTCAACAGTATGCACCTTGGTTTCCTGTAGTACAGGAGCATTACCAGGAGTCAAAGCATTTTTATTTTCCACCTTTCTCTAGAGCTACAAGTTATCTGTCCCTTTCTACTTTCCACACTTACTTTCAGAAGAGGAAAGCCTTCCTCTTCAGGTGTATACGAACTACTACAACTCCCCTCAAAATGGCACTTTTGGCCAACGAATTCACATCTTATTAGAAGTCTCTTTCCATAAGCAAATATCTCCATCTTTCCTAATACAAGTGCTCAAATAGCAGGATAAAACATCTGATTGGCTCCACATGGGTCATCTGACTACTTCTGGTCCAATCAGCTATGGCCAAGAGGCAGTGCCATATGCTATACCTATGGCTGTGCTTACTTATTTAGTGGCAGAGAGAGTCGTTCTCAGGAAACATAGTTGTGGCTGGGAAGATATCTCAAAAGATGTCTACCAAATTATTGTGATATTCCAAAAGTTGAAATAAGAAGCAACATTTCAAAAGTTGAGATAAGAAACAACATCAATGATAATGAAATAGAATTGTAAAAGATGAATGAAGCTGTGATCTTCTCCTAATTTAAAAGTAAGGTTTAAGGGCCTAAAGCTCTCTACGAATACATGAGTTACACACAAATACATAAGTTACACATACAAATTTTAATTTGTAGGAATTTAACACAATCCTCAAGGCAATATTCACAAAGGCAAAAACCTTTCTATTTGACACTAAAACAGTTCCTTTAAAGCAAACAAAACTATTTGATAGTGTCAAGTGGTTTTTGCTTCACTGAATTAAATGTTTTTAAAAAGTCATATTGAACACTGAAAAATATTTCTAATTTTTTGATTATTTTAATTAAAAAATGTTCTTCTCTTCTCTTAATATCTAAGTTAAATCACCTTCTCATTTTCTAGCCCTCTACTTTCCCCTTGAAGAAAGTGTGTTTAATTCTCTGCCTGTCAGGTTGACTTCATACTGAGCCAATAACTTCTTAAATAACAAAAGTGACCTGCAGTAAGCCCGAGATATGAGTTTTATAAATAACGTCTATACCTCTGTCATTGCTGTCATTCATTCAAGTGCACAAACCCATAACTCTTCCTTCGCCAACCAAAATCAGTCAGTCACCAAGTGTTGCCAATTTCTCTTTCTTGATGTCTATCAAATCCATCTCTTAAAATATCTTTTTCTTTTGGTCTTTTGTGCACACTGCTGCTCCACGAATATTCCTAAAGCACAGCCTTGCCTTTGTTCATCCTTTCTGCTAACAGATTTGCAGCAGCTCACCATTATTTTCAGAATCAAGTCCACTTCGACCACCTGAGTATGCCAGAATCTTCCTACCGCTCAAACCTTACTCTTTTCTGTCCCCCACTCCTAACCCCCTTGCTGAATAACTCAGGAACATGTTCAGTAAATCAAGGATGCCAAACAGTGTGAGTAAAATCATTTTTGAAATAGTTTTATACCTGCTGTATTTTTAAAAGCATCAAAGTCACTAAGGAAAAAATTAAGACTATTAGATTTCTTTATACTTCTCATACAGTTCAGTATTTGGAGTATGTATGAATTACTTATATTCAAAAACCATTATTACCTTGTAAGAGTTTCTGAAGTTTTAAAATGGAACTATTTCCCATGATCCTTCTTTAATAGTAAGGTCTTTGACTAAGTGAGGTCTTTAACTTACTGTTCCCTGATCATCCTACATGTAGCTTCATCGTGGAAACTTTCCGCAATGCATCCTCCCAACTCTGACCTAGAA
This sequence comes from Mandrillus leucophaeus, assembly GCF_000951045.1. NCBI lineage: Eukaryota > Metazoa > Chordata > Mammalia > Primates > Cercopithecidae > Mandrillus > Mandrillus leucophaeus. Next base: position 1,232,821 of record NW_012106886.1, read on the forward strand.
TTTCTGTCATCCTCTGGCTCTCTGAGTCCTTCAATTCCAGAGCTTAGGACTGTGGAATTACTTACCAGACTCCCACTCCTACCCTTTCCTACAGTCACTGTAGACGATCTATGGTTCTTAATACGTGAACCATTCATTTGGCCTAGAAAAGCACTTTATGTTGCTACTTAATTGTTTTTATAAAGCAGTCATTGTGAAATGGAAAGAAAATTCCATTGGTAATCAGACAGCATTGATTATCAAGGTTGTTTAATACATTCAACCTCCCCAGAATCCATTGCATCTTCTGGATGACAGAGCCCTGATCTCTCTCCAGCTTCTTCTCCACTACATTTTGTCTTTATGCCTCTGGGTAGAAAGGATGTCTGTCCATTCATCCTCAGCCTCCAGGGATAGTTCCCATTTGGCATGAGCCAATTATCATATCCCATCCCCCTGCCTGGTCATATGGATCAGTCAGGGATGTGTTCTACAAGCAATCAGAGCCAAATACATGCACAGAGGCACTGCTGGGGCTTCTGGGAAAGGGAAGTTGGCTTCACTCTCAAGCTCCATAGAGAGTCTCCCATGCTTCAGCCATCAGGGGAAGGACTGGAGCAGTGTAGGAGACTCTGTGGAGCCTCAGGATGATGTCAACACTGCGAAAGCCAGAAAAAGAGAGAGAGAAACAGTGTTGGTGTCATGGGTTGGCCTGCTGGATCACACATCCTTCCTAAAGCAGGTAGCTCTGACATTTTCAGTTCTACGAACCAACTAATGGTCTAAGTTAGGATGCTTGTCTTTTACAAAACAGAGATTCCCATTGGACATAATAGTCTTGGGCAAACTATCACATTCCTCCTCTGTAAAATGAAGGTGGAGATAAGAATACTTTCCTCAAAAGACTGCTGTGAAGATTGAATAAGGCAACACATTTGCAAGTATCTAATAAACTGGGTTCTTAAAAATTTGTTGTATTTATATATTTTCCTTTTTAAGCAATAGAAAGGCCATGGAATTTGAAGTCACATAGAACAGACTGGAGTTTAAAGCTAGTTCTGCCTTTGTTTTCTAGTTAAGTAAATGACTTCCTATTTCTGAACCTTGATGTCTGCTTTTGGAAAAAAAAAATGGGCATACTAATGATATTTATTCTGAAATGTTGTCATTTCTAGAAACATAGTACAGGGTTTTCCACAAGGTATGTATGCAACAGGTACTATTTCTCTTCTGTTCCCACTTCTGCAATTCCCCCTACCCATGTATATAACCATTTCCCTAGATGCACTAACCTCTTTGAAGGAGTAGTGCTAGGATCTTAAATGTTTGTTCACAGCATAACATAGCAACATGAACACTGGGAAAATGTATTAGTAATAAGAATTATGCAAGAACTATATTCTATACCCACACATTATATTATTTTATCTTTATATCAACTATTATCTGCTAAGAAATATCCACAGTTTATAGATGAGGAGGAACTTGCCCACAAACACATAAATATCATACTGCAGAGCTAGAGTCTGAATACAAATCATCTGTTTGATTGAGAAGCTCTTATTACCTTGCCAAAGAGAACAGAAAGTTGAAAAAGGAGAATGGAATAAAGAGGCCAAGTCTGGTATGGAAGCATGTGGCTGGCTCAGGTAATGAAGCTAAATTCCTGCAGCCAAATGAGAAGAAATCCACCTGTCTTTACCTGGTTCCTGTTGTTTCTAGTATCTTTCTTTGTTAACATGCTACTCCCTAAAATGATTTCAGAGCTTCTCAGTAGCTTCTGAATGAGCCTCCTCCCTGCTTTGCCTCCTTGTCCATAATATATCATGTTGCTCCGTTATGGGATGAATCAGGCAAGAGTGCCAGATTTGATTTAAAAGCTTTTCCGCTTCTCCTCTTAAAATCCCTGCTTCTATAATAAATGTTAGTTTACATTTGCTCATAAAGGTATTTTATGGAGGGGGTGCTTTGCAGCTATTTCATTATTCTTCCAACTGTAGAGAAGATAAACTTTGATGTCTTTGTTTGTTCTCACATAGTCCTACGTGTACATTTAAATTTTTTTAAAACAAGGCAAATATACAGAGATAAATTAATATATTGTAAAAAAAGAATTAGGATCAGAGATTGCCCTGGCATCTAGCTTGTGGTGAGGAATACAAAATCTGTTTGCTTTGGAATTAGGAAGACCAGGTATAGTGGCTCATGCCTGTGATCCTAGCACTTTGAAAGGCTAAGGTGGGAGGACTGCTTGAGTCCAGGAGTTTGACACCAGCCTAGGCAACATAGCAAGACCCTGTCTCTAAAAAAATTAAAGAAAAAAAACATAGGTGGGCATGGTGGTTTGTACCTGTAACCCCAGCTACTCTGGAGCCTGAAAAGGGAGGGACACTTGACCAGCCAGGAGGTAAAGGCTGCAGTTAGCTATGATTGTGCTACTGCACTCCAGCCTGGATGACAGAGTGAGACCCTGTCTCTAAAAAAAAAAAGAAAGAGAAGAACAAAAGAAAGAAAGATAGAAAGAAAGAAAAAGAAAAGAATTAGGGCCCCCAGCTTGTTCCTTTGCTCTCAGTTGGAAGTGTGCATAATCACCCTGAAAGCAATGTGTTCTTTGAACCTACCAGCTCTCCTGCTTTGTTGATTCTTTAACTTGCAGCTCTTGCAGAGTTGACTGTATCTGCCATGGATTCATTCAGCAAATATCTATTTTGAGCACCTACTATGTGCCAGCTAGTCTTCTATAGGTACCAAAATCAAAAGTAAAAAAAAATGGCCATGGAGAAGTTGAGGTGAAGTTTTATACACACACATATTTAAATCCCAAATCTGTTTTCTATTAATTAACCAAGTTCTTAACACATTGTTTACATACTCTCAGTGCTTCTCTGAAAATGGGGAGTAGAAATCAAAGATTAGCCAGACATGAAGGAGCCTCCCACACACAGATCAGCAATACATGGCCAGGGCCTTCGCCTTTATTTATTCTGGATTTTGTCTACAAGTACCAGTGCTAGGTAGAAACAGGCTGTCGTCCAAGTGTCCCTCTCATACAGAACAAACATTCATTGAGTCCCTACTGGGGACCTAATATCATGCCAAATGCTGGAGATACAACTAGGATCAAGACATAGGCTCTTCCTTTAAAGTACTCACAGTCCATTAGCTAAATGGGGGAAGGAGGAATAGGACACATACATGAACAAATATATGTGTGGCCAATAGAGTCTCATCCCCTTCCTGCCCCTTCCATTTCTCTCTATCCTTACTCCTGGTGGAGGTAGAGTGTGTTTGGCATAATCATCCTTAAAAGTTATAATGTGAGAAGTGATCAATATTTCTACTACTTCTAATATAATTAACAATGTAACAAATAATAACTCTCATTTTTGAACATGTATATGCCAGGCATTGTTCTAAATGCTTTCTGTATATTACCTCACTTATACTTTTAACTATTCTATGAAATAGGTACTTTTATTATTATTTTTTTTACAGTTAAGGAACTTATGGCACAGAAATATTAAGTTAGTTGCTCCATAATGCAAGAGAGTTTGTTTTATAAAAAGTGAAGTTTGACCATTGCCAGCTTTGGACACCTGAGGCCAGAGGTCTTGCTGCCCTTAACCACAGACAGTGAGGGGTTGATTTGATGGAGCCAGGAACTGGAAAGTGGCAGAGGGGTAGATTCAAGAAGGCAAATCTAGGGAGAGGGGACTTAGGGTACTCATCTAAAGTAGGCACTCTGTGGCCTAAAGAACCCCATGAGGGCAGGGCATGGTGGTTCAGGCCTGTAATCCCAGCACTTTGGGAGGCCGAGGCGGGCAGATCATGAGGTCAGGAGATCGAGGCCATCCTGGCTAACACGGTGGAACCCCGTCTCTACTAAAAAAAAAAATAGCCGGGCATGGCGGCGGGCGCCTGTAGTCCCAGCTACTCGGGAGGCTGAGGCAGGAGAATGGTGTGAACCCAGGAGATAGAGCTTGCAGTGAGCCGAGATCGCGCCACTGCACTCCAGCCTGGGTGACAGAGCAAGACTCCGTCTGAAAAAAAAAAAAAAAAGAACCCCACAAGAAGAGTGGAGAAATGTTTTGGCTTGGATGTCGAGTATGTTTGAGCTTAGTTGGAACAAATAATTATTTCTTTCTGGTATGAACAACCTGGATATTGTGGTACATAAGTTCCATGTATTATTTAGCACCATAGGTTCAAAGTTAGAGCTTTTGAAAGAGAGACATAAGAGGAAGTGGTCAGTTTTACCTGATATGGGGTTGGGATATAGAAAAGGCTTCTTGGTGGAGGATAAGCTGAATCTTGGAAGGTGAGGAGATATTACGCACAAAAGAGGGATGGAGAAGCGTATTCCTGTCAGAGCAGTCAGCATGTGCAATGGCATGTAAGTGGTAAGCAGTCTTCAGATGGATCACAAGACGTTTGGCTTGGGTTGAGTTTACCCTGCTGGGATGACATGGCTGGAGGGGTTGGCATGAACTGTAAGTGACCTTATAAATCATAGGGGGATATGCGAAGCTTTCAAGGACACTTTAGCAGAAGGGTAATCTGGTCAGTTTTGTTTTATCAGGCTCACTCTGGTATGATAGAGAGGATGTCTGGGAGAAAGATACATCACGCTTCTGCTTTGCTCCCGTATCCACTCTCCATATGGAACTGCTAAGTGCAGCTTAAAGTATTATCTCTTTATACTTTAATGTATAAAGTTAAAGTTCATCTCTTTAAGTATGTCTTGAGTAGATCAAAGGAGAAGAAAGATATCTAACCCATGTTTTTGTGCCTTTGAACTTCTCAGAAAATGGCCAACTGTGTATTGCTCCCGGAGCAGATGGAAGAGCACTTGAAGTTTACATTTACAGCTCTGACAAATCCTAAAGATTGACTGGTTTACCAGTACTTCTGTTTTGTGTGCTGTAAAAGTCCATTGGTCAAATCAAGTCTCAATGCTAAGTATGGAGACGAAATGTGCTGATCTATCTCATCACTTTATTATTAATAAATATCAATTTCATGTCTAATTATACACTGAATGGATATTGTACTCTACACTGTGGAAGTTGTAAAAATTACTACTACTGGTAATAATAATAATAATATGATAGGAGACAAAAATGTATTAAGTAATAACTTGTGTCAAGCATTTTTTTAAATGCTTTACACAGATTGCCTAATTTAATTCTCACAAAAAAGACTAAAAGGTAGATGCTCTTATTATTTTTATTATATTGATGAGAAAACATGCCCGAAGGGATACAGTATGAAATTACACAGCTAGTCACATACAGGTGTGGCTGGGATCTTACATTTGTCTGATACCAGAACCTGAGTTTTTTACTTGACACACAAAGAATTAGGATTCTAATTGAGTATATAAGCCAAGAAGATAGGGAAACAATAAAACTTTCACAAGAAAGATGCAAAATAAGTATAAATGGCTTCAGAAAAGAAAGATGATCATATTTAATTTGGAAAGATTAGGGAAACCTTTGCATGGGAAAGAGTACTATGTCTTAGGTTGAGTTCTGTTAGAAGCAAAACCTGAGATGAAGGGTAAAGTATATGTAGTTTATTTGGTAGATGATCCTAGAATATTACAGCAGGAAAATGGAGAAATGAGAAGGGAAGGCAGGCAATCGTGAACATTTCTAGAACAACTTACTGCAGGGACACCTGAGGTTCAATCCCACTGGGGACTCTAGGAGGCAGTGGAGAACATATGCTTCAGAGTAATTCCACCCTAAAGGTAAGGAAGCTGTGTTATTTATTCTCGTGCACCAAATCTATAATTGACTGAAGGCTTCACTAACTTCTCAGCATTTCCAGCCAATCCCAGCTCAGAGAACAGCCTCGATGCAGGGAGTATCCAGTGCTTGTGATAGGATGGGATTGGAATTTCTTGGAATGGTGACGGCTGAGGGCAAATGAACCAGGCACCAGTAGTGTCAATTATTATATTTGAAATGTGGACACTCTTAGCTGAAAAGGAGGTGAGAGATGTAATCTTTTATTCTGGCCCAATTTTGTGCCTGGCTAAAAATCTAGGGCTCCACTTCTGAAGAAGAAAGAAAGAATAGATATAGGGAGACATCTCTCAGTCTCTGCCATGATGGTGTTCATGAAATGGTTCACGGGAGGATGTGACTTGCTTAGAAAGACTAGAGATGTTTTCCCTGAAGAAATGTTAACTAAGCTGAGATCAGAAAGCTGAGACTAGCCAAAATTCTCTCTCTCTCTCTCTCTCTCTCTCTCCCTCTCTCTCTCTCTGTGTGTGTGTGTGTGTGTGTGTATGTGTATGTGTGTATGGCAGGGAGGGATGATAGCAGCTAAGAGCTTGAGGCAGAGGAGAACATGGTAAATTAGAAGACCTGAAGGAAAGCCAGGGTGGCAGTAGTTAGTGGAAGAATAGGTACAATGGAGACTTCAGAAGGTGGGACACCAAACAGGGCCAGGTTAATATGAATTAGCCTGTGAACCTGATGTTCTTAAATATTCCCCTCAAATAAGGTGTTCTGTTGACCTAGTTAACAGTCAGTGCATCAGAAGATCCTTAAGGAATGACTGTAGTTATAGGGAATGTGAGGTTCTGTAGCCAGGTGAGATACCCAGATGCAGTCTCCCACTCAGTGCCCCTGAACTCATACCAAGTGAGTGGCTTCCTACATCCCTTAAGGATGCATTTGGCTATAAAGAAACTGTGGCTTAAATTAACTCAAATACAAAGAAAATGTATTTCCCATAAAGAGGTATGTGATCAAACTCTGGTGATCAGGGATTTGGAGGTTTCTCTCCTGTCTACTTAATTCTTTCCTCTATCAACTTTGAATCCGCTTGGCTCTCCTCCTAGTGGCAAGATGGCTGCCAACAGCACATGGGGCGGGTGACTGTGTGGTTATAGTGGGAGGGAGATAATCCGTTTCCCTCACTCTAGGGTAAATATTCTTCCCTTCAGTGTTACTGAACTGACTGATACATTGAACTCATCCTGAAACCAATAATAATGACCAGGAGAATTTCTAGAGTAGATCGGCTCAACCTTGATATCCAATCACCATCAAGAAAGATCGGGATACCACATCTGGCTTAGACTAATCAAGGACCACTTCTGGAGGTGAAGATGGAGTTAATTATGAGAACAGCGTGAATACTTGAACGAAAATAATTGTTTTGGAAGGAAGAAGGGAAGAAAACATGATGCTGGGTTGACCACCAAAAATATTCATGCCACTATCAATTTCATCTGTTCTTCAAAATAGCCACAGAAAATACGGAACTGATAATTGATAAATTTCAATGCATAGCTTTCCTTGAAGCTATTCATTTGTAGCAGCTAAGTAGTGTAGTTAAAAGCCTGGACTCTGGATCTGAACACTTGGGTGCAAATCTAGGTACTACCATGTATCGGATGTATGATTTTAGACACTTAAAGTCTTAGTTACTAATTACTTATATACTCTACCACAGTGGGTTGTGGAGATGCTGAAATGAGATAATATTTCAACTGGAACCATCCTGGACTTATAATAAGAACTCAATACATTTAAGCTAATATCACCTGTTTGCTTAATACAAAATGCTTCTCTACCAGTTAAGCTAAAATGAAGCTAGAACTTGTGATAAGAAATTTCCAGCTTGAAGATATCTTTGGGCATTGGCAGAATCGATATGAATTTAAAATGATTCCTTCTAAATATCCACTTTCGAAATCTAGGTTTTGAAAATGCAATGAAGGCAGTAAAAAGAACCTTCTTGATATGAAAACATAACCAGAATATTAGAGTTTCCAAGGATAGACATTCCTGAGCCCCTTCAAGGAACAGATGGACTTACATATGGATGAATGAAATGATAGTCTAGGTATAATTAGTGGAAAGGCACAATGACACTCTTATTAGACTGGGGATATGTAGAATTAGAAAAGGCTCCAGACAACTTTCTTTCATTGCCCAAAAATCATTAAAGGAGGTTGGGGCTGGGAGAGTGAGGAGAACTAGCTTCCTAAGATGATTCCATTCCTTATGCCAAGTCACAGCCAGCCATTCTGTAGTTTTGCAAATCTCCCTCCAGAGAGGAGAAGAAGATAATTTTCAAAGCAGCTAAGCCTACGTAACCACTAAAATAGAAATGAAATTAATGGAATAGTTTGTATATTCCCTCTCACACTCATCTACAATAAATCACACAAAGCTGCAGCATTTCTGCATTTATCACACAAATAGTCCCTTTCCTCCTAATGGCCATGCTTCTCTCCTTAAATACAGAGAAATAGATTCACTGCCTAGAGTCTGGGGAAAGCCTGCATTTGCTCATAAACAGCTATCAAAGAACAATGGTTGTGCAGTCCAACTGGCACTTGCTTACTGGACTGTTAGGCTGTGGGAGGATGTTCAAACAAGAGAAGTACAGAAAAAGACCCAGCCTTCCTTATAGCTTGGGGCCCATCCAGCAATTGAAAGTGTACTATTTCACTGTCAACTTTTTGAGAGAAGCCACATCGCAAAGCCATCCCTCTTTTCATCTTTCCCTGCATAACTTACATTGAAAACTGAAAGGATCAGACCACTCAGGGGCTCTTGAAAAAAGTACATTAGTCTAGAAGGAAACAAATGGAAAAGCTCTCCAAGAACAGTAAATATTCTTTGTACTGATGTACTACTTTCATCTGCAATTTAAAAGGGCTTTGTGTTTAAGAAAATGTCACTGTCATTCCCACCAGAGGGCCAAGGTAAACCCAGACACACAGGATGAAAGGACTCTCACTTGTCCTTCTCGGTCTTTAGAGTTTAAACTGCTCCTAGGTTGAAACTAAGCAAAGAGAAAGAATCTTGGATTGGAAATCAAGAATAAGATTATTGAAAATGGTGGATATTTCTCCAATTCAGGTGCATATGCTCCCTGGAGGGTCTGGCCTGGTGTGTCTGGTGATATGTGAAATCTCAGGATAAGAAAATCTATTTCAGGGGAATATCTATTCTACCTGAAGGTTAGCATGTCAAGTAGAAATGCATTTGGCTGCAAGTAACAAAAACAATGGTTTAAACAAATAGGGGCTTTTAATTTGACCACATAATATCTCCAGAATTAGGCAACTGGTGCTTTTAGGGACCTAGATTCCATCTTTTCATTCTCAGCAGCCAGTCTTTAACCATCCTTAGCATATCAGCTTTTGCCCTATTTTTTGTCCTTTTATTCTGTGACTTTTATACTTTCGGGGCTCAAGTCTGTGTACAAGGTGGAAAGAAGAGAACAGATTGTTGAGTAGTGCTTGCTGTCTCCATCCATCCCCTTTTTAAGGAAAGCAAAAACTTTCCAGAATCCTCTCCATAAAAATTCCATTTCACTTTCAGTTTCCAGAATTAGATCATATTTTATTCTTAGTTGTAGGGACCATTACACATCAGAAGTCAGAATTTTCAAAAAAAAAAGAAAGAAAGAAAGAAAAAGAAAGAAGGAAAGAAGGAAAGAAGGAAAGAAGGAAAGAAAGAAAGAAAGAAAGAAAGAAAGAAAGAAAGAAAGAAAGGAAGAAAGAAAGAAAGAAAGAAAGAAAGAGAAAGAAAGAGAGAGAAAGAAATCAAAATTGCCTCAATGGGCTTAGGACACTGATGACCCTGTATCTGGGGCTTATATCACATTGCCATCTTTAACAAAATTAGGGCTCTTTCAACAAGAATAAAACGTCTATTTGCTACTCAATTAATGGGGTTAGCACCAGTGAATAATTGGGAATATTTTTAAAGCACTGAAACACAGTAGTATACATAGCATGTCAAAATGCAAAATTTGCATACATTTTACAATATTTGAAACAATTGCATGCTTTCAACATGCCACTGCAAACCCATCTTTGTGATAACTGATCTCCCTCAGCCCTTGCCCTCGTCTGACCCACTTCCCGCCCAGTAACATGGTAATCTTTGAAAGGCACCCTCTGAATATGTTGCTCCCTTGCTTAAAATCCTTCAATACCATTCCAGCAGGGCGGGAATAAAGTCTAAAGTTTTCCTGTTACTTTCAAAATCCCTCCGAGTTTAGCATCAGACTTCTCTCCAGCTGCATTTCTTACCACTTCTCCTCCTCACTTTTGAAGCTACCATTGCTCAATTTTTCAACAGCACCAAGCTCTCTTGCCATTGAATCTGGTGCATGCTGCACCCTCTGTCTGCATCACTCTGCTCCAACTTCCTGAAATTCGTCTCCCCTGGCTAACTCCCTGCCATCTTTCCAGCTGTTACTTCCTCTGGGAAGCCTTCTTTGATGCCCCCAACAACATCTGATGCTCCTACTTTATGCTCTTCAATACCCTCTCATTGCATTTAGAGTTCTTTATCAATGTTGCTGACATTTCTCAGAATATGCAACTCTTCCATCTTCCCCATCTTGTTCACTATTTTCGCCTCCACACCTAGCATATTGCCTGGTACTCACTAGGTGTTCCATAAATATCTTGATTTTTAATTGATTTCTGGTTGCTTGAAGTTTGTTGAAATAATCCCAACTTACTTACTTACTTACTTACTTACAGCACACTAACTATACAGGCGAAGCTCTATTGTTTCTTAAAGAGTTTGAATAAACAGATAAACCTAGAAATGAAGAAAGGAACATAGGGTATCAGAAGCAGAGAGAAATTTGACCAGGGTCAAATGTGGCAGAGGTGCCCCCATCATTAGAAGATTTAGTGGAGGATAAACATTTTATCCCAGTCACTCCTATAAAAACTGCCTTTCTTTTTTATAAGCAAGGCTTTTATTTTGCTCGTGACTTGTTTTGCAAAGAGCCCTGTCATCTCATATTTAAGGATTTGTTGTTGTTTGGTTTTGTTTTCCTCCAGGTTTACAAGTGAGGCTGTGAGGCCTAGAGTACTCATTTTTGTGGTGTTTCTTCTCTAAATTCTCTGACCCTTTTTTTTTGTGAGCCTTGTTAGCATCTCTCTCAGGCAGGCTGGAACCATGTAGAAGGAAAGGTGGCACCTGAGAGTTCCCAGGTACCATGCTTGTTATTGATACTTCCAGATTCATGGTTCATGTTTCAGAAGAAGGACAGGCAGAGAAAGGATCACCTGAGATCTCTGATCCAGCCATATCTGAACCCAGAAGCTCCTCTGGACTTCCCAGGTTTATGAGTCAGCAAATGTCCTTTCTGCTACAGCTCTTTTAAATTGAGATTTTTGTCATTTACAAATAAATAGTGAATACAGGATTTGAAATGAGAAATGTAATAGTTGATTGACTTGATGTCTCATGTCAACCCCTGTGGCTCTTGGTGGGAGAAGTTATTCCCACCCAAACCACTGAAGACTCCAGTATAAGAAAATGGAGAAAGAATGTCAGGAGACAAAAGCAAATAAAGCCAAGGTGTCTACTTTGTCCATGTGACATTGATACCAAAGGAGGGAAGGGAAGTGCTGGGAAGGAAAGGGCTTGGTCCCTGGCAAGGACTCCACACCCTGCCTGTACCCACAGACCCAGGTGACGATGGGCACTCCTGCCTTCACACTCAAATGTTGCATTTCCCAAGACTACCCTGGCCTGCCATGCCCCCATCCTGCACCTATCATACCTATAAAAACCCTGAGTCCGTAGCAGGCAGACCCACAAGTCACTGGACATCGAGAGGAACACATCGGTGGGAGAAGACACAAGTGGCTGAATATTGAAAGGATGTCTAGGGGAACACGCTGGCAGAAGAGCACAGGACGGATGCCAGCAGGCCACCGACTGACAGAACAATGTGGACTTTGACTGGGGTAGTCAGAGGAGAGCCCAGGACACTCAGTGGTCTGATTCCAGGGGAAAACCACCTTCCCACTCCATCTCCCTTCTGGCTCCCACATCTGTTGAGAGCTACTTACACTCAATAAAACCTTGCACTCATTCTCCAAGCCCACGTGTGATCCAATTCTTCTGGTACACCAAAGCAAGAAACTCCAGGATACAGAAAGCCCTCTGTCCTTGCGATAAGGCAGAAGGTCTAATTGAGCTGACTAGTGCAAGCTGCCTACGAACGGCTAAACTAAAAGAGTACCCCATAACACACGCCCACTAGGG
>NW_012106886.1:1245652-1255194 GCF_000951045.1 Mandrillus leucophaeus
ACTTCTCCTCCTCACTTTTGAAGCTACCATTGCTCAATTTTTCAACAGCACCAAGCTCTCTTGCCATTGAATCTGGTGCATGCTGCACCCTCTGTCTGCATCACTCTGCTCCAACTTCCTGAAATTCGTCTCCCCTGGCTAACTCCCTGCCATCTTTCCAGCTGTTACTTCCTCTGGGAAGCCTTCTTTGATGCCCCCAACAACATCTGATGCTCCTACTTTATGCTCTTCAATACCCTCTCATTGCATTTAGAGTTCTTTATCAATGTTGCTGACATTTCTCAGAATATGCAACTCTTCCATCTTCCCCATCTTGTTCACTATTTTCGCCTCCACACCTAGCATATTGCCTGGTACTCACTAGGTGTTCCATAAATATCTTGATTTTTAATTGATTTCTGGTTGCTTGAAGTTTGTTGAAATAATCCCAACTTACTTACTTACTTACTTACTTACAGCACACTAACTATACAGGCGAAGCTCTATTGTTTCTTAAAGAGTTTGAATAAACAGATAAACCTAGAAATGAAGAAAGGAACATAGGGTATCAGAAGCAGAGAGAAATTTGACCAGGGTCAAATGTGGCAGAGGTGCCCCCATCATTAGAAGATTTAGTGGAGGATAAACATTTTATCCCAGTCACTCCTATAAAAACTGCCTTTCTTTTTTATAAGCAAGGCTTTTATTTTGCTCGTGACTTGTTTTGCAAAGAGCCCTGTCATCTCATATTTAAGGATTTGTTGTTGTTTGGTTTTGTTTTCCTCCAGGTTTACAAGTGAGGCTGTGAGGCCTAGAGTACTCATTTTTGTGGTGTTTCTTCTCTAAATTCTCTGACCCTTTTTTTTTGTGAGCCTTGTTAGCATCTCTCTCAGGCAGGCTGGAACCATGTAGAAGGAAAGGTGGCACCTGAGAGTTCCCAGGTACCATGCTTGTTATTGATACTTCCAGATTCATGGTTCATGTTTCAGAAGAAGGACAGGCAGAGAAAGGATCACCTGAGATCTCTGATCCAGCCATATCTGAACCCAGAAGCTCCTCTGGACTTCCCAGGTTTATGAGTCAGCAAATGTCCTTTCTGCTACAGCTCTTTTAAATTGAGATTTTTGTCATTTACAAATAAATAGTGAATACAGGATTTGAAATGAGAAATGTAATAGTTGATTGACTTGATGTCTCATGTCAACCCCTGTGGCTCTTGGTGGGAGAAGTTATTCCCACCCAAACCACTGAAGACTCCAGTATAAGAAAATGGAGAAAGAATGTCAGGAGACAAAAGCAAATAAAGCCAAGGTGTCTACTTTGTCCATGTGACATTGATACCAAAGGAGGGAAGGGAAGTGCTGGGAAGGAAAGGGCTTGGTCCCTGGCAAGGACTCCACACCCTGCCTGTACCCACAGACCCAGGTGACGATGGGCACTCCTGCCTTCACACTCAAATGTTGCATTTCCCAAGACTACCCTGGCCTGCCATGCCCCCATCCTGCACCTATCATACCTATAAAAACCCTGAGTCCCTAGCAGGCAGACCCACAAGTCACTGGACATCGAGAGGAACACATCGGTGGGAGAAGACACAAGTGGCTGAATATTGAAAGGATGTCTAGGGGAACACGCTGGCAGAAAAGCACAGGACGGATGCCAGCAGGCCACCGACTGACAGAACAATGTGGACTTTGACTGGGGTAGTCAGAGGAGAGCCCAGGACACTCAGTGGTCTGATTCCAGGGGAAAACCACCTTCCCACTCCATCTCCCTTCTGGCTCCCACATCTGTTGAGAGTTACTTACACTCAATAAAACCTTGCACTCATTCTCCAAGCCCACGTGTGATCCAATTCTTCTGGTACACCAAAGCAAGAAACTCCAGGATACAGAAAGCCCTCTGTCCTTGCGATAAGGCAGAAGGTCTAATTGAGCTGACTAGTGCAAGCTGCCTACGAACGGCTAAACTAAAAGAGTACCCCATAACACACGCCCACTAGGGCTTCAGCTGTAAACATTCACCCCTATTCATTGCTGTGGGCTTGGAGCCCCACAACCTTCCCGTCTGCATGCTCCCCTAGAGGTTTGAGCAGTGGGGCACATAAGAAGCTAGCCACTTCCTGTCACGTGCCGTGAGAAGGGAACAGGGGAAACTTTCCCATTTCAACATGTCTCTTTGTCACTGCAGCTTCAGCTAAATTCATAAAATTGCTTTTATTTCTGAGACCTGGAACTTTCTTTGGGACAGTGGAAGTGGACAACTTTCTGAAAATTAATTTTCCAAATGTTCGTTTGCTAAGGCTAGTTCACTGATAGCCAATTTGTGAAAAGCCAATTGTGAGCTTTAATTTAAACTCCAAAGTAAATAAAATAAATCAGAATTACCCAAAATATAACATAATAAATCAAGATTAAAGAAAAATGTCCATATTAATACTCAGAATTATTTTTCTGAATGTTATATTTGATACCCAAAGATGAACATTTCAGTTAAGTTGGTTAAGTCTTTTTAAATGTTTACAAAATTACTACAAGCAAATTTGGTATATTTGGCCAATTGATCATTCAGTGACTAAGCTTCTTCCCTTGGCCAAAACCTGAAGTAGTTGACTGCAACCACTGATGTTCTTCACAGGCTTATTTGAAACACTTGAATTTATACCAATAAGCAGGGTTTTTTTGTCGATAGGGCAAGAGGTCCAATGCAAGTAGAAAAAAAAAAAGTGAAGACAAAGGACGACACCTCCCATAGGGAAAGGTCTGTACAGGTCACAGATATTCAACACTGCCTTCCCCTCACCCCCCTTGCCAAGTCTCTGATCTGATATAAGCTGCCACATTTTTGAGATAATTTCCGTCTTTTATAAACACTCTGTTGTGGTTAAAGGGTCTGTTTTCCAATACTGATTCAGTCTTTTACTGACTGTGAATTCGTGTAAGTCAGAAGAAGCTGTTACGCTGTAATAAGGAATCCCTCCCCAAGTCTCAACATCTTAATGCAACCATGTTTTGTTTCTTGTTCATGTTCCATGCCCGATGTAACTGTAATTACTTTACAGATCCTATATGATCTATATTAACATACAGCTATACTACCTGAACCCCTGACTGCTTTGGTCAGCTCAGCAGAGGAAGAGGGGGCACAGAAAATCAAACAAAGGCTCTTAAATACTTCCACCTGAAAGTGATAGTTTTCATCTACTCAGATTCCACTGGCCGAAGCACATCATGAGGTTACACTCCACTTCAAGTGGGCAGGGGATTGTAGTCCTCTTTGTCCCTGATTAGAAGAGAAATGAATGTTGGCAAACATTGGTATTACAAAACACAGAAAATTAATTGTTCTGTGTCTCTGTTAACTCATCTGTAAAATGAGGATGATAATATCCATGTCATAGAGCTATTTATGAAATGGAAAATGAATATACAAAGCCTAGCATTATACTTGATAGTCACAAAACAATAAAATTAACTATTATTATTATTAGAATTAATATTTATCTTTAGGATAGACGATTACATTGAGTAGCATCACTCTAGGTCTTTCAAAAAGTATTTCATATATAAGATCAGATAAATTTTATTTGGAATAAGTTGCATAATCACTAAATTTGTTTCTTCTTTTCTGTAAATGACATCACCTACCCATTTACTCAAGCTAGAAATTTTGGCACTATCCTTGATGCCCCTCTTTCCTCACCTCCCTAATTCAATCAATTCACCAAGTCCTGTGAATTCCGCTTTATGAATAATTTTGCACTCCACTGCTCTCACCTATTCCACATTACCATCATTGTTATGTACTGAATTTTTGTGTTCCTTCCCACTCCAAATGACTGTGTTGAAGCCCTAACTTCCAATCTGACAGGGAGAGATGGGGTTTTTTCAGGGGGAAATGGGACCTTTGCGAGATAACTAGATTTATATGAGGTCACAAGGGTGGAGTAACCATGACTGGATTAATGTCCTAATAAAAAGAAAAAGATACACCAGAGCTGTCTATCCTCTATGTAAGGACACAGTAAGAAGGTGGCCAAATGCAAGTCAGGAAGGGAGCCCTCACCAGAACCTGAGCAGTCTGGCACTCTTGGGCTTCCAGCCTCCAGAACTCTGAGAAATAAATGTCTGCTTGTTAAGACACCCATTCTGTAGTGTTTTGTTGTGGCAGGCCAACCTGATCAAGGACAATCGTTTTTTCCATAGACTACAGCAACTCCCAACTGGTTACCCCAGTATTCATTCTGCTCTTCTGCAACTTTTATTCACATAGGAGCCATAGTGATTTTTTTTAGCTTAGACATTAAGCTGCTTTTTGGATGATATCCTTTAATAGTTTCTCATTTTATTTTTTACCAAGGCCTACAAAGCTCTCTATGGGTATAAGCAAGCATTCTGCATAAAGTGACATTCTAGTTCCCCAGGGATGAGGCAGTCATCCATATCAGACTCCCTACCTTGAATTTCTACAACTACTTTTATTATTTCTTAAAGAGAAGATGGGTTGGTGGACAGGTAGAAGTAAGAGGAAAGAGAAGGCTTAGGGAATCCCATCAAATATTTCCTGCTCCTTTTTATCTCCTGAGTACCTTCCTAACGAAGAAGTGGTTCAAACAGTCTCTAGTTAGGTGTTTGAATCTGAAAGAAGAAATGACAATGTCTTTCATTTTGTGCTTCAATTTCAATTCATTGTTAGTGGCTTCTCAAAGGATTAAGGTGAGAAGGTTAAATGGGGCTCAGAAAAAAAGCATTGAAATTATTTAGTAATGTCTGCCACTGGGGAGAAAATAGTGAAGAGTGACTGGTTTTGTCACCATCATCTGAACCCTCCAACCTGGATGATAGCCTTTCTCTGACATAGGAGGAATCATCTCTTTGAAGAGCTTTCTCTCAAAAACCATTAGAAATACTAGTGACCACTACTTTCTGAGAGTGTCAAAAGGTTTAAATGCTGATAAAGCTTAAAGAAAGTGCATCATAATGCTAGACAGGTGTGACATTCATTCCCTGTCTTGTAATTTGCTTTCACTGATGGAAATTTTTATTTCTCTCTTATGTGGAAGAAGAGTAACAATGTTGTGGTTCAAACAGAACTTTTTTTTTTTTGAGACAGAGTCTCGCTCTGTCGCCCAAGCTGGAGTGCAGTGGCGCAACCTCGGCTCACTGCAAGCTCCGCCTCCTGGGTTCACGACATTCTCCTGCCTCAGTCTCCCAAGTAGCTGGGACTATGGTGCCCACCACGACGCCTGGCTAATTTGTTTTTGTATTTTTAGTAGAGGCGAGGTTTCCCCGTGTTAGCCAGGATGGTCTCGATCTCCTGACCTCGTGATCCACCCACCTCGGCCTCCCAAAGTGCTGGGATTACAGGCGTGAGCCACCGAGCCACCGTACCCAGCCCAAACAGAACCTTGTTATTCAAAGGTCTTATGGTGTGATAGGTAAAAGCTTGGGAAATGCCTGTGGGAAATTAGCAGCACAACTTGCTTACTCACTTTCAGCCTATTAAAATTTTCCTGAAACTTATAAATGGAAAGATGTTTTGTTCCCAAGAGTCTGCTTGTATGTTGCTTCAGTTTTTAGAAATAATTCAAGAAAGTAAGCACAGGACCTGGGAAGTCTGCAGAAAAGTTTCAACTAAGATGACAAACTCAGTTAACTTTATTATTTTGTTTCCTTACAAAGCCCACGGATCATACCACACTTTTCTTTCTGCAAAACAGTTGAGAATTACCAGTAATTGGGACTGTTTACATTCAATGCCATCCTGACAGAAGCAGCTTTATTATATTGCAGAGGGATAATTAATATATGATGGGGATTAAAGACTGCATGACAGCAGGTAAGCCTCTTGTCTGATATGTCATTTCACTGATTACAAAGGAATGCAAATTATATAAACAGAAATAATGTTTTTCTCTTATGCTAATTTTAGCCTAGCCCACCTGTGCATTTTCGATTAACTGGAGAAAGGTGAAAAATATTAGGTTTGCTAAGGTAGATTTCTGCCTTGTCAGCCCACCTCATCTGATATTAAATGCAGTTATATCTTATTTAGACTCCGTTTTTAACCTTTTTTAAATTCCTGAAAAGATAAAATTCAAGCAAATTACTCATATGAGCTATGAGATTTAGGAGACGTGACATGATTTGGATAAGGTAAAAGGCTTGTCTTTCTTGACAAATTGTACAAATTAGAGCAATATTCTTGGCTATTTGACTATCGTGATAGTGTCGTGTCTTAGGCTTGTGCTTGTTTGCAACAGATCTTTAATACCTAATATTGTTAATTGTACACCATATCAATACTCTCCTTTGCCTCTATCACAGGCCAAGGCAAGATGTAATAAACATTAATAATTTTAGATTTATTTCCACTGTAGCAAGAATGGGAAAAAAGTGACATCTGAAATGCCATTTTCAAGCAATTGCAGTGATTTCCTGGAACCCTACATAACAAGTCCAGATTCAGTGGGAAAGACTGTGAGGATCCATTAGCAATGCTTACGATGAGCAAGTCTTGTGATGGGGTTACCCTCCTTGCATTAGAATTTGCAGTCTTCTCTTAGGCCATTATCCTTTGAGAGCAAAAACTATATGTATCTCATTTTTGTAGCCCCAGTGCCAGGCACACAGTAGCTGCTCCAATAGCAAAGGAGTCTGAGTCAGGCTGCTTGGGTTTAATGGCTGTCTTTGTCGCTTACTAGCTGAGTGAACTCTTCATGTTTATGACTTAACTGTGGTTCAGTTTCCTTCTCTACAGAAAAGGCATGAGTTCCTCATTCATAGGGTTATAATAAGGGTTAAATAAAGTCATGCATATCCAAAGCTTAGCATACTGCCTGAGACATAGTAAATACTTGAGGAATGCAGGTATAAATTAACATAGGAATGAATAACTTTGCAAGGAAACAGAGAGAAGGATCCTAAACAGTCCTGCTGGTGTATGCATTCATGATTCAAAAATCCTCAATTGTTAAAATTTCGGTCAGAAACGTATTATTCCAGGTTGTTGGTAAATGTGAGGGCCCTTCTGGGTTTGGAGGTAGAACAATAAACTGAGAGGCCAAAGGAGCTGCAAATAAAAATTGACTTCTCTGGGAAAATGATTTTCACATTTATACCTACCTGCCTTTTGTCCTCCCATGCATTTCTCCAGATGTGGTACCAATGTGATACAACTGTTGTTTATTCCTTCTTTGACAATAGCAAGGTAGTATGAACCTGCCAGTGAGGGCTTCAAATATAGCTCCAGAGACATTCACCACTACTGCCTGCCTCCATGGTTTCCCATTCCCTTTCACAAATAAAACATGGCCTCATGCTTCATTCTGAGCTTGCATTTTACATACATCATTTGGATCTTCTCTGCAAAACAATGAAGTGGGCGTGGTAATCTTCCTTTACAAATAGAGAAACTGAGGCCTAAGATGAGGAGCAATTTCCCCGTAAAAATCCTTTATTGTCAAGGTCCAAATGGCTGATGATTCATGCCATAGACATCCCAAACCAGCTGGTAGGCAGAGCTCTGGGCATTCCAAATGGAAACGTGGAACAGACACAGATCACCTGGCCACACAGACCTCAGCTCTAAAGACAGACAACTACTTACCTGTTGAAGTTTCCTGTGCACTAATTTTTAAAATCTAGAGATAGATATTAAGTAGGTTAAGTGACATCTTAAATTAGCCCATGGACATTTGAGAACAGAATCATTTCTAGAATCTTGATTCTGAGATTCACTGTTGGGCTTAAGTCACTGCTTCTGTGATGGTTGGTTTTGGGTGTGAACTTCACTGCATTAAGGGATACTTATCTGGGAAAGCATTATTTACTCTCCATGCTTCAGTAGATACTGAGCCCTTCCCTCTTCTGCCGAAAGGGAAACCAAGGTGATTTGGCGTTTGATTAGAAATAATTGGGCTGCCCCAGGTGTGTCGGTGAGGGTGCTTCTGAGGGAAACTGGGACTAAATGAAGAAGATCTGCCCTCCATATGAGCAGGCACGATCCAACCAGCTGGGGGCCCCAAATAGAACAAAAAGGCGGATAAAGGGCAAAGTCTCCCTGGAGAAGAGCCCGGCCTGTAGACAGACATCAGAACTCCAGGTTCTCCAGCCTTTGGGCTCCAGGACTCACACCAAGGTGCCACCGGGCTCTCTGACCTTCAGCTTTGGACTGAGAATTACACCATAGAATGCCATGGTTCTGAAGCCTTCAAACTCAGACTGAGCCACGCTACAGGCTTTCCAGGTTGTCCAGCATGCAGAAGGTCTGTTGTGGGACTTCTCAGCCTCCATAAGCAAGTAAGACAATTACCTCTAATAAATCCTTTTTCATATATCTCTCTATACATCTGTAGCTTCTGTCTCTAGGGAGAACCCTAACTAAAACCTGTTCTCAAAGGTAACATGCATAAGAATTGCCCAGAGCAGGGGGATGGAGTCTTGCTAACATGCACATTGATTTAGAAGAGGTAGGGCCTAGGATTTTCTGTAGTTCTGAAACACTTCCAGGTGATGTTGATGCTGATGGACAAGGAGCACACTATCAGTTTTCAGTCAGGCTTCCAAAAAGTGCTTTCTGCGGGTGCCTTGCATCAGAATATGCACACATGAAGAGAGTCTGCCTTGGTTAGTGGGTCTCAGGTGGGTCTGGAGAGACGAGGGGAAACTGCCTGTTTAAAATGCATTCAGGTGATTCAGCTACGTATTAACAAAGCATTGTGACATTAATGAAAGTGTTTTCCAAACTTGCTCCATCATTAGAACCACCTGCTGGTTAAAAGGCACTGATTTCCCAGGCTTTCCCCCTTACAGACTCAGTTTTAAAGATCTGGCTTATCTCATTTTTGTCTATGCAATTCCTGATAATAACTTGGTGAGGTTATGGAATTTGTCCAAAATCTAACGTAGTAAATAGTAGTCTTAAGTAGATGTGTAGACTGATGGAGAAGAGTCAGAGGGGAAGAAATAGTAAATGAGAGACAAATAGGGAATTAGAGACTTCATTGGGAGATATTTGCGTGAGTGGACCTAGAGTACTCAGTACCACTGGGCTAGCTTTGGAAGGCTTGCTCACCCAACAGAGTTGTGCAGTGGCTCCTCCGCAGTGTGCCTGGGCTTCAGGAAGGCAAGAAGCAGGACTTGGGTTCAGAGTGGTGCAGGCTAAACTCGCGACAAGACAGTCACATGGACTCATAACTGCGTCAAGAACTTCAGTGAAGGAACTTCTAGTCTCTACCATACTGGTAACACTTGCCTTTTTTGTTTTTGTTTTTAGTTTTTTCTTGGTAAAAATAAAAATTTGCACAAATAAAATGGAAACTCATGTTCTAAAAATATAACTTTCCTAGTAATCCTCTACCCTTTTGTATCAACTTAAGTCAATTATAATCCTTTTTATCCCCCAGTTTCTACACACATAAATTTTCTAATATTGGCAAGACTTATTTCAGAGAGGGGTGAGGCTTATTAAAGTTATCTTAAGGATCTAAACTAGCAGTGATACGTGGAAGTTAGTGGAGGACAGATTTCTGTGGACAGAGTAAGGGAGAATGGTTTAAAATA
>NW_012106886.1:1255244-1266850 GCF_000951045.1 Mandrillus leucophaeus
ATATTAAGTAGGTTAAGTGACATCTTAAATTAGCCCATGGACATTTGAGAACAGAATCATTTCTAGAATCTTGATTCTGAGATTCACTGTTGGGCTTAAGTCACTGCTTCTGTGATGGTTGGTTTTGGGTGTGAACTTCACTGCATTAAGGGATACTTATCTGGGAAAGCATTATTTACTCTCCATGCTTCAGTAGATACTGAGCCCTTCCCTCTTCTGCCGAAAGGGAAACCAAGGTGATTTGGCGTTTGAGTAGAAATAATTGGGCTGCCCCAGGTGTGTCGGTGAGGGTGCTTCTGAGGGAAACTGGGACTAAATGAAGAAGATCTGCCCTCCATATGAGCAGGCACGATCCAACCAGCTGGGGGCCCCAAATAGAACAAAAAGGCAGATAAAGGGCAAAGTCTCCCTGGAGAAGAGCCCGGCCTGTAGACAGACATCAGAACTCCAGGTTCTCCAGCCTTTGGGCTCCAGGACTCACACCAAGGTGCCACCGGGCTCTCTGACCTTCAGCTTTGGACTGAGAATTACACCATAGAATGCCATGGTTCTGAAGCCTTCAAACTCAGACTGAGCCACGCTACAGGCTTTCCAGGTTGTCCAGCATGCAGAAGGTCTGTTGTGGGACTTCTCAGCCTCCATAAGCAAGTAAGACAATTACCTCTAATAAATCCTTTTTCATATATCTCTCTATACATCTGTAGCTTCTGTCTCTAGGGAGAACCCTAACTAAAACCTGTTCTCAAAGGTAACATGCATAAGAATTGCCCAGAGCAGGGGGATGGAGTCTTGCTAACATGCACATTGATTTAGAAGAGGTAGGGCCTAGGATTTTCTGTAGTTCTGAAACACTTCCAGGTGATGTTGATGCTGATGGACAAGGAGCACACTATCAGTTTTCAGTCAGGCTTCCAAAAAGTGCTTTCTGCGGGTGCCTTGCATCAGAATATGCACACATGAAGAGAGTCTGCCTTGGTTAGTGGGTCTCAGGTGGGTCTGGAGAGACGAGGGGAAACTGCCTGTTTAAAATGCATTCAGGTGATTCAGCTACGTATTAACAAAGCATTGTGACATTAATGAAAGTGTTTTCCAAACTTGCTCCATCATTAGAACCACCTGCTGGTTAAAAGGCACTGATTTCCCAGGCTTTCCCCCTTACAGACTCAGTTTTAAAGATCTGGCTTATCTCATTTTTGTCTATGCAATTCCTGATAATAACTTGGTGAGGTTATGGAATTTGTCCAAAATCTAACGTAGTAAATAGTAGTCTTAAGTAGATGTGTAGACTGATGGAGAAGAGTCAGAGGGGAAGAAATAGTAAATGAGAGACAAATAGGGAATTAGAGACTTCATTGGGAGATATTTGCGTGAGTGGACCTAGAGTACTCAGTACCACTGGGCTAGCTTTGGAAGGCTTGCTCACCCAACAGAGTTGTGCAGTGGCTCCTCCGCAGTGTGCCTGGGCTTCAGGAAGGCAAGAAGCAGGACTTGGGTTCAGAGTGGTGCAGGCTAAACTCGCGACAAGACAGTCACATGGACTCATAACTGCGTCAAGAACTTCAGTGAAGGAACTTCTAGTCTCTACCATACTGGTAACACTTGCCTTTTTTGTTTTTGTTTTTAGTTTTTTCTTGGTAAAAATAAAAATTTGCACAAATAAAATGGAAACTCATGTTCTAAAAATATAACTTTCCTAGTAATCCTCTACCCTTTTGTATCAACTTAAGTCAATTATAATCCTTTTTATCCCCCAGTTTCTACACACATAAATTTTCTAATATTGGCAAGACTTATTTCAGAGAGGGGTGAGGCTTATTAAAGTTATCTTAAGGATCTAAACTAGCAGTGATACGTGGAAGTTAGTGGAGGACAGATTTCTGTGGACAGAGTAAGGGAGAATGGTTTAAAATACTCGTATAATAATGAGACCAGAGAGAGCAAAAATGTTTTCTTTTAATGCTAGCCCCAATCTATTATTGAGCATCTAGGGAACTGTGCAGGGAAGTATTCTAAGCTGACATCTAATCAGTGTTTTTGAAAGATCTTGGTAGCCAAGTCTTTTGTGTATTATATCTAGCAAGAATTGTTTCACAGTTGTTTTCTAATTGTACTCTGTGTAAATATGCGCTAGAGTCTGGGTGAATGTGCATCACTATGCCCAGGGATTTGGTGAGGAGGAACCAGAAATTCCTCCTTTGTTATTAATATTCTTAATAAAACTTAATTTTCATGCTTTGGGCCTGGCTCTGTTGAAATGATGGTTATGGAGTTTAAGAACTGGAGCAGAACAAACACAATCCTACCACAGATGCCCTTCCAGAAGGAAAAGGGATGAATGAGGTCATGCCTCTTGGCTGGTATTAGTCCCCCATTTTCTGTAGAACTCAAGGTGCTGCTCCTCCAAAACCAAATAACATTAGAGTCTCCACCTGTCATCTGAAACCACAGCACTCAGCGGAAGGCCCAGCTTGTCAGCTAATATCCACGCCCCTCATTCAGTGCATGCTGACTATTCCAGCTCATCCTGCCCACTCACCCCTAACCTCCACAGACCCAACTGGTTATGGTTATCCCACTTCAGTTGTCTAGTTAACTCACCCCAAAGAATGATTTGAATCTTTATAAAAATCAAATCTCCTAATTCCTCTGTCCCTTCCTTCTCTCCTGCCTTCGACCCCATCCATCAGATTGTGGGACTCAATTATCTTCCCATAGTTTTGGTCTCCTTTCTTTCTTACCCATGCAAAATTTAGATTTTACATCAATTTTAAAATGGGAGAGAAAATAATTTTTAAAATGAGATAAATGGCAACTACTCATTACCTACTTGTTCTAGACTTTCCCGTATAAGGGTAGTTCTAGATGCTTTCTTACAGATTTTGAATTTAATTATACTGAGATTCAAGAATGCAGATTATATTTTGATTATTTGTTAAAACTTGTTATAGTAGTTAATCTTAGCAAATGTTTTATTGGTGGGCTTCGGATGAATATGAATTCATTTAGTTACACAAAATTTGCATAATGCAAATAAGTTGTTTATCTTTACTAATTCTTTTCGTCAGCTTTATCTCTCAATTACTGAGAGCTATGTGAAAGCCTAAGGGTATGTTGGTAAATTGTCGATTTCTTAATTATAGTCGCATTTAGCATTAATGTATCATCTTGCTAACTGAAACTTTGTGATTATGTGATGATCTTCCTTGTCCCTAATATTTTTTACCTAAATACTATTTGGACTGATATAAATACAAACTCCCCAATTTTTTTTTTAGCTAGTTTTTTTAGCATATGCTTTCCATCCTTTCTCCTATCAACCTTTTGATTTTCCTGTTTTAGCGTGTTCCTTTGCTGCATAAAGCAGAATTTAAATCTGCCTTTCAAATGACAACATAGTTGATCAATCTTAGCTGTGATTACTGTTGTTTTAAACTTTCTTGCTATTGTCTCATTTAATATTCTTGCTTTTTGTATTAGTTTGTAGAAGTTTTTCTGACTCCTTCTTTGCTTCATCTTTTATTTTTGAAAATTCCATTTCTTTCTCTACTATTTTGAAAATTACATAATCCATTTTTAGTCTCAAACTTGACATTTCCCTATGTATTCTTAATTTTTTGAAGCCTCCAGTCAATCACAACTTGACATTTTTCCTGAGCAATATTGAAACCTTAGAATGTTTAAATTCTGAATGTCTAAATTCCTTCCTCAATTCCATAGTTTAGAAGATTGTTTAAAGGTTTGTTGTGCTGAACTCTATATTTTTGTTTATCTAGAAATATCATTTGGCCTTAAGAGATTTTTGTCATAGACATTTCTATTCTAATTGACACCTATTTTCTCTCACACCTTGGGGCATATTTTTTGAACATTATGTTGTTGTTGTGGGCCTTTTTCCTTAGTTCAGCTAGAGATGAGGGTCCTTATCACACAGCCACGAAAAATTAGGCTTGCAGACAACTTGAAGGGTAAGGCAGGCTTTTATTGGGTTGAAAAGGAAGAAAAGGAGAAACAGGGACTCAGGGGAGTGAAAACCCTGCTAGTACTAGTACATGCTTCCCTCCTTGCAGATTGAATCCCAAGTTCCACCCAGGAAGAGGAGGGGCCGGGCTCCTTCCTGCTGCAAGGGCCAGAAATTCTGTGTCTTGGTGCGTATTCCTCCAAGTGTGCAGGCTGGCTGGAGTTTCTCTGGGGACCCCCTTCCCGCCTGGCTGTCTCATTGTTATGAACGTTTCCTGATTTCTATTGTTACTTTAAAGAAATCTTCTAATTATTACTCCTTTTATAAATGAATATTTTTTAGCTGCTTTTAAGATCATTTTCTTTAGTGTTCTATAGTTTCACTACACATTTCTAGCTATTGATTTGTGATTTACTTTCTCAGAACTCCTTGTGCTTCCAGGATTGGAAAATTCATGTTTTTTTAATTTTTAATTTTTTGCCATTATTTTGATGAATGATTCATGTGCAGTTGAAATAAAATATGCAGCCTGACGTGTGTTGTAATGTTCTGTACATGTCAGCTAGATTAAGTTGTTTGATAGTGTTGTCCAAGTACTCAATGATTACTAATGTTTCTGTCTACTTTTTCTCTCTTTTTTTTTTTCTTTGAGATGGAGTCTCGTTTTGTCGCCCAGCCTGAAGTACAGTGGCGCGATCTTGGCTCACTGCAAGCTCCACCTCCCGGACTCATGCCATTCTCCTGCCTCAGCCTCCCGAGTAGCTGGGATGCCCGGCTAATATTTTGTATTTTTAGTAGAGATGGGGTTTCACAGTGTTAGCCAGGATGATCTTGATCTCCCGATCTTGTCATCCACCCGCCTTGGCCTCCCAAAGTGCTGGGATTACAGGCATGAGCCACCGCGCCAGGCTGAATTTTTCTCTCAATTTTTGAGAGGAGTGTTAATCTCCAACTATAATTGTAGATAGATCTATTTTCCTCTTAGTTTTGTCAGTGTTTTGAAATTATTAGGTGCATATATACTTAAGACTTCTATGTCCTTTTTATAAACTGACCCTTTATACCATTAAATACTTTTTATCTGGAAATTAATGTAACCCATTAGTCTATGTCTTATATAAATCAATGTTCTCATTATTAGTGTTTACATGCTATAATTTTTTTATCCATTTACTTTTAACTTAATTGTGTTATATTTAAAGTGCATTTCTTTCCAACAGGATGTAGTTGAGAGTTGATCTTGCTTGGGACAACCTGTCATTTGAAATTGATCCAAAAGATGTAACCAGTTTACCAGTCAGATTATAATCTTTTTATTTGGTGATTAGGAATTGGAGACTAGGAGAGAGAAAGTGACTTGGTCAAGATCACACAGCTAGTAATTGCAGGTATGAGAATAGATTTAGGTACATGATGCTCGACTCTGTGGTAATCTAGTTGCTACACAGACCTTGTCTCATTGATTTTGGAGGGTTTCCTAGTTTTCCCACTTCTGATTTTCAAAGTTGTGTTTCAACATCATGGTCAGTAGGATCAAAGCCATTGTTCTGGATTCATGGAAAGCCTTTGGTTTTGCCTGCTTTAGTGACTTGTTCAAGATATTCAGTCCTTAGCATTAAGCAACTCCTCTTACAGTTTCAAAGATGTTGGATAACTCCAAAACCTTTGTAGTGTAAAACCATCCAGTTCAAAGGCCAAGTGTTCCTTTAAAGGAAGGAGAAAAGTCTACCCAGATGAACATTTGGCCCTTGACCTCTTTTGATGTTTCTCCTTTGAGAATGCAGGTGTCAATTTTCAGCCCCTCCATACTGACAGCGCTGCAGAAATTTCTCTCAAATCCTTCATTTCTTTTTGCATCTATTTAAAAAAAGAAAAAACTTTAAAAATCTTTCCTGAATGAGGCATTTGCTATTTTTTGTTAAAGGTTGTCGTCATGGATATGAAAACTGTTGTCTGCCTTTTTGAAGTTGAAATTACGAATTGTTCCGAAATTAAGAAAATTCACTTTCTAATTTACTTAAATTTGTATTTGCTGTATCTGAGCTACAGTATTCACATACAGGTGAATATCAGCTATACATACACATGGGATTCAACTGATACACCATATAGTCTTAGAGCTCAATCTTAGGATGAGAGACATCTGCTTTCTACTTTTGTCTTTGACTAGTCACTAACCATTTGATCTTGGGCAAGTAACTTCACTTGGGTTAGTAACTTAATTCTTGGTCTCAGTAGCCACACCTGTTAAATAAAATAGTTGACATTTCCTGTCTCTTTCATTCTTCAGCTGTATTTTATTGCTAAATGTTTAAAGAGCAGCACATTATTTTGTATAACTATTTTTGTGCAACATATAAAACTGTAAATTTTGCCCCAAGCTGAAATTACAAACATCTCAGAATCTCCTCTATAATTTAACATGTAGTCTCTCCTAAACTCAATACATTGTTTTCATTATTTTTATACTATTGCTTAACTAACTTTGGGAATTTGGGGAGGGATACTTCATGCAGATCACTGTGCATGCTTTTCAGAAAACATACTTCATTTTCTTTGTGTCATTGGCCTTTGCTAATCATGTCAGCAATGTACATGTAGACTATGCTACTGCAGTGGTGGAGGCAGGAGTCAGTGCTGCAGATAGTTTACTGATGGCAACATTGTCTGCATGAAATGGAATCTGCTAAGGGTGGGGAAAAAATATCATGTCCTTCAAAATAATGCCTTATTTGGGAGAGTGATCATGGTGAGCTTTGAAGTAAACTTTGATTTGAAACTTGGCTGCCATGAATTAGCTTTGCATCCGAGGAATAGAGACTTGGCTAACTTGACCAAGCTTTCATTTCTTTATATCCAAATAGGAATAACAGAATCTAATTCTGCATGTTTGCTATATGGTTAAATGACTTAATGTATGGTGAAGCACATCTTATGTCTGGTATACAGGTCATGTTCAAATGTTCTTTCCTTTTTTGTTGTTACCCCTTTAAAAAGTCACACATGGCTGTAGTCATCAATTATGATTCTCAAAAAGTTGTTTTTAACATGAATTACTGCTTCCGGCTCTCTATTTCCTTCTCTTGAAGCAGTGTCATAGGATTCATAAGTTTAAGAGAGATCTGCCCGGAATATGTGAAGAGAATTTGGAGGACACATTGGGAACTGCATGGATCTCAGTTATAGGAGATATTACCCAACATGACAGGGACTGAAAAGAAGCAGGTAGCCGTCCCCTACCCCCCACCCTTTTTTTTTGCTGTCTTTTTCTGGGCTATCTGTGCTTCCATCTCTATTTCTCTTTGAGATTGCTCTATTATTTACAGATCTGAGTTAGACATAACTTTATATCCTTCTTGAGTTGCATTTTTCTTTTCTATGACATAGCATTTTTCTATAATTTTTTTCCTACCTGACTTCATTTTCTCAGTATTGTCTTGCTGCTTTCTTTTCCTCTGCCAAACCTGCCAGACCTGCATGTTTATACGTACGAAGGGCTTGGATCTCACCCCTGTTACACTCCAAACACGTTTTCCCAGGATGGTTTGATCTACCGCTTTGTTCGTTACCTCTCGGTTTTCTGCCCTCCCTAGTCCCTGAGCTCCAGGTCAATATATCCAACCTCATACTTGATATATGCAGATGAACGTCTAATAGGTCCCTCAAGTTGAAAAAGGCCAAAACAGAATTCTTGGTCCCCCAGTCTCCTCCCATCAACTCTGTTTCTCGCTTGTAATTCAGGAAACCTAGTTTCTCAAAAGCCAGAGAATCATTCTTATTTATTGCTTCCCTTTACCATCACATGAAACTCATCAGCAATTTCTGATGGAAAAAAATGTAATCTGAAGCCATTTTTACCTTTCTGTTTCTACTCTGGTCACCCATATGGGCAAAGTTATCATCTCTCCCCTAAACTTTTACCAGGCCTCTTAATTTGTCTTCATATAGCTATTGCTGGCCCCTTAACAAAACTCACCCTCCATACCTCCTACTAGAGGGATAGTTTTAAGATTGAAAACCTTCTCCGATCATTCCCCTGCTTAAAACTCTTCAGTTGCCTCTTATTACATTGAGAATAATGGCTAAATTTTTTTTTTTTTATTCTAGCACATCAGGCCCTACCTGATAAGATTTCTGCGACTTCTATAACCGAAAATGAATGGTATCTTTCCTCTCTTCACTATAATGTTCTGGACACCTTCCAGGCTTTCATTTTGTTCTTTTATTTCTCTCCTTTTTTTTTTTTTTAAAATAGGCAACACTCTTGAAAGCATCAAGGCATTTGTATTTTGTCTCTGGCTCAAGTCCCCACCCCGTGGATCTTTGCAGATCTCTCTCTTCATATGAGACCATTACCAAAGAACTCAGAAGAATAAATTATAAAATGATAAAGATTAGCCAAAGGAGTGATATAAGGGTATGAGAGCATGAATGCAATTACTGAGTTTATTTCTAATATTCTTACTTTTAAAATATAAATTTAAAAATATAATTATGTCAATGATAAATGTAATCTAAAATTAAAAACAAGCAGAAGCCACTAGCAATACACAGTGGGAAATGGAAATTGAAAAGCAATTTCAGGGACTTCTACTTCCAGACATGATGGAGTAAGACCAGATTCCTTCTTGCTTTAAATAACAAAATAGATAAAACATATAAAACAATGATTTACATGCAATCATTGGAAAACATAGTGCAGGAATGTAATCCCAGAGCAAAGAGAAGAAACAGAAGAGAGTCTGTCAGCCTGCAGAGAGTTTCCAAGTAAAAACACAGGAGACAGAATTCAAGAGACCAGTAAGGCAGGTATTTGTTCGAGCAGAACACCAGAGAAGATGGAATTCACAGAGGGCATTCTGGTAATTTGCAGAAGCATTCCCTCTGGTTTTTGGCTGAGTACTGGTTTTACAGTGTATGAAAGGGAACTCGGTAAGGCCAGGGATATAATTTTTGGGAAGCAGTTTAATAATGCTAGAAGCTCCTTGCAAGCTGGGAATATTTTCTGTTCTAATGAGTTTGGAAAGGCCTCCTTATACATGGGCATTGGTTCAAGTCCTCACATAGTTACAATGTCAGTATTTGGGATAAGTTAGCCTGAGACCAAAAGCTGCCTTAGATCTGTCCTAACAAGGCTTAAATGCAAACCTTAATACATTAACTTGTTTCAGAGTAACTTAACTGAGTACTAGAGAAATAGAACTCCCATAATATTTAAAGGAATAATAAAAAATTACCAGGTCAGGTGCAGTGGTACACACTTGTAGTCTTGGGAAATTGGGAGGCTGAAGCTGGGGGCCTTATTATTATTATTATTATTTTTTTATATTATTTTATTTATTTATTTATTTTTTGAGACGGAATCTTGCTCTGTCGCCCAGGCTGGAGTGCAGTGACCTGATCTCAGCTCACTGCAAGCTCCGCCTCCCGGGTTTACGCCATTCTCCTGCCTCAGCCTCCCAAGTAGCTGGGACTACAGGCGCCTGCCACATCACCTGGCTAGTTGTTTTGTATTTTTTGGTAGAGACGGGGTTTCACCGTGTTAGTCAGGGTGGTCTTGATCTCCTGACCTCATGATCGGCCTGTCTCGGCCTCCCAAAGTGCTGGGATTACAGGCTTGAGCCACCGCGCCCAGCCTTTTTATTATTTTTTCTTCAATTTTTTTTTTTTGAAACAGGGTCTCACTCTGTCACCTAGTCTGCCCAGGCTGGAGTGCAGTGGTGCAATCACAGCTCACTGCAGACTCAACCTCCCAGGTTCAAGTGATCCTCCTACCTTAGTCTCACAAGCAGCCAGCACAGTAGGCACATTGCTATCATGCCTAATTTTTAAAATTTATTGTGGAGACAAGCATTGCTTTGTTGCCCATGCTGGTCTTAAATTCTGGCCTCAAGTGATCCTCCCACCTCAGTCTCCCAAAGTGTTGCAATTACAGGCATGAGCCACCCGTCCTGGTCACTGGGGGATCTTTTGAACCCAGAAGTTTGAGACCAGCCTGGGAAACATAGTGAGACCCCATCTCAATTTTAAAGAAATACCAGACATCCAAAGTAACAGGAAAATATAACTCCTAGCCAGAAGAAACACTCAACAGAAACAGACCCAGGCATAACAGATAACAAAATTAGCAGACAAGAGTGTGAAAATACCTGTTAGAAACTATGATTCATGTATTCAAATAAACACACACAAAAATGTAAATGTTAAATATATACTTATCCCATGACATCAATCCTACTCATGAAATGAGAAAATTTTAAATTTTCAAGATAAATGAAAATTTATGTTGACTCGAAAATCTGTACTCAAATTTTCAGTGATTGCATTGTAATAGCCAAAAAACCTGGTAACAATGTAAATATACATCAACTTATAAAGGAATAAGTAAACTCTGGCATACCTATACAATGGCATAGTACTCAGCAATTACGAGGAACATAATATACATGCAACAGCATGGATGAATCTCAAACTGATCATCCCAATGAAATAAGCCTTTTGAAAGGCTACTTATTATACGATTTTTTCTATGACATTCAGAAAAAGAAAAAATGAAACAAAAAAATAACTTACGGGAACACAAGTGGAATCAGTGGTTACCAGGCGCTGGGGACAGGGGAGGGCTTGACCATAAGGGAGCCAAGAGGGGTTTATTGTGATGGAACTAGTCTATCGATTTTGATAATCCCATGATTATACCTTTGCCAAATGTAAACAGAATCCAAAAAAGTAAACTTCATGTAAATTATATATCATCAAATTTGATTTTGAAAAGTACTGAAAATATCAAGTGTTGATAAAAATATGGAGCAACTGGAGCTCTTATTTCTTCAGGGAGTGTGTTAATAGCTACTTTGTATAGCTACTTTGGGGGAAAAGGGAACATTTCTTTTTGTTGTTTTTTTTAAGTTCCAGGATACACATGCAGGTTTGTTACATAGGTAAATGTGTGCCGTGGTGGTTTGCTATACCTATCAACTCATCACCTAGCTATGAAGCCCAGCATGCATTAGCTATTTATCCTGATACTCTCCTTCCCCCAACCTCACAGCCCCCAGTGTGTGTTGATCCCCTCCTTGTGTCCATGTGTTCTCATTGTTCAGCTCCCACTTATAAGCAAGAATATGTGGTGTTTGGTTTTCTATTCCTGTGTTAGTTTGCTGAGGATAATGGCTTCCAGCTCCATCCATGCCCATGCAAAGGAGATGATCTCCTTCCTTTTTATGACTGCATAGTATTCAGTGGTATATATGTACCATATTTTCTGTATCCAGTCTATCATTGATGTGTATTTGGGTTGATTCCATGTCTTTGCTATTGTCAATAGTGCTGCAATGAACAGACACATGCATGTATCTTTATAATAGAATGATTTATATTTCTTTGGGTATATACCTAGTAATGGGATTGCTGGGTCAAATGCTATTTCTGGTTCTAGGTCTTTGAGGAATCACCACACTGTCTTCCACAATGGTTAAACTATTTTACATTTCCACCAAAAGTGTAAAAGTGTTCCTATTTCTCCACAGCCTCACCAACATCATTGTTTCTTGATTTTTTAATAATCACCATTCTGACTGGCATGAAATGATATCTCATTGTGGTTTTGATGTGCATTTCTCTAATCAGTGATGTTGAACATTTTTTT
>NW_012106886.1:1268965-1271302 GCF_000951045.1 Mandrillus leucophaeus
AGTGATTGCATTGTAATAGCCAAAAAACCTGGTAACAATGTAAATATACATCAACTTATAAAGGAATAAGTAAACTCTGGCATACCTATACAATGGCATAGTACTCAGCAATTACGAGGAACATAATATACATGCAACAGCATGGATGAATCTCAAACTGATCATCCCAATGAAATAAGCCTTTTGAAAGGCTACTTATTATACGATTTTTTCTATGACATTCAGAAAAAGAAAAAATGAAACAAAAAAATAACTTACGGGAACACAAGTGGAATCAGTGGTTACCAGGCGCTGGGGACAGGGGAGGGCTTGACCATAAGGGAGCCAAGAGGGGTTTATTGTGATGGAACTAGTCTATCGATTTTGATAATCCCATGATTATACCTTTGCCAAATGTAAACAGAATCCAAAAAAGTAAACTTCATGTAAATTATATATCATCAAATTTGATTTTGAAAAATACTGAAAATATCAAGTGTTGATAAAAATATGGAGCAACTGGAGCTCTTATTTCTTCAGGGAGTGTGTTAATAGCTACTTTGTATAGCTACTTTGGGGGAAAAGGGAACATTTCCTTTTGTTTTTTTTAAGTTCCAGGATACACATGCAGGTTTGTTAACATAGGTAAATGTGTGCCGTGGTGGTTTGCTATACCTATCAACTCATCACCTAGCTATGAAGCCCAGCATGCATTAGCTATTTATCCTGATACTCTCCCTCCCCCAACCTCACAGCCCCCAGTGTGTGTTGATCCCCTCCTTGTGTCCATGTGTTCTCATTGTTCAGCTCCCACTTATAAGCAAGAATATGTAGTGTTTGGTTTTCTATTCCTGTGTTAGTTTGCTGAGGATAATGGCTTCCAGCTCCATCCATGCCCATGCAAAGGAGATGATCTCCTTCCTTTTTATGACTGCATAGTATTCTGTGGTATATATGTACCATATTTTCTGTATCCAGTCTATCATTGATGGGTATTTGGGTTGATTCCATGTCTTTGCTATTGTCAATAGTGCTGCAATGAACAGACACATGCATGTATCTTTATAATAGAATGATTTATATTTCTTTGGGTATATATCTAGTAATGGGATTGCTGGGTCAAATGCTATTTCTGGTTCTAGGTCTTTGAGGAATCACCACACTGTCTTCCACAATGGTTAAACTATTTTACATTTCCACCAAAAGTGTAAAAGTGTTCCTATTTCTCCACAGCCTCACCAACATCATTGTTTCTTGATTTTTTAATAATCACCATTCTGACTGGCATGAAATGATATCTCATTGTGGTTTTGATGTGCATTTCTCTAATCAGTGATGTTGAACATTTTTTTTAAGTTTTTTGGCCACATAAATGTCTTTTGAGAAGTGTCTGTTCATGTCCGAAAAAGGTAACATTCCCTATGAAGCTGCATATAAACCTACCATACAACCCCATACTCCCACATATAGGTATTCGTCCAAATGAATAAAAACATATATTCAAACACTTATATGTAAACATTTATAAACTATCCATAAAAACAAAGCAAACAAAGTAAACACACACACACACACACACACACAAACACACACCAAAAACAACCAAAAACTAAGAAATCTCAGATGTTCACCAGCTGGTGAATAAACTGTCAAATAGCTGTACAATAAAATACTACTAATTAAGATACATTAACTGCTAATATAGGAACAATATGGATGATACTGAAGGGTGCCTGCCATAAATTATGTACGTTCATATACATTGTATAATTTTCTTTATAAAAATATCTAGAAACTATAGAGCCTAACAACAGATCAAAGTGGGGAAGGATGGAGTGTGCCTGCAAAGGAGCATGAGTGACCTTGCTTAATGAAATTAATCTGTGTCTTGATTATGGTGCTGGTTTCAGGAGTGTTTTTATCTATTTGTTAAAACATGTCAAATGAGTGAATTTCAGTGGGTTTTATTATCAAATTATATCTCATGTTGATTTAGAAAATAGAAGCAATTAGAGCTAACTGTATAATAAACAGAAAAAACTTCTATGGGATAACTTTAAATCAACTAGATCACAAATTAATAGGATATTTTTAAGGTCTCCAAACTTAAAAACAAACTGGAATATATGAGCAAATGAATCTAAGTATATATAATATATCCATAAAGGAAGAGCTAATTCAAATGATTTTGATGCACTACTGATTGCATCCTTAGTGAGAAATAATATTCTAAAGAGAAAAATAACTACACAATTATTTAAACACATGAGGTAAATTTAATTTTAGGAATAATGTTGGTTTTGCTATCTAGAAGTTGCTATATTTAAGCTACAGAGTAAATAAACAATTATGTTATTG
>NW_012106886.1:1275296-1277453 GCF_000951045.1 Mandrillus leucophaeus
TGAAATTCTGGGTTGAAAATTCTTTAAGAATGTTGAATATTGGCCCCCACTCTCTTCTGGCTTGTAGGGTGTTTGCAGAGAGATCTGCCGTTAGTCTGATGGGCCTCCCTTTGTGGGTAACCCAACCTTTCTCTCTGTCTGCCCTTAACATTTTTTTCTTCATTTCAACCTTGGTGAATCTGACAATCATGTGTCTTGGGGTTACCCTTCTTGAGGAGTATCTTAGTAGTGTTCTCTGTATTTCCTGAACTTGAATGTTGACCTGTCTTCCTAAGTTGGGGAAGTTCTCCTGGATAATATCCTGAAGAGTGTTTTCCAAGTTGGTTCCATTCTCCCCATCACTTTCAGGTACACCTGTCATAGATTTGGTCTTTTCACATAGTCCCATATTTCTTGGACGCTTTGTTTCTTTTTACTCTTTTTTCTCTGAACTTGTCTTCTCACTTTATTTCATTAATTTGATCTTCAATCACTGATACCCTTTCTTCCACTTGATTGAATTAGCTATTGAAGCTTGTGCATGTGTCATGAAGTTCTCATGCCATAGTTTTCAGCTCCATCAGGTAATTTAAGGTCTTCTCTACCCTGTTTATTCTAGTTCGCCATTCATTAACCTTTTTTCAAGGTTTTTAGCTTTCTTGCGATGGGTTAGAACATGTTCCTTTAGCTCAGAGAAGTTTATTATTGACCTTCTGAACTCTACTTCTGTCAATTCATCAAAGTCATTCTCTGTCCAGCTTTGTTCCCGTGCTGGTGAGGAGCTGCAATCCTTTGGCGAAGAAGAGGCACTCTGGTTTTTAGAATTTTCAGCTTTTCTGCTCTGGTTTTTCTTCTTTGTGGTTTATCTACTTTTGGTCTTTTATGTTGGTAACCTACAGATGAGGTTTTGGTGTGGATGTCCTTTTTGTTGATACTATTCCTTCCAGTTTGTTAGTTTTCCTTTCTAACAGTCAGGTCCCTCAGCTCTGGTCGGTTGGAGTTTGCTGGAGGTCCACTCCAGACCCTGTTTGCCTGCGTATCACTAGCGGAGGCTGCAAAACAGCAAATATTGCTGCCTGATCCGGAAGCTTCATCCCAGAGGGGCACCCGCCTGTATGACATGTCTGTCGGCCCCTACTGGGAGATGTCTCCCAGTTAGGCTACAAGGGGATCAGAGATGCACTTGAGGAGGCAGCCTGTCCATTCTCACATTTCAATTGCTGTGCTGGGAGAACCACTGCTCTCTTCAGAGCTGTCAGACAGGGATGTTTAAGTCTGCAGAAGTTTCTGCTGCCCTTTGTTCAGTTATGCCCTGCCCACAGAGGTGGCGTCTATAGAGGCAGTAGACCTTGCTGAGCTACAGTGGGCTTCGCCCAGTTCAAACTTCCCTGCAGCTTTGTTTACCTACTCAAGCCTCAGCAATGGTGGATGCCCCTCCCCCAGCCAGGCTGCAGCCTTGCAGGTCGATCTCAGACTGCTGCACTAGCAGTGAGCAAGGGTCCATGGGTGTGGGACCCACTGAGCCAGGCATGGGAGAGAATTTCCTGGTCTGCCGGTTGCTAAGACCTTGGGAAAAGTGCAGTATTTGGGCGAGAATGTCCCATTTTTCCAGGTACAGTCTGTCATGGCTTCCCTTGGTTAGGAAAAGGAAATCCCCTGACCCCTTGTGCTTCCCAGGTGAGGTGATGCCCCACCCTGCTTCTGCTCGCCCTCCATGGGCTGCACCTACTATCCAACCAGTCCCAATGAGATGAACCAGGTACCTCAGTTGGAAATGCAGAAATCACCCACCTTCTGTGTCGATCACACTGGGAGCTGCAGTCCAGAGCTGTTCCTATTCAGCCATCTTGGAATGGGAAAAAAAAACTTCATAATTTTTAAAAGATAAATATCTTAGATTCACATTGAGAAAACAAAGAAACAATAGCTTTCCAGGACCAGTGATCACTCCTGACATTTAGATTTTGTTCTCTAAATATCATTTATCGTGAAGAGTATTTGGATTCAAAGAAATGGCTAATTTCAGGTCTGATGAAGAAAACGCCCTGGGTGTTGGGATATTCTGTTGTTCTAGAGAGCAAAGAATACTTCAAGACTAATATGGTCACTTAAAAAGACACAGCCAGTTTGAAGGTGCTCATAGTATCCACAGTCATTATGATCCAAATAACAGTAAGA
>NW_012106886.1:1279633-1282318 GCF_000951045.1 Mandrillus leucophaeus
CTGATGTAAGAAACAAGTTTCAGTTCAAAATAAAAAATCCAGGTAGACTTTTTGAAGTTGGTTATGAGTAGTTCGAGTCCTTTGAGATAGCTTCTCAATTTTGTACATTTTGTACAATTTTGTTCTCAATTGTGAAATGCCATGTACTGTTACCTCTAGTCCCACCACAAGGCACTTTTAGCTCTTTCAATGATTGTTCTGAATACCCATAATTAATTCTATTTTGGAGTGAGTATAAACTGTCTTCCTGTTCCTTTAATCTCTCTTCTGATCTTCCACCCTGTATATTCCTCCCCTGAGATGGTCGACATCAGCAGCAGACCACCAGGGAAGGGAAGGATAGTATAGCCTAGAGTTGGAAAAAACAATCTCCTTAATTTGCACTTTTAAATTGAGATGAGATAAATATTCCAATTTATTTCTGTAAAGCAAATCACTCTAATAGTTAGTGGCATAAAATAACCATTTAATTATGCTCACAGTGTGTGCAGGTCAAGAATTTGAACAGAGTGCAGTAGGGAAGGCTAGTCCGTGTTCTACATACAACGTCTGGAGCCTCAACTGAGAAGGCTTAATGGCTTGGTGATGGAATCATCTGGAAGTTTTCTCATTTACATATGAAATCTGGGATGACTCAACAGCTCATCTCAGCTGGAACACTATTAAACACAGTGCCCACATGTGACCTCAATTTCCTGGGCTTTCCCACAGCATGATAGTATATGTGTGGTTGGACTTCTGATGCAGTAGCTCAGGACTCTGAGTGTTCCAGTGACCAGGGTAAAAGCCGCATGACTTAGGCACACTGCGTCACTTCCCCTGTGCTATATAGTTGAAGCAATTGTGAGTCTGCCCAGATTCAAGAGGAAGAGAGTTGAACTGTTAGTGGGAGGAGTCAAATTTGCAATCATGTTTTACAACTGCTGTGATTGGAGAAATTATATACAACCAGAAATACTACCCTGGAGTGACTACTTAAAATGAGCAACTTGTTCTCAGTTTCATGCAGATTTGCTGTGAGGCAAAGCAAACTTGAAACGGAGCTGTCTTCAGCACATTTTAGTCCTTCTAGCCCTAGTTCCTGTTCTGTTGATTCCTTCTCATACAGTGAAGAATAGTATATAAATTGTATTATTTTAATGGCATAACTAAGAAAATTTTCTAATTACAAATGAGGATGCAACAAATTCTGTATTAACAAAGGTTGTTAATGGATCATTTGATCAAATGACTAATGGATAATGGTTCTTCTCAGCTCTAGTCTCATTTTTGAACTCGCTTTCTTCAAGACATTTGGAATCAATTGTAACAGCTCACATAACCTGGTATTTTGCTACACATGGTTCAATCATGATGCTTCTGCTCTTGGCTGTTGGTCTCAAGAAGTGTGGACAGTAAACAGCGACTTTTCAAACGGTACCAACAGTCCAGCCTAGTAAATTAATTATTGAACAGTCACTACCAAATGCTGCTGTAGATGTGTGCAGTTTGACAAGGCTGCTGTAATGTCCAGCCCTTTCAGGAAAGTAATTCTGTAAGGAAATTGCCTGCAATAGAAGTTATGGGACTCAGCTGGGTGACAGCCATGTCATGGCAATCAATACAAGAACAAAAAAAAATCAAATATTAATGAAAGATGGATTTGTTCAGGCACAGGATTGGTATTTTTTGTAAATGCCATTTTACTTCCGCCGTCTGTTTCCAGTCAAGGCTGAGTATAATCTCACTGACACTAAACTCAAGGTGACATTTCTCATTTCAATTATTTCCTGAAGTGTCTTCCTCCTCCTTTTTCTCCCACCTCTTGTCAAGAACTGCAGGCAACATAATGAAATACTCCATCAACTATGGAGTCTAGGGTCTGAAGAAGCAGGAGACAGTTTTGTTATGCTTTATGAATGTAGAATACATCCTAATTTGAAAGCCAGTATGAAGCTTAGAGGAGGATCTTGGCTTCAGAAAAAAATTATCAGGATAATTTGAAAGAAGTCTGAATATTTAACAAATTCACTGTTAATTTCATATAAGTTGGCAGATTTCAAGATAAGAATCATAGGGATGGCTATAATAATAACAGCTAACACTTACTGAGCAATTATGCTGGATAAATAAAATCTCTTGTTTTCTAAGTAAACAGTAGCCATTTTTAATCATGTTTATGTGATCTGCCAAAATTTTGCTTTTGATTGCTTGTTCTACATAATGTAGAAACAGAAAATATTATAAAAGGGGAAAAGGCAGTAAGAGTAATTATTTGATGTTTCTTATACAGGCAACATCTTGTTAAATAGTTTCTGAATTGACTATTTGGACTCAGTTGAACAATTATTAAGTAACTGTGTTGAAGGACTGTCTAAAGGAATTGAGCTGATTGATTCCATTAAAACAAGTAGATGCTACCAACCTTTAGAAATAGAATACTTGCCAGTTATTGCTATTTTGGTCAATTTCACAAAGACTCCTAAAATAATGACTTTTTGCTTGATTTGGAATGGATGATAATTACTTATTTTGCCTGGAATGTACAAAAGGAAATAGTTCTTTAGATCCTTAACAATTAAATATAATATATTTAATTAACAGATGATGAAGGAAAATTCGGACTGACCATAGTGTTTTGTTAACTTCAGTTTGAATTTTAAAACAAATTAGTTGAAGACAAAAGTGACCAATACATATAGGAAT
>NW_012106886.1:1283853-1286689 GCF_000951045.1 Mandrillus leucophaeus
TAAAAAGGCAAATAATTACAGTTTAAAAATCCATCAGGGATTTAAAGGCAGAGGTAAGTATTCTGCCTTTTCTCTGCAAACTGCGTGATAGGGTGAT
Organism: Mandrillus leucophaeus; assembly: GCF_000951045.1. Classification (NCBI taxonomy): domain Eukaryota; kingdom Metazoa; phylum Chordata; class Mammalia; order Primates; family Cercopithecidae; genus Mandrillus; species Mandrillus leucophaeus. Next base: position 1,283,951 of record NW_012106886.1, read on the forward strand.
CAAATAATCCCATTTGATGAGAGAAGGCTCTTTTTTGTTTTTTGTTTTTGACAGCAGACTGTTGACTAATAAACATAGAAGAAACAAAGGCATTAAAAAATTGCCCCTTTGAATTCTCTAATGGAATAATTGAGTCAATCAAAGGTCATCAACTGGCCGAGTACGGTGGCTCACGCATGTAATACCAGCACTTTAGGAGACTGAGGCGGGTGAATTACGAGGTCAGGAGATTGAGACCATCCTGACCAATATGGTGAAACCCCATCTATACTAAAATACAAAAAATTAGCTGGGCATGGTGGTGGGCACCTGTAGCCCCAGCTTCTTGGGAGGCTGGGGCAGGGGAATCCCTTGAACCCAGGAGGTGGAGGTTGCACTAAGCTGAGATCACGCCACTGTACTCCAACATAATGAGAGAGCAGGACTCTGTCTCCAAAAACAAAAAAACAAAAACAAACAAAAAATTAACTAAAGCATTTCAATGAAAGACTGATAAAGAATTGGATACGTGTGTGGTGTCATAATATTTCTCCATATGTAATACTTTCTGCTTTCAAGTCAGGAAATGTCACTTGCTGAAGGCAGGATCAGTCTGTGACACCTTAACCTGGAAGTTTTAAGGTTGGTAGAGGAGCATTTGAATGTGATATGCTTTATGAGGTGATACAACATGAAGTGTACAGAATTACCTATCAAGTAGTCTTTCCAAAAATTTTTAACTTGAGTCAAATCAAGCTGCTATGCCTAACTTCCCGTGTATACAAAATACAGAATAAAGAACAGGTTAAATGGTACCATGTGAAACCACTGGGCAAATCTAAAGCTAGCCCAATATTTTAACTAGTCCATATCATGGGGAGAAAAGAGAGTAACAGCATTCTTGAAGAGCAAAAGACATAACGTGTTGTAAAGATTGGATCTTATTTGGATCTTTGAACAGAGTGGTTATAAAAAATTTGGGGGAACTACCAGATTGAATATGGTGTGACAATTTGACAGTGAGAAATTATCAGTTGTGTTCCATGTGTTAATAGAACTGTTGGGGAAATGCCCTTGTCTAAGATTACAGAATTTAAGGAGTAAAATATCTGTAAATTGCTTTAAAATATTTAATAAAAATAGGAACATGCATAGTAAAATATCCTATTTTCCTGAATCCTTGAAAATTTTATTAACAAAAAGTTGAAAATTGCACTTATAACCTCAGAACTTTTCTGATTACCCTGTCCATTACCCTGTCACATCACCTTATTTTCTTTATGGCACTAATCAAAATTAGAAAATCTCTTATTTACTGAGGACTCCGACACGCACCACTAAGAATGTTAGCTTGATCAGGGCAGGGATCTTCTGTCTCTAGTTACCAATGTTGTCCTGACACCTAGTCACCTGACACAATGGTACCTGACACATAGTCATTTTTTAAATATTAAATAGAATAAATAACTATAACTGATAGGAGAAGATGAAAAAATGCCAAGAACAGTAAGACACAAGAATTACACTGTAGTAATTAGGCAGTGAGATGTCTGAAGATTTTCATCAGGGCAGTGACATAATTCAAATTACAACATGATTTTTTAACCCCTCCAGAGATTTTCCAGTCATCGATCCAGGTGCTTTGCATAGGAAACATGGCAGGTAGGCAGCAAGTCTTCATGAATTTCCATCATGGCTTTGTAACAGACAAGTAATATTTTATGGGGCCATTTAACATTGTGTAGCAATTCATGTACCCATAACCTATGCAAATACCAAACTGAAAGGGACTTTTGCATTGCTGATTGAAAAACTGATGTAAGAAACAAGTTTCAGTTCAAAATAAAAAATCCAGGTAGACTTTTTGAAGTTGGTTATGAGTAGTTCGAGTCCTTTGAGATAGCTTCTCAATTTTGTACATTTTGTACAATTTTGTTCTCAATTGTGAAATGCCATGTACTGTTACCTCTAGTCCCACCACAAGGCACTTTTAGCTCTTTCAATGATTGTTCTGAATACCCATAATTAATTCTATTTTGGAGTGAGTATAAACTGTCTTCCTGTTCCTTTAATCTCTCTTCTGATCTTCCACCCTGTATATTCCTCCCCTGAGATGGTCGACATCAGCAGCAGACCACCAGGGAAGGGAAGGATAGTATAGCCTAGAGTTGGAAAAAACAATCTCCTTAATTTGCACTTTTAAATTGAGATGAGATAAATATTCCAATTTATTTCTGTAAAGCAAATCACTCTAATAGTTAGTGGCATAAAATAACCATTTAATTATGCTCACAGTGTGTGCAGGTCAAGAATTTGAACAGAGTGCAGTAGGGAAGGCTAGTCCGTGTTCTACATACAACGTCTGGAGCCTCAACTGAGAAGGCTTAATGGCTTGGTGATGGAATCATCTGGAAGTTTTCTCATTTACATATGAAATCTGGGATGACTCAACAGCTCATCTCAGCTGGAACACTATTAAACACAGTGCCCACATGTGACCTCAATTTCCTGGGCTTTCCCACAGCATGATAGTATATGTGTGGTTGGACTTCTGATGCAGTAGCTCAGGACTCTGAGTGTTCCAGTGACCAGGGTAAAAGCCGCATGACTTAGGCACACTGCGTCACTTCCCCTGTGCTATATAGTTGAAGCAATTGTGAGTCTGCCCAGATTCAAGAGGAAGAGAGTTGAACTGTTAGTGGGAGGAGTCAAATTTGCAATCATGTTTTACAACTGCTGTGATTGGAGAAATTATATACA
>NW_012106886.1:1288564-1360691 GCF_000951045.1 Mandrillus leucophaeus
TTTGAATTTTAAAACAAATTAGTTGAAGACAAAAGTGACCAATACATATAGGAATAGTGTTGCAATGTAAAAATATTTTTCAGGTTTTTACTAGTAGCCTAGTATAAAAAAAGAGAAATCAGGAGAAAACAATTTATTATTATTATTATTATTATTATTGTTATTATTTATTTTGTCCCTTCCTTTCTCTTTCTCTTCCTGACTGTGGTAGAGAATGAATAATGGCTCATTGAAGATGTTCACATTCTAACCTCCAGACCTGTGAATATGTTGCCTTACCCGGCAAATGGGACTTTGCAGATGTGATTTAATTAAGAATCTTGACATGTAGACATTATCCTGAATTATTGCGGCAGGCCCATTGCACTCACAATGTAACCAAAATGCAGGTTCAGTGGCTCACTGCTTGCAGAATCCGATTGACAAGAGTGAGGTCTGGTATAAAGAAGTAGCACAGGCTTCCTGCCTTAAGTGTGCCACCTTCCTTTTGGAGTAAAAAGCAAGTGCTCTTAAAAAGGGAGGTGGCATGAATGACAGTAGGAGAGGGAATGAACAGGTGAGGAACCATGTGACTTGCTTTGGTTGTAAATTGACTATTGTCTTTCGAGGCAATCTCCTGGTGGGAGAGAGTTCTGCTGTGGAGCTTTTAAGTAAGCACAGTTAGATAAGCTTGCCCTGTAGGGCATGTCTGGTGAGATGAAGGTAAAAGGTTAAAATTGCATTTCTAAAGAGCTAAGTAGGAAGTCAGGAAGAGGAGAAAAAGAAGAAAGAGAAAAGAGAGCAAAAAATAAAACTAGCTCTTAGAAAACTGGAGGTACTTGATTACAATAAGTGTTCTTGTAAAAGGGAGGCAGGAGAGTCAGCATTCAAGAAAGGGGAGAGTAGAAGAGGAATGGGTGGAGTAGGCTATTGCAAGAAGCCAAGGGATGTGGGTGGCCTCTAGAAGCTGGACAAGGCAAGGAACAGGGTCTCCCTTACAGCTCCAGAAGGAATGCAGCCCTGCCAACAGCTTGGTTTTAGCTATGACAGCCACTTTTAGACTTCTGACCTATAGAATTGCAAGATAAATGTATTGTTTTTAGCCTCTGAGTTTATAGCAATTAGAGAATTATTAATACAATTTCAATACCCTCCCTTCTGTTTCCTAGCCTATACCCTCTGCTCTCCTTCCTCCTCCTTCCCACTTACTCTTGCTCTCTTTCTTCTACCAAAATTTCTTAAAATATATAATAGTGGAAAAAAACAAGACCAAAACCTTTGTATGTAAATGAAGTAGAGTATTTAGACAATAAAAAGGCAGGAAGTATTACATTCTGCAGACCCTTTGAAGGGAATAAACAGCGGGGAGAGAAAATGGGGATTGTGCTTCCTTTATTTACATGGTAGTTTGTGAAGATCTTGTTAAGGAGGTGACATTTATGTGACAATGTCAACACTTAGAAGAAGCTACATACAAAGGAGCTATGAGTGGGTGGAATGGGCTGAGTAGAGGGTGTTGATCGTCTGTCTTGAGAAACAAGGCCAATATGAATCAGGAAAGAGTAGGCAAAGGGGTTCAGGTTGCTTTTTAGGAGTGAGACTCAGTCTTGTTAAAGTAATCTCTCTTTTAACCTTAGTGAGCGTAAAAGTCTCTCTCTCTTCTACACAGGATTTCAACATTAAGGTCAAGCTACCGAAATTCTTGTTCCTCAAGAAATGGAGGAGATTTTATTAGACTGGCCCCATGTTCCGTTCTGCATTGGGTAATAATGTCTAGTAACGTAAAGGTCTAAGAGCGGCAGTGGAAAGCTTACTCGGCTGACTTGGCTTTGAACTTCACTGTTAAGAAGGCTGTGGCTGCTGAGCATGGCCTCTTATCTTGCACACACTGCATGATTAGGGGCTCAATGGATGGTGTAGATTATCTTTCTATTCTCTTTCTGCGTTTGAATTTTTTTGTTTTCAGTTGTGTTTGAACTTAATAGAACAATCTCCAGAGGCTTCACGTTCTCTTGATGAGAGTTTTTATTCCAATATGGTACCAGGTAAGGGTTCTGATGCCATTTCTTATTCTCCTCTCTACCTCAGGTCTTTTTTAGTTATTTATTTATTTTTAAAACAGAGTCTCATTCTATCACCCAGGCTGGAGTGCAGTGGCACCATCTCAGCTGACTGCTCACTCTGCTTCCCAGGTTCAAGCGATTCTTGTTCCTCAGCCTCCAGAGTATCTGGGATTACAGGCACATACCACCACACCTGGCTAATTTTTGTATTTTTAGTAGATATGGGGTTTTACCCCATATCAAGTGATCCACCCGCCTTGACCTCCCAAAGTGCTGGGATTACAGGAGCCACAGTGCCTGGACTTCACCTCAGCTCTTAATTTTATACCATAAACTAGGATTTGAGGAGATTATGGATAATGTAAGTCACTGAATGCTTTCCTTTGTATTATTCAAGTAATTGTAACCAATAGGCACTTTGAGTTGAGTTATACGGATAATAATTGCCCTCTTACTGTTGTTGTTTAATCCTATATTCCAGATTTTGACTTATTATTACAACAGATAGCAAGGTATACATATAAATAATAAAAGAACTAGAATAACCATTGAAAGTAAATCAGGTCATTTACAACGTAACTTTGCATTAATGTATAATTGCTTCGTTTCTCTTATTACGGTTTTGAAATTGTCCTGTCTCATAGTTGAATTGTCAGCCTCACCACCCACTTACTCCTTGACTTTCCCTGTTCACTCCAACTTCTTTCTCAAAGGTCTAGCATGCCCTCCTAGTAGTAAAATTTGGTAATGTTCCATCCCTTACTTCTCATCATTTGTCTTACATGTGACATTACAGATATCCTTTTCTTAAAATATTTTCTGCCAATAGCTTCTCTAATGCTTTGCTGCTGTTTTGTGTTTACTTTTCTGGATTTTCTTCTTCATCTTTGTATGTTCCTTGTCTGACTCTTCTTTCATCCTTAAATACAAGGATTCTTCTAGGATCTATCTTTGATTGTATTTTTATACATTTGACCTACCAATTTCATAATATGGCATTTCTGTATATACCACGTTGACACTTCTTATCTCCAATCTTAAATCTCAATGGGGCTGCATTTCTAGCTGCCTGTAATAGATTTCTACATCCAAAAGTCCTTCTGGTGCCTGTTAGGGGCTTGCAAAACCTCTCTCCATTTAGCCTTAAAGTGGATCTAGCCCTCTAAGCAATCTCTTCCACGTCGCAGATTTGTGACTCTTCATGTGTACATGAGGAGTGCCATGTGGCTTACATTTTAGGGCTCCAAGCACCATGGCCTGGAAGCTTCATCTCTGGAAGCGTCTACAGTTTTCTCTAGACTAAATTCTGCAAAATCACTGAAATGATTGCGGGAGTTGTCCAATGAGAGTCAGACAGAAGCATATATGTATTATGACACTCTGGGCACACACAAAGAATATATCATTGTACTCCCAAGGCAGGGAGCAATTTTATCTGGGCCCACCCTTGATAGGATGTGTTCTTTCATTCTTTCCCTGCTTCATCTTCCCAAGCCACTTCCAGTGACAGGCTGACTGTATAGGCATAAGAGAAGTCACACAATACTCCTTTATCTCCTCTTTTCCTGTATCTCCCATTATGAATGAAGGAAATTTGAGTTTGCTGGAATGCGATACATGATAACTTGGCCTTTATAGACATGATCCCAGGGAACACAAATGGTCGTCATACAATGGGTCTCTAACCATGCACAGCTTTAACTCGGTATTCCTCTAAATAAGCTAATGCTTTTATTTCCTAATAGGCTTCTGAAGTGTGTTTCGTATTGTTGTCAGTGGAATCATTGACCATCCAACCAGTTTCTCAAGCTGTGAATAGTAAAGCTGTCTACGTTCTCATTAGCATGCGACTGAAATACCATCACTGTGGGATAAGAGTCTGTCTAAACTGAAGTCATGACTGTGGGAATGGAGAGGGAGGGACAAGTGCAGAAAATAAATTAAATGATAAACTTAATGAGACTTGAGAGTTCATTATGAAGAAAGGGTGAAGGAGAGGGTGGAGTTGGATAGCAATAATATTTAACAATCATTGAACTTTTACTTATGTGCTGGGCATTATTCCAACTTCTGCCCATATTATCTTCATTAAGGAATTGTAGATAGGTTAATGTTGAAGTTTTAACCTGAACCAGCTGGTGGTAAAAGTCAGTGCCACTCAAAAGAAGGTCCACAAATCAATGTAGGTCCGTAAACTGTTTGCATTCATCCATGACATTGCACAGAAACTGAAAGTGAGCATTAGAAACGTTTATGGCAAGTTGATGGAGTGACTTTATGTCCGTTGAATGTAATAGTAAAAATGTTGTCTTATGTTTTATGTTTTTGTTTTTGTATTTTAAGTTTCATGTCATTCATTTTTATGGCATTTCACACAGGCATCTGTTATTTATATGCATATGATATTTTGACAGGAAACATGACACCTCTGGATCAGAGAACAGATTATTTATTACTCAGTTCTCTCAGTCTCAGTCCTTTTTGGATGATACAATGAGAACAGGGCAAGAACCCTGAAATTAAGAGACTTAGAGCTTACATAGAGTGACTGGAATATTGACCTATCCTCGCCATCTAGAGAGAGAAACACTTACTCCCAAATATAAACAAATATTCTCCAGGGAGGCAAGAGGAATGTGGTCCATAGCTTTCCTGGAATATAAGTCAGTGGTTCTAGGAGAGGTAAATCTCTATCTCTCCAGAGAAATATACTATCTTTAGCTTCCAATGTATACATTGCACTAAATCGTCTTTTATTTAAGCTCACCAGTTTGCAGAAAGTTCAGACAAAACATAAATGTGAAAATATTCATGGAGAAGAAGCTCCCAAGAGTATTAAAAAAAAGTCCCACTCAAAAGTAGTTTGAGGAGCACTAGAGTAAGTGACAGAAGAAAATCAAGATGTGAAGCTCAGTTTGCTGAGGGGCAGGGTGAAGAGTTTGATTTAGATGACATTTCCTAGAAAGGTAGCTCTAGTGCTGAGAAGAGAGGAAAGACAGACTTTTACAAGTCATCCTTAGAATGACATTTAAGACCGGAATGAGTAGAAAATACCTCTACTGTACAGAGAAGAAGAAAGAAGAATGTTAAAGAAACAAAACTTGGATAAGCATTGGGGTTAATAGCAAATGGGATTTTAAGTGGAGTGCCCAGAAGAAGTTAGGGTGGGCATCTAGATAAAGCCAAGGAAGGTTCAAAGAAAAACTGTGATATAGCAATTGTCAGGGCCTGGGAGCAGTCCATTGCCTTTAGCCGGAAGACTCCTCACCAGATAATTTAAGATACCGGCCGGGCGTGGTGGCTCACGCCTGTAATCCCAGCACTTTGGGAGGCTGAGGCGGGTGGATCACAAGATCAGGAGTTCGAGATCAGCCTGGCCAAGATGGTGAAACCCCATCTGTACTAAAAATACAAAAATTAGCCAGGCGTGGTGGTGGATGCCTGTAATTCCAGCTATTTGGGAGACTGAGGCAGGAGAATCGCTTGAACCCAGGAGGTAGAGGTTCCAGTGAGTCATGATCATGCCATTGTACTATAGCCTGGGTGACAGAGCTGGACTCTGTCTCAAAAAACAACAACAACAACAACAACAAAAAAAACCTACCAATTGCAATTCCTTCAGCCCATTTCACGAAGTCCTCTCTTTTTTGAATGCTATTAATAATCCATCTGAAAACCAAATGCCTGCCAGAACTAGCTCTCAAATTAGTTTCTTTTGGTTAACATTTGAAAACCTGGAGCTTACTCATAAAATTTTACATTTTTGGTTTCTCTCTCTGAGAAAAGAAAGATCCATCACACTGAATCTGCATTTCTCATTAGATAAGATTTCTGTTATTCACAGTTTCATTACCTCCAAAATATTCACTCTCTCTGGCCTTGAACCTGAATGACTGTTGCCATAGGATAAGCATCATGTTTTCTTTTGCTGGCTTTACTTAAATACATGATTTACCTGTCCACTTTAATTAATACAGTATTTTTTGTTAGAAATTTTCCTTTTAGACCTAGCATGGTGGCTCACGCCTATAATCCTAGTACTTTGGGAGGCCAAGGTGGGCAGATCACAAGGTCAAGAGATCGAGACCATCCTGGCCAACATGGTGAAACCCCATCTCTACTAAAAATACAAAAATTAGCTGGGCATGGTGGTGCACACCTGTAGTCCCAGCTACTTGGGAGGCTGAGGCAGGAGAATCACTTGAACCTGGGAGGCACAGGTTGCAGTGAGCTGAGATCATGCCACTAAACTCCAGCCTGGGTGACAGAGTGAGACTCCGTCTCAGAAAAAATTTCTTTTAACATATACATTCATATCTTTAAAAGTATCTGTAACAGTTTGATGCCAGAAATTGATCTAGCAGTGACTTGAAAGGGCTAAGGTTTAAATCTCAGCTATAACATACCCCAGTTCTGGCAGACAGGATGATGTGTCACTAGAAGTGGTAGCTTCTGCTCAGAGTGGTGAGTTACTGCTGGAAAGTGGTTGCCCAGCCAGATGTCACATTTTGTTTTTTTAAAGCTCTTTTGCATCTAGGGGAAACCATGTAATCTGTGCTGGGCGATAAAATGTGAGGCAGTCACGTGTGTCACATCATAACCTAGGAAGTCTAAAAATTAGGTTTGTTTTCTCCACACTCAATGCTTAGCTGTGGTGGTCTCATAGCCGATATTTGACATATGACCTTTAGCCTCATAAAATGCACCAAACATGCATCCCTGAGTCATTGCTTGCAAAAGAGCTGCCCAACAGTGATGGAGTTTGCATCACCTGGAATGTTTGAAATGGACCTCATTGGAGAGAGAAATACATGTTTAATATGTTAAGTTACTGAGATTTTAGGATTGTCTCATACTGCAGTGAGCCTCTTGACTAAAATGGCAGTTATATGATGTTGGATGAGTAAATTTACCTTGGTGCCTCAGTTTCCTCATCTGTAAAAATTGAGAGGAAAAGGCAGGATACCTCATAGAACTGGGAAGATTAAATGGGGTGATTTGTATGAAACATTTAGAAGAGTACTTGCCACAGTGTAGGCATTCAAAAAGTCTTAGCTGTTGCCATTCACATCTGTTATTTCTGCTTCATTACTGTAGCCAAAGATGGTCTTTATAGAAATGGGACTCATTCTATTTCTTTCCAAAATGTGGTCAGACCATACAGCCAAATTAGGCAAAGCCTAACATTTCCCTTTAGAAATCTAAGTAGATATTTCCACCAAGGAAGTAGAAAACTTTGTGTTTTTAACTTGCCACAAGAATCTAGGTAATTGGATAGGATTTGAGATGGTCATCCTCTCTACATTCCTTAATTTTTGTTGGGTTGAGTCTGTCTAACCACCACACTGATGATGGCCAATGGAGAAAAATGTGGCACAATCCGATGAAAATAGATGAATCCTGAATCCAGTTGTTATTCTCACTGTTTGGCAGGGACAACACCATGGTGAGAAATGGCCATTGTGTTGCCTATCTCAAATCTGATCCTCCTGTGCCAGGCCCCTGTGTTTATGGAACAGGGAAACTCAGTGCAGAGAACTCTTCTCACTGGGATGACTGACTGAGGGCTTGGGCATCCTTGACTCTGGGGCTTGTAAAGTGTCATCTTGTCTCACACATTCTATCCTGCTGCTATCCTGGACAGTTCCCATGGTCCCTACAGGTATTGGCAGGGATGGAGCCAGAGGACAGCCCTTCGTGAAGCTTTGTGCAGCTGGGATGCCCTCCTGTGATATGAGAAGACATGGGGAAAGAAGAGCATGGGGACATTTAGACCACTTCTAGAAACTCCAATAGCTCGTAGGAACCTATCTTACAGGAGAAAACCTACCCATTTTTTCCCTAGTTAGGCTGAGTCAGGACTGTGATTATTCGAGCACTGATACCCCTGAACTGACTCAACCCTTCTCTTCCGTTCAGGTTGATTTGAATCCATGTTTATTCTTAAGTGAATGTACTTTTCCTTGCATTAATTTAAATAAAAATCAACCCTGGCTTTATATAAGCTCATATGGAACTCATAAGTGGTCAACATATCCATCACTCCATTTATGATTTGCTTATTTATTAAAGGACCATGAGGAGTGTTCCTGGGCTGGTCAGGCAGTCTCGGAGCCCTGGCCCCAGCAAGCCCCTGTGTCCTCTACCAACCCTCACACTGGTTTCCTCCCAGATGGCAGCTCTGGAAGAAGCTTGTCAGCACTGGGAAGGAAACCAAGTAGATAATCAGAAAACCATACGTTCACCAGGAATGGGTATTTGGAGTGTAGCAAGTTCAATTTGCCAGATAATTTGCTTCCCACAGTCAGCCTTACCTACAGCACAATGAAAGACATTTCAATTTAAATTGCTTCCCAGCTCCAATCAGCATTAATTTAATGATACATATTCAACAGATATAAACACTTCAAATGGCTAGAAAATGCGAACAGATCCTCGTGTTTAAGCTGATATTGATGCCTAAATATATTTATCGGTGATGGCAATGGAAATGTTTTTCCTTTTAATTCCCCCCTCCCAAATAGGAATATGAAATCATCTGCAAGCTGCTAAGGGATTTACATACTGGCTGGGTTGGGAGAGCTTTCAGCTACTTTGCTTTGCATTTCTGTGTGTTCACTAAGGTTTTCTCTGCTGGCCTTCACTCTGATGAATTTCTTCTCTGGACAGGACCCAGACTTTCCTTTTCTAATTGGTCTAAAGTAACTCAGCTTAACCCACAAAGGTGCTTTTTCTTCCTTCTTCGTGGAACAAGAAGGGAGGCTGTGGAGCTTGAGAACATTTTTACCACATAGACAAGAGGGGCCACACAACAGCTCTTAAGACAAACAGAACATCCTGGAATAGACTGCACCATTGTCAGAACTGGGGAAGATAGCCTGGAGGCTGCATCTCTCGTGTTGCAAATGGAGAAACTGAGGAAAGGAGCCTGGCTTAGAATGTTAGGCGAAGCAAGGACCAGAATTCAGGCTTCCTGACTCTAAGACAGCAGACATCCCCAAATACAGCTGTCACTCAGGTAAAGCACACACACACACACACACACACACACACAAAAAGAATGCATGCGCAACTAGGGTAGCCTTTTTTTCATTTTCTTTTTTTTCTTTTTAAGTCAGGCTCAGAACAGTTTGGTTCAAACAAAATAGTATAGCAGCTGAAAAAATAACTAAATGTGAGGGTTTAATACAAAAGCTAATGGTAGTAATAATGGTGGAGGGAACTATACATTCTTGGTCAAAGTATAATTTTCAAAAAGTTAAAAACATGACCCTGATACACGTGTATAAATAGGTCAGTTTCAGTTCATTGATAAGGGAACAAATGAGACGATAAAGCTGGTTGCAAAAGTATTTGAAGAATCGGGAATTTATAGACATTTTTAAAATGTGAGCATACGTTTGCTTGGTTACATACAAAACTGGTTAATGTTTCACAGAGCAATAAAACTTAAAACCCTGATATTTGGGGACATCTCTTTTACTAGACATAAATTAACATGTAAGTTCACACTGTCTGGGCTTCTGTCAAATACTAAATAGCTATGTCAAACACATGTACGGGCTTCTACAGAATTAAATAATCCTTGAGTAAACCTTTTAGGCGAGGCCTCAGTATGTTATTGATTAAACAAGCCCCCCTCCTTCATCCCACACTTACCTCCTCAGCACCTTATTTCCAGGTGTTGGGTGATTATCAAAGCAGATTTCAAAGTTTTGGATCATAGTAGCAGCAGGACTGTATAATTACACTACATTTTTCTATTTCTAATACCAAAAACTGCCCCACCAGTCCCATGCATGCCATTTGTCTTTTTCTACTTCTCTAGACTTAAATCTTTAGGCTGCTTAGACTCCTACCTTTCTTGCTTTATCTCACTGGATCCTATCTCTGCCTCCTTCCAACTCAGTAGTTCTTTCTCTTTCCAATGTTACTCTTACAGGATCCTTAGACTTTTAAAATCCCTCCTGTTCTGGATCTTTCTAGTGATCATAAGGTCAAAAACTGTCATGCTAAAAACAATTTCATAGTAAAGGTGAACAGTAGGGTCAGACCTAAAAAGCAAACACAAATTTTGGGAGCTGGGGGAAGAAGGAAACAGTGGGGAAGAAGTTAAGGATATGCAAGCATCAGATACCTTATTGTATTAACTGTGTTATACCAACACAATTCACACCCAGCAGTGAGCCTCTCAGAAGTGCAAGATTCTGGGAAGGATGCAAGAGTTGACTTTCCCGGGGCCAATGTACTGATTTAAGATAATATCAATCCTTCCCTATCAGTGGTATACCTTCTTGAATTATCCCTGTACTTAAAACCACTTTGAAAATTCTTGGCTTTCCAGAGTAGTTTTTTGAGTGGATTTTCTTTTACCACTCAGTTTTCATGGATTTATAGTTATTATTAACTATTTGGCCCAATTATGTAGGCACACAAATGTCAATGGCAAAAGCAAGTTCTAATATTTTTTAAAAAGGGGTTTTGAAGATGACATTTCTTTGGATTTCTTTCAGGACTGAAGACAAGGAATGCATTTGCTGGGTGTAAATAATTAAAGACATCTCTGCTTTCAATTGGACTCAGTAAGTGCAGAATTTGTTTATTTTTAAAATAGATCAAAGAAGCGGAAGGGATGTGAGGCTTGAGGTTGGAAGACCTGGGTTGTCATCTGGAGAGACTCCTAGGTAGCTGTGTGGCCTTTGCAGGCTCAAGAGAGGAAGGGATCCTTTCCTTGAGTCACACAGGGAGTAAGTGATTGAAATTCTGTGTGTGCGAGGTAGATGGAAAGATGGGGGCATTATGGAAACCTACTCTCCTGTTTCTCAGTGCATGGTTTCTTTGATTATTGCACATTATCTCTGGAGAAGGAATATCAAGGATTCTCCTGAACTTTATATTTTTAATAAAAGATATGGTAGTCCCCCATCATTAAGAGAGCTGTGTTTTGACTGATTTGCAAAAGCTGTAGGAGTAAGCAATGGCTGTGACCTCTAAACATTGAAATACACAATCGACTGGAGGCTACTACCCTATCCCTCTCCTTGTTAATCCTGATAGCTTCCCCCATGCCAAGAAAATGATGGTTTTGAGCAAGAGGACTAGAAAGTAGCTCACGGGCTGATTCAGTCCATGAGTTTCCTAGACTGGATACCATATTCTGGGTGTATTATCAGGAGTCTCCTCACCCTTGGGATGTCCACCCCCCAGCAGGTTAATTCATTTAGAGAAATTGTGGGGAAGGGAATGTTGAAGTGCTCACTGATGCACCCACAGTCTCTGCAGCCTACGTTCCTCATCCCCCCATAGCAGTCAACACTGATAAGTGTGTTTTGTATTTCCTAAAAGGACCCTGCATATCCCCCAGAGGTACAAGTTATTGTGATTCTGGGGATTTGCTGAGCTCAAAGAACTGAGGCTCATATCTGAGCTCCATAATGGTGAAACCCACCTCTGTTCTGTTTTCTGCTATTTGATAACTTCTTTCATACTGGAGATTCTGAGTTCTGGCTCTTGACCAAATTTTGGCACAAATGGCATGAAGTAACCTCCCATCTCTGTGTTGCAAATATTAAAGCATATGGGATGCATAGGCCATTAGAATTTGTACAAATCCGCACATCATGGCTTGGGGGAGTGTGTCTGTGGTCTTTGAGATTTCTCATGAAAGTTGAGTGGAAGCTGTCACACAGAGTAACATTTTTCAAACTGTGATAAAGGGTCTTTTTGTTTTAAAAATTTCTAGTCCACTATAGGCTAACACTCTTATAAGACAATAACACAAAAATCAAAATACAAGTTCCTTGTTTTTAGTAGGCATAAAATTGTTCTTTAAATCTCTATAAATTCTGATTTTTTTTCCCCTCAATGTCAGTACCTTCTGCAGACCAGTAATAAACAACTTATAGGCCAGCACAATGGCCCGTACTTGGAGAAGCTCTTGTTGGGAGTGTATGTAGGGAAGGTTCCATCTTTTTTAGTGTAGGGGAAAGGTTGCCTAAAAGTTGTAAAGCCCTCTACCCTGCCCATTCCCTCCAAGGGTTAGGACCTGTATACGTAGAGTTTATCCTATGCAACTAGTGTGTAGAAAGATATTGTTTATAAAAATGAAATCAAGCTTTGAAGATTATTGGATTCTCTTGGAATCTTTCATAAGAACAAAAAGTGGTTTCACCATCCAGACAACCTTTATTTTAAGTTACCCATTACAATCCTTCTACAGAACCCAATTCTTTATTTTCCTAGCCAAATTTCCATCACCTTAAATCACTTTACCTATGATAAGTGGCTTAGGTCTCAGCATTGATGCATCAGTTTAGTGGCCACTTAAATGAAGGAGGTGGGAATGATTTAAGTCAGCGTGTGTTTTCCAAACATGCAATTTAAGAAGGTTGCAAACATGTAAATGTTGTTTAAAATGTAAAGAGATCTGTGTAGAAGCCAGGCACTTTGAAATGGAAATAAAAAAGCCAAAGACCTCAGCTAGATGCTTCACATAACAACTCAAATATTACATGAAAGAAGGAAGAAGGAAGACAAAAAAGGAGAAGCAGGATTCTGAAACTTTGCAATAGCTGATGTCCTTTGAAGGAGATGGATTTGAGGGGTCGGTACTAATCTTTAGAATCAGAAGCATTTGCATTGTTAACTGTATCAGAATCACTTAAATTCTTTTGTTACTTTAATGAGCACTTCCTTGATGGTTAAAATATTGTATCATAGCATTAACTAAGTGCATGTGCCCTTAACCTGAAATTAGTAAATAGTCAAGAAGATTGTAACTGGCTTGGTATAGAATTGGGGGAGATTTACTTCTGAGGCCTGCTGTAACTATGTAGACCAATTAAATGGAAAGATAATGCCATTGTGTGAAAAACTCACACAAAATAAACTATCACAAAGATGAAGTTGTACAAGGAGGTTTTGGGGATTATCAGAGAATTATGTAGATTCATAAATTGCAAAAGTGTTGATTTTTATCTAGCTATACTGAAATGGGAGAGTTCCCTGACCCGCCTCACAGGATGTGTGACAGGGGTGTGGTTTGTCACTGCTCAAACCCCTTACAGGACAGGGAGCATGCAGACAGACAGGTGAAGGAGTCTAAGTGCACGTGTGTTACAGTGTGCTCTTTTAGCCTTACTGTCTGTGAATGGCTTAAATGTTAGCCAGCTCAGTGGACCCTCTGCCTTTTTGCAAGGGCAGAGGACCAGTGTGACAGCTTTCTATATCCCGAGTTCTTGTCGAGTGTACTGGAAGAATCAGGTCACACACAGACTTGAAGGATGGTGAATGCTAGGTTTTATTGGGTGGTGGAGGTGGCTGTCAGTGGGAGGGATGGGGAGCTGGACAGGGGATAGAGTGGGAAGATGATCTTCCCCTGGAGTTTGGCCATCCAGCAACTGATTCTCTGACCATCCCCAGCTGAACTCCTCCTGACATTCAGAGGCTCCTTCTCTGCCATGCCATTCTTCTGTTCACCTGCTCATCTTCTCCTTCTGAAGCCTAGAGTTTGGGTACAGAATATGGGGAATGGCAGGCCAAAAGTCAACTTTTTGGGCATGTAAACAGGAATGCCTGATCTAATTTAGGGCTGCAGGTTTCCAGGCTTGAGGGTGGGGCCTTTGCCAGGGAACCCACCCTCTTCTACCCAGTATTTCCCTGTCTCCTGTCCATATCAGTACTTAGCAAGACTTATTAATACTGAAATACATGATGCATGCCTTTTTGATACCCTGACCAAACATAACTTACTCTATACTTAGACAAATGATGTGATAGAAATAGTGCTGTAAAATACTTTATTAGAATGAAAGGAAGTCTTGCAGTTGTTACTTTTACTGGGTATCAGAATCGCCCAAAGGCTTATCAATAATGCAGATTCCAGGGTGCAAAACCTCAGATATTTTGAGTCATCAGATGTGGGACAACATAAACTGTCTTTCTAAGCATACCAGGTGAGTTTGACACAAGTGGCTCCTGGAACACACTTTCAAAATTCATACAACTTCCTCACTGTATGAATGAAGAAATGGAAACTCCTTGTCTGTGTGAGCTTGGTGAAGCCACTTAAACTCTGAGGCAGAACCAAGACTGGAACTCAAGGATTGTGTCTCACCCTCATGCTGCCTGAGAATTACCTGGATCGGCAGCTAACCTGTATTTCTGTACAATGCCTTTGAAGCAAACACATCTTTCTCAATTTACAATTGGAAGGGTTTGTCCTAACCAAGGGTGACAGAAACAAGTCAAATGTTTAGCAGGTCATTGAGGTTGCTTTTAAAATTCAGCTTTAGATTTTTATCTTGGTGACTGCTCTGTATCTCCATAACCTCAGACACAGTCTGAGGATAGAAGGTGCAGACAACCTTTCTTTTCTTGCTCCAGAGGGAGGGGTGTGTGTGTGTGTGTGTGTGTGTGTGTGTGTGTGTGTGTGTGTTGGGAGCTAGAGAGCTCTTACAAGCTCAATTACCAACATGTAAATGAAGGTTCAAAATCAAAGCAACGGTCTTCTGTGTCATCCCAACAGCAGCTTTCTGATACCAGCTGGAGTCTTACGGTTCAATTTAATCCAGACAGAGCTAGCACAGACCCCACAGGTTGAAGGGCTGAGTTCCACAAGACCACCCCTACTTCACATGCCAGCTCTCAATCCCAGTTGCCCCCAAGTCCTCTGCACTTCTGCCTAGTTGGTGACAAATTTGGAAGTTTTCATGAAGTTACCCCGTCAGGTTTGATACTTTGCTACAACAACTCATAGAACTCAAGAAAGAGCTGTAGTTATAACAGTTTTATTATAAAGGGTATAACTCAGGGAAAGCCAAGTGGAAGAGATGCAAAGTGTAAGATACGAGGCTGTGGGAGAGGCTCAGCACTTCCATGACGTCTCCAGGTGTTGCAGCCTTGCAAACAGTGTGGTCACCAAGAAGGACATTCTACAAGCCTCTGTTTTCTGAATCTTTATTGAGGTTTCATAATGTAAATATGATGTTTGAAGTCACTGGCCATATGATTGAACTCAGTTTCCAGTTTGTCTTTCATCCCCAGCGACTGGAGGATAAGGCTGATAGTTCTCTAAACATGTTTGGACTTTCTGTGATCAGCCTCATCCTGAAGCTATTGATGGGCCTTGTCGTGAGTTACCTCATTAGCATAAATGCAGGTGTGGTCTAAGTGGCTCATTGTAAATCACAAAAGATACTCCTCCTACTGAGGAAATTCCAAATGTGTTAGGAGCTCTGTGCCAGGAACTCTGGGACAAAGACCAAATATATATTTGTATTATACTACATCTTTCAATTGTATTTTGAATATATACTGTTGTCAGAGAGGGCTATTTGTCTTATTGGCTAATCTGTAGCTTTGTGCAAAGACACATTTACTATCTGGGTCTGGACTGTGATGCATAAGAATATTCGAAAGGATTATGTGTGTAGTTTGCATTTCTTATATTAAAAATGATGAGAAACAAGATGGCTTTATAGATTTTGTAACTGCCTAAATGCTATTATGATATGTAAGGGAGAATAGATTTATATAGGATAGTACCTTGTTAGGAATATTAGGCTGTAGTAATAAGTAACATTCAAATGGTACTTCACAGTTTATAATGTACTTTCATAAGCATCATAATCAACTGCTAACATTTATTGAACACATCCTTGGGTCAGATTCTGTACGAAGTGTTTATATGCATAATAATTCTAGCTTCTATGCTTTATAACTCTATTAGGTAGGCACTATTACTATCCACATCTTGCTAATGAGGAAACCAATGTGCATACCAGGTTAAATAACTTGTTCAAGGTCACAAATTAGCATCGCAACTTGAACCCTCGTCCATTTGACCCGGAGCCGTAAATCATAATTGCAATCCCTATACTATAACCAGAAAGTAGAAAGCAGAGGAGTGAATTCCAAACTAATAGCCAGAGTACATTCTAGTCTTTGTTACAGAGACTTTCTATTTGACCTTGAGCTTCTGAATCTCTGATTTCTCTTTTCACTTTGTTGGGCAGGACACAGGTTGAAGTAGATGCTCTCTGGCACTTTGAGCTGTGTCACTGGTGATCTGATGCCTGAGTTTGGCTTCTGCTCTGGTTTTGGGGTTGGTAAGGAAGCAGCATTGTTGTCTGGGTTAAATTCTCGAGATTTGTTGTCTCACAACCATGGAAAACTAGGATGCAGACACACAAGAGTAAGGTTCAGAGCAGAAATGTAATAGGCAAAAGAAAGAGAATAGCTCTCTTGCTACAGAGAGAGGTCTCAGAGAAAATGGGTTGCCACTTCTGCAATGAAGTGCAGAAGGTTTTATAGGTGAGCTTGAGGAGGCGGTGTCTGATTTATATAGGGCATGAGAGATTGGTCGGACCAGGTGTGTAATTTGTGTAGCGTGTGAAAATCTGGCCACTCCCACTCTAATGTTTTATCATGCAGGTGGGTTCTCTACCTGGCCAGCTCCATGTTGCCTGTTTCTTACTCTACATGTGGTAACAAAGAAAAGAGAAGATGAAGCCTCCATGTTGAACATGCCTGTCTTCCAGGTAGCCCTTTTCTATTGGCACAGCTGCCGGCATTCCCCCATGTTAGCTTCCAACTTGCTTATCCATGTCTGTAGCTCAATTTTTCAGGCTGCTCTTTGTTAGAAAAGAAATGATTTTGGGACTCCTTTTTGTTAAAAGGGAAATTCCACTGAGAATTCTGTTGTCCTCGCTATCTTTCTCAATAATTTCTTTTTAGCTCCTGTATCAGTAACAGTTTATAAATCTGAGAACTTGGAGGGTGAGGGGCAGGTTCCCTGAGAAACTCTAGAACCAGTACCCTATCTCCCTTAATGCCATAGTTTCTAGTCCCAACATACTCTGTGCCAACATTTTTATTTTCTGTGCTTCTCTCTGAATTCAGATGAAGACCATTTCATAGAGCCATATAGGCAATGTAAATGCATATTTCAAAATAAACAGAGTCCTGGGACAAGACCTGCTAAACCCATAGACTCAATATCAGTTTTGATTTGTCACTGATGGTTGACATCTAGGGCATTTGGGCTCCTGTTTTTCCCTCCTGCTCATACAGAGCACTGGACTCATTCACATAAATCTGAGGTTTTGCTTTCTGGCTCTCTTTAACCAACAGGCTTGATCTTGGGCAAGTAGCTTAGCTTCTTAACCTCAATTTCTTCATGTGTCAAATGATAATAACACTCACCTCAAGGGATTACCAGGAGGATAAAATGAAAGAGCCTGCTGAAATAAATGTTGATGACTTAAATCTGGCTTGACCCTTTAAGAATGATGTTTTACCACCCCCTTCCCCCATTCTCCTAAGCCCATAAGCAGGAATACACAGGGGGTCTTGGACAACCTGCTGGACTGAGGGGGCCCTGCACTTGCTCCTGACTCTTTTATTTCCAAACCTTTCCCCACACATCTCAGCAGGATCCTGTTGATAGAAGGAAAGGAATATTCTTGAGAGTAGGTAGATAATTCCTCCTCTTTAGTTCAGAAGCAGACTTATTTCCACTGTTGAAACCTTTCCCCAGTGCTTTAAATGGCCTTGGGATTAAGAAAAAGCTCTTAACCCTGGCGTGGTGGCTCATGCCTGTAATCCCAGCACTTCGAGAGGCTGAGGCAGACTGATCACGAGGTCAGGAGATCAAGACCATCCATCCTGACTAACACGGTGAAACCCCGTCTCTACTAAAAAATACAAAAATTAGCCGGGCGTGATGGTGGGCGCCTGTAGTCCCAGCTACTCAGGAGGCTGAGGCAGGAGAATGGCATGAACCCAGGAGGCGGAGCTTGCAGTGAGCCAAGATCGCACCACTGTGCTCTAGCCTGGGTGACAGAGCAAGACTCCATCTCAAAAAAAAAAAAAAAAAAAAAAGAAGTTCTCCGGGGCCCTGATGAAAGGTGACCCTGAATCTCCCATCCTTATGGTGGATGTGACCTCTGAGGAGAGCCTCAGAGACAGTACACAAATCTATGTGGACTTCTAGGACTCCAACACCCTTGCAGGGTAACTTTTTACCACAGCAGATATGAGAAAGCCCAGATCCCCTTGCTGAAGAAGGACTGATGCCTTACCATAAGGCAGTGTGGTCTAGCAAGTATTTGAACTCTGACAAACTCCCTGGATTCAAGTCCTGGCGCTGCACTTGGGCCACTTCATTTCCCTGTGCCTCAGTTTCTCATCTGTACAATGCTGATAATGGTAGCTCCCTCATAGGGTCACAATGAGAATGTCTGACATATGTTAAACAACATGTGCTTTTGCTACTAAATATTTACACTAACATAAAGAAGGTAACCTATTTCCCTATTACTCTTGATACTTCAATAATAGTAACATTATCAAGAATCAGAAAATTATGGCAAAGTAGAGTTTGTACAAGCTTTATTTGAATTTCTCAAAGATGTTATAAAAGATTATTCTGGATGATATGAGCACAGACTTCGTTTTTCTTAATTTTGAATTTATTGTACTTGGAAGAATAATATATCTAGTCCATGAGTTCATGGGTTTGCCCTGGACGAGGCCAAAGTCTGGTGGTGGGAATATAAGGCCCAATTTGAGTGAGGAACCAGGAGAGTTTCCTTTGGAGAATTTCAGGTTGTGAGATGTTCTTGATGAGAATTTATGGCTCTGTAAGTGCTTAGAAATCCTGTCATGCAAGATGCAACAGAGCCATGAATTTTCATTGACTTGTAATGAGATTACAGAGAAGACTCAATATTTTAAAACAATTTTGAAAAGTACCTTGAGAAGAAAAATGCCATCTTTATAGCTTAATATTAATCTTAGTTTTTGTTTGTTTGTTTGTTTGTTTTTTCCCCCTTTGGGTAGTGTTTCAATGACACTAAACAGATTTTTTTTCCCGAGACTAGTTCTCAATTTGCTTAATGGTAAAAACACCTAAGTAGAATCCCCTTCATTGTTGATAAAATCCTATTTCTGAGGATAAACTGTCATTTCAAAGGGAAAAATAATGCAGGCACGATTGACTGAAGGACCCAGAAGGGCTTGGTGCAGTGTCATCCACATTCACTACTTGCTTTCTACCCATTTCCCGGAGGATGGCCCACTGGTGGGCTTGCTGTGATGTGCTGGAGGAACAACTGCCACGAAAATTCGATTGTCTCTTCTGGGGGCTGTGATATAAATACGGAGAGCATGAGGTTGACAGTAGACCTAGGTTCTCTTTCCAGTTCTGTCCCTTTCTAACTGTCTGACCTTGGGAGAGTCACTCAAATCTCCTAGGCATTCATGCATAGGTGGGAGGTACAGCTAGCACAGAGTTCAGAGGCATCTGGGTGTTGGGTCTTGGATGGTAGAGCTTTTTGTTTTGTTTTTTTTTTCCCCTGTGCAATGCTTCATATAAGACGAAATGCCACATGAAACATCTGGAAATTTTGCCTCTGTTTGAAACTTGGAAGATACTATGACCTTGGTCCTACTCAGCAAAATCCCAATAGTGCTGAGTAGCTGTTGCTCACTTTAGGTACTGCATCCTTGGTCACCACCATTCCCGTTGACTCATATAATTCAGGTGCCACATCAACCTGGCCTCCTTGGTCATGTGTGTTGGTGACTTCCAGAACTCTTTTTTTGATTGATCAAAAGTCTCTGTTTCTACCTTCCTGGCTGCTTCAAGAATAGGCTGAGTTTGTCAGAGAAGCAATTTCTGGATTAAAAAAACACTTGTATTAACTTTTCACAATTTTTCCATATACGTAATATTGGTCTTCATAACTATGCCTGTTTAAGATTCAATTAGGTTTAGTGTACTTTTAAAAAATCTGTAATTTTTATGATGTTGGAGTTTCCACGTTAAAATGATTGTTTTGATGTAACTTTGCAATAAGATCCAAGTTTCTTTCATTCTCTTAAATTATCAAAGGAATCAGAAATAACTTACAGAAAATGGCGGGGCAGGGGTGGGGGGAGGTGCTGGGGCTCACTGTTATTTGCTAATGTATTGTGTTCCTGCTCTCTGTCTTCAGGGAGCCTAGGAAAATATAATTGTTGGGGAAAAAGAGCATCAGGTAGGAGAAAAACCTAACAGATTAAGAAAAATAAAATGAGAAACACTGATTTAATAATGGGATATTATAACAATATTATTATATAACATCTGTGCTTCTCATTTTATATAATTACATACTGTATATTTTTTATAGTTATATATAATAGAGGGTTATTTTTAATTTTAATTGTAACAGGAAGCAAATATGGCATCCACCTTGATTTTAACTCATTTCAAGATTCTGAAATTTGAGCAGTATACTATGTTATATAATTTTCTTTCAGAAATAGCTTTAACTGGTTTAGAATTTAGAAGAAGAGTTTAATATTTGCCAAACTCCGTATGTGGTACTTCGTATATGACTTTAGTAACCCAATACAACGTTCTTGGAGTCTGTACTGCTGGGTGGAGAAAATCACTGGATTGGGTGTCAGATCAGACCTATCAAAACCCTAGCTCTAATACATGCTAGGGTCACAGAGACAGTAAGTTCTTATGGCTCATTGAGCCTCAGTCTCCTCTTTCGTAAAAAGGGATAATATTGGGACTTACAAAGAAGGTTATGAAAACCAAATAAAACAATCCCCCTACATCAGTTAGCATAGTGTCTAGCATTAAAAAGAAAAAAAAAAAATTCACCAGAGATATTTTTAGCTTGGGAACAGAAAATAATTATTAAGACTTGTATACTACTTCAATCCTCACAAGTTTTAAGAAATCATCTTGTTTTATTTAAATATATACTTTGACTATTTTTAAGCAACAAATGATATCTGTTCATGATTAGTGCTTTTTCCTACCAGCAGTGCATCATCAAAATTTGTGAGCAGATGTAGGTTACATTTATCCTCACCTCTGAACTAGGTTTTATTTAATACCCTCCACCAATTGTAGAAGTGAAATATTTTGCAGACACCCACTGCCAAATGAGAGGGGCTGACCTGCCTGATGTCACACAGCTGTTATAATATCCAAGTGGCAAGGTCAGGAATGAGAGGCAGGCAGGATGCTTCTTTTGTTGAGGTTGTTGGTGAGATTGTCTCTTATGCTGGGGAGCCCTTAGGCAATGATGTGATATTGTGTAGGCAAAAGACCTGAGGGACTGCATCTTCCACCTGCCATCTGGTTGTTATGGTGTCCTATTATTTGGCATAATCCCAGTCTTCTAGATTGTTAGGAAGAATTAAGCACTAGGAAGATCAGTATGCTTTAGGTATGTAAATTGCTAACATCCCAAATCCAAAAAAATGAGATGTCCTTTAAGAAATGAAAATTTAGCATGTTGTTGCTCTTCAGGCTTACAAAGAGTACTTAAGAGTAAAGGTTGCAGAGAAACCTCAAAAAACAACAAAGCCCATAAAATTCACTCCAGTGCAAATCAATACTTTTAACTTCAGCCTTTTAAGTTACTTCTTGGTTTCTTACTCAATTGGATTCCTAACTTGCTTAAAGAAGAAGGAAAAAGCGACAGTGAAACATCTGTAGAGGCAAAGGGAACCGTTCCCTCTTGGTTTTCATTCAAAGGAAGGCCACATATGTAGATATTTCCTGTTTTTGTAGAATTATTGAAGGTATTTCTTTATATTTTCTTTGTTCCGTCTTTTGTTTTAACCTTTCTTTACGCTTTGTTTTAGTTGTACTTATTATAGGTATCGTATAGCTAGGTATTATTATTCCATCCTTAACGAAAGGATGCAATAAAAAGGCTAGTCAACATTATAGGGATTTTTGTTCATATGTTTATTTATTTATTTATTTTTGAGACAGAGTCTTGCTCTGTCGCCCAGGCTGGAGTGCAGTGGCCAGATCTCAGCTCACTGCAAGCTCCGCCTCCCGGGTTTACACCATTCTCCTGCCTCAGCCTCCCGAGTAGCTGGGATTAAAGGCGCCCGCCACCTCTCCTGGCTAGTTTTTTGTGTTTTTTTCAGTAGAGACGGGGTTTCACCGTGTTAGTCAGGATGGTCTCGATCTCCTGACCTTGTGATCCGCCCGTCTCGGCCTCCCAAAGTGCTGGGATTACAGGCTTGAGCCACAGCGCCCGGCCCATATGTTTATTTTTGCATTTTTCAAGCATATCTTTGCATTCATAAGGTTGATTAGTACTTTTTATTATCTACTAATATGGAATTTTAACTAGAGTGTATATTTTGCTAGTGCTTTTATATTTTAAGTCATATTTAAACTCCTTAAAAACCTTTTTCTAACATTTTATTTTGAAAATTTGTTAGACATAAATAGTATAGTTGAAAGAATTTATAGTGCACATCTGTATAGTCTCTACCTAGATTCTACAATTAACTTTTTATTGTACTTACTTTGTCAATGAAGATATTCTGTTATGAAATCTTATTTGCCACTCCTTGCAATGGTGCTTAAACATTTTTCCAACTAAAAGAAAAAGTGCATTCAGGCTTTTATAATTTCTACCCAAAAAGAGGTGGTTGGGTCACTGGCAAGATGGCTGAATAGGAACAACTACAGTCTGCAGCTCCCAGCAAGATCAACGTAGAAGGCAGGTGATTTCTGCATTTCCAACTGAGGTACCTGGCTCATCTCATTGGGACTGGTTAGACAGTGGGTGCAGCCCATGGAGGGTGAGCTGAAGCAGGGTGGGGCATCACCTCACCTGGGAAGTGCAAGGGATCAGGGAACTCCCTCCCCTAGCCAAGGGAAGTCATGAGGGACTGTGCCATGAGGAACGGTGCATTCCAGCCCAGATACTATGCTTTTCCCATGGTCTTTGCAACCTGCAGACCAGGAGATTCCCTCGGATACCTACGCCACCAGGGTCCTGGGTTTCAAGTACAAAACTGGGCAGCTGTTTGAGCAAACATGGAGCTAACTGCAGGAGTTTTTTTTTTTTTCATACCCCAGTGAAACGTGGGACACCAGATAGACAGAACCGTTCCCTCCCCTGGGATGGGGGCTGAAGCCAAGGAGCCAAGTGGTCTAGCTCAGCAGATTCCACCCCCATGGAGTCCAGCAAGCTAAGATCCACTGGCTTGAAATTCTCACTGCCAGCACAGCAGTCTGAAGTTGACCTGGGATGCTGGAGCTTGGTTGGGGGGAGGGGCATCTGCCATTACTGAGGCTTGAGTAGGCAGTTTTCCCCTCATAGTGTAAACAAAGCCCCCCGGGAAGTTCAAACTGGGTGGAGCCCACAACAGCTTGGCAAAGCAGCTGTAGCCAGACTGCCTGTCTAGAATCCTGCTCTCTGAAACAAAGGCAGTAGCCCCAGTCAGGGGCTTATAGATAAAACTCCCGACTCCCTGGGACAGAGCACCTGGGGGAAGTGGTAGCTGTGGGCACAGCTTCAGCAGACTTAAATGTTCCTGCCAGCTGGCTCTGAAGAGAGTAGCAGATCTTCCAGCAGAACGTTCGAGCTCTACTAAGGGACAGACTGCCTCCTCAAGTGGGTCACTGATCCCTGTGCCTCCTGACTGGGAGACAACACCCAACAGGGGTGAACAGATACTTCATACAGGAGAGATTCGGCTGGCATCTGGCGAGTGCCCCTCTGGGATGAAGCTTCCAGAGGAAGGAACAGGCAGCAATCTTTGCTGTTCTGCAGCCTCCCTGGTGATACCTTGGTAAACAGGGTCTGGAATGGACAATCTCCAGCAGACCTGCAGCAGAGGGGCATGACTGTTAGAAGGAAAAAATAAACCAGAAAGGGATAGCATCAATGTGAACAAAAAGGACATCCACACAGAAACCCCATCCTGAGGTCACCAACATCAAAGACCAAAGGTAGATAAATCCACACAGATGAGGAAAAACCAGTGCAAAAAGGCTGAAAATTCCAAAAACACAGAACTTCTCTTTTTCCTTCAAAGGATCACAACTCCTTGCCAGCAAGGGAACAAAACTGGACGGAGAATAAGTTTGATGAATTGACAGAAGTAGGCTTCAGAGTGGGTAATGACAAACTCCTCCCAGCTAAAGGAGCATGTTCTAACCTAATACAAGGAAGCTAAGAACCTTGAAAAAAGGTTAGACAAATTGCTAACTAGAATAACCAGTTTAGAGAAGAAAATAAATGACCTGATGGAACTGAAAAACAAGCACAAGAATTTTGTGAAGCATACACAACTATCAATAGCTGAATTGATTATGTGGAAGAAAAGATAGCAGAGATTGAAGATCAACTTAATAAAATAAAGCGAGATGACAAGATTAGAGAAAGAAAGAATGAAAAGGAATGAACAAAGCCTCCAAGAAATCTGGGACTATATGAAAAGACCAAATCTACATTTGATTGGTGTGCCTGAAAATGACAGGGAGAATGGAACCAAACCGGAAAACACTCTTCAGGATATTATCCAGGAGAACTTCCCCAACCTAGCAAGACAGGCCAACATTCAAATTCAGGAAATACACAGAACACCAAAAAGATACTCCTCGAGAAGGCCAACCCCAATACACATAACTGTCAGATTCACCAAGGTTGAGATGAAGGAAAAAATGTTAAGAGTAGCCAGAGGGGAAAGGTCAGGTTGCCCACAAAGGGAAACCCATCAGACTAACAGCGGATCTCTTGGCAGAAACCCTACAAGCCAGAATAGAGTGGGGGCCAACATTCAACATTCTTAAAGAAAAGAATTTTCTACCCAGAATTTCGTATTTAGCCAAACTAAGTTTCATAAGTGAAGGAGAAATAAAATCCTTTACAGACAAGCAAATGCTAAGAGATTTTGTCACCACGAGGCCTGCCTTACAAGAGCTCCTGAAGAAAGCACTAAATATGGAAAGGAACAACCAGTACCAGCCACTGCAAAAACATATTAAATTGTAAAGACCATCAACACTATGAAGAAACTACATTAACTAATGGGCAACATAACCAGCTAGCCTCATAATGATAGGATCAAAGTCACACATGAAAATACTTACCTTAAATTTAAATGGGATAAATGCCCCCAGTTAAAAGACATAGACAGGTAAAGATGGGTCTTGATAAAGAGTCAAGACCCATCAGTGTGCTGTATTCAGGAAACCTATCTCGTGCAAAGACACACATAGGCTCAAACTAAGGAGATGGAGGAATACTTACAAAGCAAAATGGAAAGCAAGAAAAAAAGCAGGGGTTGCAATCCTAGTCTCTGATAAAACAGACTTTAAATCAACAAAGATAAAAAAAAGACAGAGAAGAGCATTACATAATGGTAAAGGGATCAATTCAACAAGAAGAGCTAACTATCCTAAATATATATGTTCCCAATACAGGAGCACCCAGATTCATAAAGCAGGTTCTTAGAGACCTACAAAAAGACTTAGACTCCCACACAATAATAATGGGATATTGAACACCCCACTGTCAACATTAGACAGATCAACAACACAGAAAATAAGGATATTCAGAACTTGAACTCAGCTCTGGACCAAGTAGAACTAATAGACATCTACAGAACTCGACACCCCAAATCAACAGAATATACATTCTTCTCAGCACAACATCACACTTATTCTAAAACTGATCACATAATTTGAAGTAAAATACTCCTCAGAAAATGCACAAGAACAAAACTTGTAACAGTTTCTCAGACCACAGTGCAATCAAATTAGAACTCAGGATTAAGAAACTCACTCAAAACTGCACAACTACATGGAAACTGAACAACCTAATCCTGAATGACTGCTGGGTAAATAACAAAATTAAGGCAGGAATAAATAAGTTCTTTGAAACAATGAGAATACAGACACAATGTACCAAAATCTCTGAGACATAGCTAAAGCAGTGTTCAGAGGCAAATATATATATATATTTGAGACAGAGCCTCACTCTGTCATCCAGACTGGAGTGTAGTGGTGCAATCTCAGCTCACTGCAACCTCCACCTCCCTGGTTCAAATGATTCTCCTGCCTCAACCTCCTGAGTAGCTGGGACTACAGGCACCCACCTGTAAAATATCAGTGAATCCAGAAGCTGTTTTTTTTTCTTTTTAAAGATCAACAAAATAGATAGACTGCTAGCCAGACAAAGAAGAAAAGAGAAGAATCAAATAGACATAATAAAAAAATCATGAAGGGGATATTGCTACTGATCCCACAGAAATACAAACTACCATCAGAGAATACTATAAACATCTCTACATAAATAAGCTAGAAAATCTAGAAGAAATGGATAAATTCCTGGACACATATACCCTCCCAAGACTAAACCAGAAAGAAGTCGAATACCTGAAAAGACCAACAACAAGTTCTGAAATTGAGGCAGTAATTTTTTGGTTGGCCTACCAACCAAAAAAAGCCCAGGACTGGACGGATTCA
The DNA here is from genome assembly GCF_000951045.1 of Mandrillus leucophaeus. Lineage (NCBI taxonomy): Eukaryota > Metazoa > Chordata > Mammalia > Primates > Cercopithecidae > Mandrillus > Mandrillus leucophaeus. The sequence goes on from NW_012106886.1 coordinate 1,314,899, forward strand.
CAGCTGAATTGTATGAGGTACAAAGAGGAGCTTGTAACATTCCTTCTGAAACTATTCCAAACAACAGAAAAAAAGGGACTCCTCCTAACTCATTTTATAAGGCTAGCATCATCCTGATGCCAAACCTGGCAGAGATACAACCAAAAAAGAAAATTTCAGGCCAATATCCCTGATGAACATCAATGAGAAAATCCTCAATAAAATACTGGCAAATGCAATAGCACATCAAAAAGCTTATTCACCACAGTCAAGTCAGCTTCATCCCTGGGATGCAAGGCTGGTTTAACATATGCAAATCAATAAACATAATCTATCACATAAACAGAACCTACAACTAAAACCACATGATTATCTCAATAGATGCAGAATAGACCTTCCATAAAATTCACCCCTTCATGCTAAAAACTCTTAACAAACTAGATATTGATGGAATATATCTCAAAATAATAAGCACTCTTTATGACAGACCTACAGCCATTATACTGAATGGGAAGAAGCTGGAAGTTTTCCCTTTGAAAACCAGCACAAGACAAGGAAGCCCTCTCTCCCCACTCCTATTGAACATATTATTGGAAGTCTGGCCAGGGCAATCAGGCAAGAGAAAGAAATAAAGGGTATTCAGATAGGAAGAGAGGAAGTCAAATTGTCTCTGTATGCAGATGACATGATTGTATATTTAGAAAACTCCATTATCTCAGCCCAAAATATCCTTAAGCTGATAAGTAACTGCATCTAAGTCTCAGGATGCAAAATCAATGTGCAAAAATCACAAGCATTCCTATATACCAATAATCGACAAATGGAGAGCCAATTTATGAGTGGACTCCCATTCACAATTGTTACAAAGAGAATAAAATACCTAGGAATACAACTTATAAGGGATGTGAAGGACCTCTTCAAAGACAACTACAAACCACTTCTCAAGGAAATAAGAGAGGACATAAACAAATGGAAAAACATTCCATACTCAGGGATAGGAAGAAAATGGCCATACTGCCCAAAGTAATTTATAGATTCAATGCTATCCCCATCAAGCTACCATTAACTTTCTTCACCGAATTGGAAAAAATGCTTTAAATTTCATCTGGAACCAAAAAAGAGCCTGTATAGCCATGACAATCCTAAGCAAAAAGAACAAAGCTTGAGGCATAATGCTACCTGTGTTCAAACTATACTACAAGGCTACAGTAACCAAAACAGCATGGTACTGGTATCAAAACAGACATATATACCAATGGAACAGAACGGATGCCTCAGAAACAATGCCACACATCTACAACCATCTGATCTTTGACAAACCTGACAAAAACAAACAATGAGGAAAAGATTCCCTATTTAATAAATGGCGTTGGTAAAACTGGCTAGCCATAGACAAAAACTGAAACTGGACTCCTTCCTTGTACCTTATACAAAAATTAACTCAAGATGGATTAAAGACTTAAACATAGGACCTAAAACTATAGAAACCCTAGAAGAAAACCTAGGCAATACCATTCAGGACATAGGCATGGGCAAAGACTGCATGTCCAAAACACCAAAAGCAATGGCAACAGAAGCCAAATTGACAAATTAGTTCAACCATTGTGGAAGACAGTATGGTGATTCCTCAAGGATCTAGAGCCAGAAATACCATTTGACCCAGCAATCCCATTACTTGGTATGTATCCAAAGGATTATAAATCATTCTATAAAGACACATGCACACTTATGTTTATTGTGGCACTCTACTTAGTGAAAATGTATTGTACTTGGATGGATATTTAGCTTGATTCCATATCTTTGCTATTGTGAATAGTGCTGTAATAAACATGCAAGTACACATATTCCTTTGATACATTGATGATTTGATTACCTTTGGGTATATTCCCAGTAGTGAGATTGCTGAATCAAATGCTAATTCTGTTTTTAGGATTTTTGAGAAATCTTCATACTGTTTTCCGTAGTGGCTGTATGAGTTTACATTCCCACCAAGAGTTCTCTTTTCTCCATATTCTTGCCAACATCTGTTATTTTGTTTTTCTAATAATAGTCATTCTGAATAGTGTAAGATGTCTCATTGTGGTTTTGATTTGCATTTCTCTGATTAATGATGTGTTACACATTTTTTTTTATACACCTGTTGACCATTTGCATGTTGTCTTGTGGAAAATTTGTATGTTATTTTACCACTTTTAAATGTTTTTTTTTTTTTTTTCCTGGTGAGTTGACTTCCTTGTGTATTCTGAATATTAGTCCCTAATAAATAGTTTGCAAACATTTTCTCTCATTCAACAGGTTGTTACTTTACTCTATTGATTATTTATTTAGCTGTGCAGAAGCTTTTTAGTTTTATTCCAATTTGCCTGTTTTGGTTTTAGTTGTCTGTGCTTTTGAAGTCTTAGTCATAAATTATTTGTCTAGGCTAATGTCCAGGAGAGTTTTTTCCCTAAGTTTTCTTCTAGTATTTTTATAGTTTGACATGTTATGTTTAACTGGTCAATCCATTTTGAGATGATCTTTATATATGGTAAGAAATAGTGGTTCAGTTTCATTCTTCTGTATGTGGCTGTCCAACTGTCACAGCATCATTTATTGAATCGTTTCCTCAATTGCTAAAGTATAAATTCTTGTTGGCTTTGTCAAATACCAATTGACTGTAAATATACTGGCTTTATTTCTGGCTTCTCTATTTGGTTCCATTGGTCTATGCATCTATTTTTATACCAATATCATGCATTTTGGTTACTCCAGCCTTATAATATATTTTGAAGTCAGATAGTGTGATGTCTCTAGCTTGGTTCATTTTCTTCAGGCTTGCTTTGGCAATTTGGGCTCTTTTTAGTGCCATATGAATTTTAGGATTGGTTTTTCTAATTCTTCAAAGAATGAGTTTGGCATTTTCATAGGGATTGCATTGAATCCGTAGATTGATTTGGGCTATATGGTGGTTTTAACAATATCAAATTCTTCTGATCCATAAGTGTAAGATGTTTTTCCATTTGTTTACTTTATCTTCAATTTCTTTCATCAGTGCTTTGTAGTTTTCCTTGTAGGGATCTCTCATCTCCTTTGTTAAATTCATTTAGAAGTATTTTATTTTTTGTCACTATTGTAAGTGAAATGGCCTTCTTGGCTTCTTTCTTGGCTAGGTTACTATTGTATAGAAGCACTACTGATTTTTGTATACTGCAACATTACCAAATATATAAAATCTAAGAGGTTTTGGGGGAGTTGTTAGGTTTTTCAAGATGTAAGATTTTATTGTCAGAAAAGACATAATTTTACTTCATCTTTGCCAATGCGAATGCCTTTTCTTTCTCTTGTCTGATTGCTGTGTCTAGGACTTTCAGTACTATGTTAGATAGGAAGAGAGAAAGTGGACATCCTTGCCTTGTTCCAGCTGTTAGAGAAAAGGCTTTCAACTTTGTCAACATTTTTCAAATGTATTTTGTATTTTCTTCTATGAATTCTTCAGTTTCAGAATTTCTGTTTGGTTCTTACAAAAAATCTCTCTCTTTGATGACTTTTTTTCGGATTTTTCAGAATTCTCTTGTAGCTCACTGAGCTTCTTAAAATCAATATTTTGAATTATTTGGGATTTTGAAGATTTCTTTTGATAAGATCTATTGCTGGAGAATAATTGTGTTTTTCTGGAGGTGTTGTATTTCTTTGCTTTTTCATGTTTCCTGGGTCCTTATGTTGATATCAGTGCAACTGGTCTAACAGTTACTTCTTCCTAGTTTTGAATTTACTTTTGCAGTAGAGGACTTTCCTGAAGACATATCTTTGGTGTTGGTTGGGTAGGGAACTTTTTGATTCTGTGTATGTGCAGTAGTGTAGCCTCTGTATGATTTATTTGGCTGTAAACAGCGTTCATGCTTTCTGTCAGTTACTCATAAGGTTAGGGTGAAGTTATTGGTAGAGGCTATGGTGAAGCTACACTGGATACTAGGAAGAAAAGTGGGCCAGTTATCAGCCCTCAGTGGCAGCAGCAGTGGACTGAGCATGACTGTCTTTGTTCCCTACGTTGGTGAACTCTGGCACTTGGATTGGCAGTTCTTGGGTCTCCAGGTGGTTTGCTCATATGTGAGTGGTGGCAACAGTGGGCCAGGCAATTGAGCAGGTTCTTGGGTCTCTGAGCAGCCAGTGTGATGTAAGCAAGATCAGTGGCAGTGGTGGGAGGATCCTCTGAGTGATGTGGGTTGGTATTGTTGGTGGCTGTGGTGTGGGGTAGCAGTCACCACTCACAGCCCCAGACAGCCCACTGGCTCACCCATCCCAGCCTCCAGTAGCTGCAGGAGCTGGTGTGCACAGAGAGAAGAGGGGGTTCCATTCTCTATCTGAGACCAAGCACAGAGGCTGCTCCACTCATGGGAGCGGATTTCGCTCTTTACATGCAAAGCCTAGCACAGAGCTTCTGCTGCTGGTGGTGGCAGGGTCACTTCTCATAGCTCCAGACAGGGAGCTCTTTAACTCCACAAAGTGCATGTCTTGGTTTCCTTTGTCCCAGAAGCTTGCCTTGTTGGTTCACTGGACTATTCTTTTCTCAAGGATTATTACTCCCTGTGGGCTAGAGCAGTAGTCCCCAATCTTTTTGGAACCAAAGACTGGACTGGTTTTAATGGAACACAGGTTTTTCACAGAGTGTGGTGGAGTGGTTTGAGGATGAAACCATTCCACCTCAGATCATCAGGCATTTGCTAGATTCTCACAAGGAACATGCAATGTAGATCTCTTGCATGCACAGTTCACAATAGGGTTTGTGCTCCTATGAGAATCTAATCTGACAGGAGGCGGAGCTCAAGCAGTAATGTGAATGAGGGGGAGTGGCTATAAATACAGATGACACTTTGTTCCCTTGCCTGTCATTCATCTCCTGCTGTGCAGTCCAGTTCCTACCAGTCTGTGAACTGGGTTGTGCGGCCCAGTTCCTAACAGGCCAGTACCGGTCCACAGCCAGGAGTTTGGGGACACCTGTGCTAGAGGTGACCCAGTAGCAACTTTGGGTCTGGCCAGCACTATTCTGCTAAAGCCATCCCAGTGGATGCTAGGGAATATCAGTGGGAGTTCCCAGGGTATGGAGATACAGGGGCTGTGTTTCCCACAATAAGATGTAGTCCAGTGACAGCAGTGCTCCCAAAATAGTGTCCTGCCAGTTGCTCAGGTCTCAGGGTGGGGGTGAGTGGCTCAGGATAAGTTCCCTCTCTGGTGCCATGCTCTCATGGGGTCTCCAAATCATCACTCAAACTAGTGTCAGGGTTCATGAGGGTAGAGGAGTTCTCCTGTGGTACAGTGAATAGCAATGTATAGCAGAGATGTGGATCACCAAAGCACTCTCACTTACCCTCTCCTTGCAATACTTAATCTCTCTGGACTCTCAGGCTGAGCTGAATGCTCACTTTCTTTTTCTCTGCCTCAGATGTTTCCTGTTATACTTTATTGTACACTCCTACGTGTTCTATTTGAGGTATGATTGTCTATTTATAATTTTGGTTCCTCTTTCTGGAGAAGGTATCTCATGTTTCTAGTCAGCCATCTTGGACCAGAATCCTCACGGTGCATTTCTTCAATGTTTTCCTGCATATCCTTGCTTACAACACATCAAATTGTTTGATGTTTCCCGTTGCCTTGTCTATGTGTAACATTAAGTCAAACATTGTATTGATAATAAATTTAAAGGTGGCAACTGCTATTAATGCTTACTTAATGCTTCTTTCAAAAAAAGCCTCTGTTCTCAGTGCTTTGTGTGTGAGGATTAAATGAATTAATATAACAACTGTACATGGCAAGTGTGAATAATATTGTGGTACAAATGAAACAAGCACAGAGTGATTAAGTCAATTCCCTAGGGTCTTATAGCTAGAAGTGGTAACACCAGTATTCATGCCCAGACAGCTGGACTTCAGGACATGTTTTAAGACTAGGGCCTCCATCTCACGTGCAGAGAGACATATACGCCCAAAATAAAGGGATGGAGAAAAATCTAACAAGTAAATGGAAAGCAAAATGAAAAAAAAAGGGGGTTGCAATCCTAGCCTCTGATAAAGCAGACTTTAAACCAACAAAGACCAAAAGAGACAAAGTAGGTCATTAAATAATTCAAGAAGAAGAGCTATTCTAAATATATATGCACCCAATACAGGAGCACCCAGATTCATAAAGCAAGTCCTTAGAGAACTACAAAGAGACTTAGACTCCCACACAATAATAATGGGAGACTTTAACACCCCACTGTTAATATTAGACAGATCAATGACACAGAAGGTTAACAAGGATATCCAGGAATGGAACTCAGCTCTGCACCAAGCAGACCTAATAGACATCTACAGAACTCTCCACCCCAAATCAACAGAATATACATTCTTCTAAGCACCACATTACACTTACTCCAAAATTGACCACATAGTTGGAAGTAAAATACTCCTCAACAAATGTAAAAGAACAGAAATCACAACAAACTGTCTCTCAGACCACAGTGCAATCAAATTAGAACTTAGGATTAAGAAACTCACTCAAAACTGCACAACTACAGGGAAACTGAACAACCTGCTCCTAAACGACTACTGGGTTAATAACGAAATGAAGCCTGAAATAAAGATGTTTTTTGAAATCAATGCGAACAAAGACACAATGTACCAGAATCTCTGGGACACAATTTAAAGCATTGTGTAGAGGGAAATTTATAGCACTAAATGCCCACAAAAGAAAGCAGGAAAGATCAAAATCGACACCCTAACATCACAATTAAAAGAACTAGAGAAGCAAGAGCAAACAAATTCAAAAGCTAACAGAAGGCAAGAAATACCTAAGAGCAGAACTGAAGGAGGTAGAGACACAAAAAACCCTTCAAAAAAAATCAGTGAATCCAGGAGCTGGTTTTTTGAAAAGATCAGCAAAATTGATAGACCGCTAGCAAGACTAATAAGAGAGAATAATCAAGTAGACACAATAAAAAATGATAATCCCACAGAAATACAAACTACCATCAGAGAATACTGTAAGCACCTCTATGCAAATAAACTAGAAAATCTAGAAGAAATGGGTAAATTCCTGGGCCCATACACTCTCCCAAGACTAAACCAGTAAGAAGCTGAATCTTGGAATAGACCAATAACAGGCTCTGAAATTGAGGCAATAATTAATATCCTACCAACCAAAAGAAGTCCAGGACCAGACAGATTCACAACTGAAATCTACCAGAGATATTACAAAGAAGAACTGGTACCATTCCTTCTGAAACTATTCCAATCAATAGAAAAAGAGGGAATCCTCCCTAACTCATTTTATGAGGCCAGCATCATTCTGATACCAAAGCCTGCGAAAGACACAGCAAAAAAAGAGAATTTTAGACCAATAACCCTGATGAACACCAATGCAAAAATCCTCAATTAAAAAACTGGCAAACCAAATCCAGCAGCACATGAAAAAGCTTCTCCACCAAAATCAAGTTGGCTTCATCCCAGGGATGTAAGGCTGGTTCAACATATGCAAATCAATAAACATAATCCATCATATAAACAGAACCAAAGACAAAAACCACATGATTATCTCAATAGATGCAGAAAAGGCCTTCGGCAAAATTCAACGGCACTTCATGCTAAAAACTCTCAATAAACTAGGTATTGATGGAACATATCTCAGAATAAGAGCTATTTATGACTAACCCACAGCCAGTATCATACTGAATGGGCAAAAACTGGAAGCATTCCATTTGAAAACAGGCACAAGGCAGGGGTGCCCTCTCTCACCGTTCCTATTCAACGTAGTGTTGGAAGTTCTGGTCAGGGCAATCAGGCAGGAGAAAGAAATAAAGGATATTCAATTAGGAAAAGAGGAAGTCAAATTGTCCCTGTTTGCAGATGAAATGATTGTATATTTAGAAAACCCCATAGTCTCAGCCCAAAATCTCCTTAACCTGATAAGCAACTTCAGCAAAGTCTGAGGATGCAAAATCAATGGGCAAAAATCACAAACATTCTTATACACCAATAGCAGACAGCCAAATCATGAGTGAACTCCCATTCACAATTGCTACAAAGAGAATAAACTACCTAGGAATCCAACTTACAAGGGATGTGAAGGACCTCTTCTAGGAGAACTACAAAGCACTGCTCAATGAAATAAAAGAGGACACAAACAAATGGAAGAATATTCCATGCTCATGGATAAGAAGAATGAATATCATGAAAATGGCCATACAGCCCAAGGTAATTCATAGACTCAGTGCCATCCCCATCAAGCTACCAATGACTTTCTTGGAAAAAACTACTTTAACGTTCATATGGAACCAAAAAAGAGCCCGCATTGCCAAGACAATCCTAAGCCAAAAGAATAAAGCTTGAGGCATCACACTACCTGACTTCAAACTATACTACAAGGCTACAGTAACGAAAACAGCATGGTATTGGTACCAAAACAGAGATATAGACCAATGGAACAGAACAGAGCCCTCAGAAATAATACCACACATCTACAACCATCTGATCTTTGACAAACCTGACAAAAACAAGAAATGGGGAAAGGATTCCCTATTTAATAAATGGTGCTGGGAAAACTGGCTAGCCATAAGTAGAAAGCTGAAACTGGATCCCTTCCTTACACCTTATACAAAAATTAATTCAAGATGGATTAAAGACTTAAATGTTAGACCTAAAACCCATAAAAGCCTAGAAGAAAACCTAGGCAATACCATTCAGGACATAGGCATGGGCAAGGACTTCATGACTAAAACACCAAAAGCAATGGCAACAACAGCCAGAATGGACAAATGGGATCTAATTAAAGAGCTTCTGCACAGTGAAAGAAACTACCGTCAAAGTGAACAGGCAACCTACAGAATGGAGAAAATTTTTGCAGTCTATCCATCTGACAAAGGGCTAATATCCAGAATCTACAAAGAACTTAAACAAACTTACAAGAAAAGAACTCCATCAAAAAGTGGGTAAAGGATATGAACAGACACTTTTCAAAAGAAGACATTTATACAGCCAATAGACACATGAAAAAATGCTCATCATCACTGGTCATCAGAAGTGAAAATCAAAACCACAATGAGATACCGTCTCCCATCAGTTAGAATGGCGATCATTAAAAAGTCAGGAAACAACAGATGCTGGAGAGGATGTGGAGAAATAGGAACACCTTTACACTGTTGGTGGGAGTGTAAAGTAGTTCAACCATTGTGGAGGACAGCATGGTGATTCCTCAAGGATCTAGAACTAGAAATACCTACCATTTGACCCAGCAATCCCATTACTGGGTATATACCCAAAGGATTATAAATCATGCTACTATAAAGTCACATGCACATGTATGTTTATTGCAGAACTATTCACAGTAACAAAGACTTGGAACCAACCCAAATGTCCATCAATGATAGACTGGATTGGGAAAATATGGCACATATACACCATGGAATACTATGCAGCCATAAAAAAGGATGAGTTCATGTCCTTTGCAGGGACATGGATGAAACTGGAAACCATCATTCTCAGCAAACTAACACAAGAACAGAAAACCAAACACCACATGTTCTCACTCATAAGTGGGAACTGAACAATGAGAACACTTGGACACAGGGTGGGGAATCTCACACACCAGGGCCTGTTATGGGGTGGGGGGATGGGAGAGGGATAGCATTAGGATAAATACCTAATGTAAATGACGAGTTAATGGGTGCAGCAGACCAACATGGCACATGTATACATATGTAACAAACCAGCACGTTGTGCACATGTACCCTAGAATGTAAAGTATAATTAAAATAAAGACTGGGGCCTCATCTACCTTCTTGCCACTTCCTCAGTATCTAGCATGGCTGCAAGCACATAGTAGGAACTTGATTCATAGTTAAAGAATAAATGAGTGATGGTTTGGGGCAGAGTGTCCAAGTCATCAGAATTTACATACAGAAAATTACTGCACACCATGCCTGATGCCTTCTTGTGTTACCAGGCTGCTAGGTAAAACATTCTTAAGCACCAGATACTACAGTTTCCTCTTGCTTCCTCCCAAAGCACATATTGTCCCATGGGAAACCGAGCAACTCTTATGGTGTTAGCACTCTTTTCCCTACCAAAATATGCTCTTAGTGGAAAATCAATGAATCGAACTTTGATTTAATGAATCCTCAAAGGGATCCTCTTAGAAGGCTTTTGAACAGTACCTAGAGACAATGGGAGGGGAAGGTTTGCAAAACAGGCCAGAACCAAGACATACTGGGAAAACAGGTACGCATATGACCCCTCTAAGTGACCAGTGTGTTCATTCATTTAAAACTGCTGTTGCTGGCATCTTCTCCATTGACTTTTGTCCACCATATGATACTCATGTGACTGCGTCACCAGAAGATTTTTTAACCTCCTGTTGCCATTACCCTGAAAATCTTTATTGGAGATAGATATTTATGTTGATTCTTTAAAATTCATTGTTTTGTTCAAGTGCATATGATTGGCCACCCTATTTCTCATGACTGCCCTGCCCTAGTCCACCCCTCCCACATCCCACCTGCCACTGTTTTAAGATTTTCCAAATAAAGAAAAATAATCTGGATGCCTGATCATCCCACTCTGCCCACCAAAATATGTAGGTGGAGACCATGCATTTTCTACCTTCGCAAAAAGAAAATGGTGAATTGAAAGAAATTTTATACTGCTACCAATTCTTAAGTCTCCAGGCATTTAGTCTGGAACAGTGCATTCTGAGTGACATGGTCTTGTACTGTAATGGATGCTCCTGTCATTATTACTTGTATATCAAATAGCTCTTGTGTGTTACACATGACTCTAGATGCTTGGTGGAAAGGAAAGATGGTGTCCCTGTTTCCACGGAGCTTATATGGACCAATGAACAATGAAGTTCACTGTTAACTTCATTAGCCATCAGAAATCAAGCAGGCTTATTAGAGAGCAGTTAAGCCTCCCTCAGTGGACTGTAGAGGGTTCTGAAATTCAGATGACTGGTTTAACAAAATGGAATTCATTACTTTTTGTTCAAAAAAGATCAGGAGACAAGTTATTAGATTTAGTCAAAGACTCTAGAAGCTCGTTTTTGGCTCCTTTGCTGTGAGGGAAGTAGCTCACTATCTTCTTAGCAGGCTAAAAGCCATCATGGCAGATGGTCCTAAGCTGCATGTGCCAGCCACAGAACATGTGCCTGGTGTTTTTGAACATGGTGTCGCTCTTGTCTAAGCAGCAGTATATCCAGGTAGAATATTTTCTGGTGCTCTCCAACAGAGGATGTGGATAAGGAAGAGTCCATGGGAGTAGGTCCGAAAGTGGTTTTCTTTCATTTCTGGTCCTCTGCAAGTAGGCTCACAACTTGGCAAGCTTGAGGCAGAATGAAAGGATAAACAGAATCCGAGAAGCCCATGGCAATTGCAGAGCCCAGAACACAGTATCTGCTAGGCATATTTATTGGCAACGGATCTCCTGGCTGTCCTTGCATCTCTGATACCTGTCTCATCTGAGGTCCAACTAAGCATTTAAATCTCAAACCACTGGTCAGTCATTGTTTATGCCTGACAACTCAGCATTACCATGCAGCTTCTGTTTTAAACCTGGCCTCTTGCCTATTCTGCTGGACTTGTACTACAAGACTTAATAATAAACTATTATTTTTCTCTGTAACATTATTGACTGCTTCTGGTTATGATTTCAGTCTCAATTGTTGTCATTTGATTTAAGCTCTTCACTTCAGTACACTGAACTTCGGTGTCCACATCTGTAAAATTGGAAGAAAAAAACCCTTGTCATTGGCTATTGAGAAAATGGAAATTAAATATGCATAAAAGCATTCGTACATGATAAACTGCTTTCCAAATATTCATGTTGCAGGTATTATTGTTAATCTACAATGAAGGTGATATTTATAAATGACATGACTAAAGGAGACTGTTTAGGTGGAAAAAAAAAAAAAAAAAACCCGGGCTCTAAGGTATGCATGCATCTTAGCTAGTTTTCTTTTCTGTAATATGGGGATGTTGATATCTAGGCCATTCTGAGTGACATGGTTACTCAGAGGTCGCAGGGTTTATATGTGAGTATTAGATGAGATTATGGTTAAAACCAACCAAAAATGTCTACTTCCATGTCAACTCTTTCTCTGGACAAGAGTCACTTAAACTCTCAGACTTCTTTTTCTCATTTGTTTATTTTCATTTCAGTAGATTTTTAGGGGAACAGGTAATTTTTGGTTACATGAATAAGTTCTTTAGTGGTGATTTCTGAAATTTTGGTGCACCCATCAACTGAGCAGTATACATTGTACCCAGTGTATGGTCCTTTATCCCTCACCTCCCTCCTACCTTCCCTCTGAGTCCCCAGAGTCCACTGTATCATTGTTATGCCTTTGCATCCTGATAGCTTAGCTCCCACTTATGAATGTGAATGCACGATGTTTGGTTTTCTATTCCTGAGTTACTACACTTAGAATAATGGTCTCCAATTCCACCCAGATTGCTGCAAATGCCATTATTTTATTCCTTTTTATTGCTGAGTAGTATTCCATGGTATGCATATACCATATTTTCTTTATCCAGTTGTTGATCAATAGACATTTGGGATGATTTCATATTTTTGCAATTGCAAATTGCACTGCTATAAATATGCGTGTGCAAGTTCTTCTTCGTACAATGGCTTCTTTTCTTCTGGGTAGTTACCCAAGATTGGGATTACTAGATCAAATAGTATATCTACTTTTAGCTCTTTAAGGAATCTCCATACTGTTCTCCATAGTGATTGTACCAGTGTACATTCTCACCAACCATGTAAAAGTGCTCCCTTTTCATAATATACCTGCCAATGTCTATTACTTTTTCATTATTTGAGTACAGTCATTCTTTCAGGAGTGCATTAGGGTTTTGATTTGTATTTCCCTGATAATTAGTGATGTTAAGCATTTTTCATGTTTGCTGGCCATTTGTTTATCTTCTTTTGAGAATTATCCATGTCCTTAGCCCACTTTTTGATGGAATTGTTTTTTTTTTTTTTTCTCGCTGATTTGAGTTCCTGTAGATTCTGGATATTAGTTGTTTGTTGGATGTATGGATTGTAAAGATTTTCTTCCACTCTGTGGGTTGTCTGTCTACTTTGCTGATTACTTTTTTGTGTAGAAGCTTTCAAATTTAATCAACTCCCATCTATTTATCTTTGTTTTTGTTGCATTTGCTTTTGGGTTCTTGGTCATGAAGTTTTTACCTAAGCCAATGTCTAGAAGGGATTTTTATGATGTTATCTTCTAGAATTGTTATGGTCTCAGGTCTTAGATTTAAGTCTTTGATTCATCTTGAGTTGATCTTTAGGGTGAGAGATGAGAATCCAGTTTCATTCTTCTACATGTGGCTTGCCAATTATCCCAGCACCATTTGTTGAATAGGATGTCTTTTCCTCACTTTGTTTTTGTTTGCTTTGTTGAAGAACAGTTGACTGTAAATATTTGGCATTGATTTCTGGGTTCTGTATTCTGTTCCATTGGTCCATATGCCTCTTTTCATACCAGTACCATGCTGGTTTGGTGACTATGTCCTTATAGTTTGAAGTTGGGTAATGTAATGCCTCCAAATGTGTTCTTTTTGCTTAGTCTTGCTTTAGCTATGGGGGCTTATTCTTGGTTCCATATGAATTTTAGGATTGTTTTTTCTAGTTCTGTGAAGAATGATGGTGGTATTTTGATGGGAATTGCATTGAATTTGTAGATTGCTTGTGGCCGTGTGGTCATTTTCGCCATATTGATGCTACCCATTCATGAGCATGAGATGTGTTTCCATTTATTTGTGTCATTTATGTTGTTGTTGCTGTTGTTTGAGATAGAGTCTCACTCTGTCACCGAGGCTGGAGTGATTCTCCTGCCTCAGCCTCCCTCAGTAGCTGGGATTACAGGTGTGTGCCACCACACCCAGCTAATTTTTGTATTTTTATTAGAGACGGGTTTTGCCATGTTGGCCGGGCTGATCTCAAATTCCTGACCTCAGGCGACCCACCTGCCTTGGCCTCCCAAAGTGCTGGGATTACAGGCATGAGCCACCATGCCTGACCATCATCTATGTTTTCTTTCAACAGTGTTTTGAAGTTTTCCTTGTAGAGGTCTTTCACCTCCTTGGTTAAGTATATTCCTAAGTTTTTTTTGTTTTTTTTTTTTGCTTTTTTGATGCCTCTTATTTCTTTGTCTTGTCTAATTGCTATGACTAGGACTTCCAGCACTATGTTGAATAGAAGTGGTGAAAGTGAGCATCCTTGCCTTGTTCCAGTTCTCAGGGGAAATGCTTTCAACTTTGTCCCATTCAATGTAATGTTGGCTGTGAGTGTGTCGGTTTGTTATACATGGCTTTTGTTACCTTAAAGTATGTCCCTTCTATGCTGATTTTGCTGAGGGTTTTATTCATAAAGGAATGCTGGATTTTGTCAAATGCTTTTCCTGTGTCTATTGTGATCATGTGATTTTTGTTTTTAATTGTGTTTGACATTTGACTTGCAGATGTAAAACCGTCCTTGCATCCCTGGTATGAAACCCACTTGATCATGGTGGATTATCTTTTTTGATATGCTGTTGGATTTGGTTAGCTAGCATTTTGTTGAGAATTTTTGCATCTATGTTCATCATGGATATTAGTCTATAGTATTCTTTTATGATACGTCCTTTCCTGGTTTTGATATTAGGGTGATGCTGGTTTCATATAATGATGTAGGGAGGATTCCCTCTTTCTCTTTTGGAATAGAGGTTGGCACCAATTCTTCTTTGAATGTCTGATAGAATTCAGCTGTGAATCCATCTGGTCCTGAACTTTTTGTTGTTGGTAACTTAATTACCATTTCAATCACTGCTTGTTGGTCTGTTCAGAGTTTCTATTTCTTCCTGGTTTAATCTAGGAGGGTTGTGTATTTCCAGGAATTTACCCATCTCCTCTAGGTTTTCTAGTCTGTGTATGCAAAGGTGTTCCTAGTAGCTTTGAATGATCTTTTATATTTCTGTGATATTGGTTGTATTAATATTTCCCTTTTGGTTTCTAATTGAGCTTAGTCTTCTCTCTTCTTGGTTAACCTTACTATTGCTCTATCAATTTTATTTATCTTTTTAAGGAACCAGCTTTTTGTTTCATTTATCTTTTGTATTTTCTTTTTGTTTCAATTTCACTTAGTTCTGCTCTGATCTTGGTTATTTCTTTTCTTCTCTTGGGTTTTTGTTTGTTTGTTTGTTTCTTTAGCTCCTTGAGGTGTGACCTTAGATTGTCTGGGTGTGTGCTTTCAGACTTTTTGATGTAGGCATTTAATGCTATGAACTTTCCTCTTAGCACCACCTTTGCTGTATCCCAGAAGTTTTGATAGGTTGTGTCACTATTATCGTTCAGTTCAAAGAATTTTTAAATTTCCATCTTGATTTCATTGTTGACCCAATGATCACTCAGGATCAGGTTATTTAATATTCATGTATTTGCCTGGTTTTGAGTGTTTGTTTTGGAGTTCATTTACAATTTTATTTCACTATGGTCTGAGAGTTCTCAATATAATTTTCATTTTCTTAAATTTGGTGAGACTTGTTTTGTGACCTATCATATGGTCTATCTTGGAGAATGTTCCACGTGCTGATGAGTAGAATGTATATTATTCTGTAGTTGTTGGGTAGAATGTTATGTAAATATCTTTTAAGTTTATTTGTTCTAGGGTACAGTTTCCACTGTTTCTTTATTGGCTTTCTGTCTTGAGGCCCTCCTAGGTGCTGTCAGTGGAGTATTGAAGTCCCCCATTATTATTGTGTTGCTGTTCATCTCATTTCTTAGGTATAGTAGTAATTGTTTTGTAAATTTGGGAGTTCCAGTGTTAGGTGTGTATAAATTTAGAATTGGGATATTTTCCAGCTGGAAAAATTCTTTTATCATTATATAATGTCCCTCTTTGTCTTTTAAAACCACTTTTGTTTTAATGTTTGTTTTGTCTAATGTGAGAATAGCTACTCCTGTTCACTTTTAGTGTCCATTTTCATGGAATAATTTTTTCCAACCCTTTACCTTAAGCTTATGTGAGTCCTTATGTGTCAGGTGAGTCTCTTGAAGACAGCAGATACTTCGTTGGTGAGTTCTTATCCATTCTGCCATTCTGTATCTTTTAAGTGGAGCATTTAGGCCATTTACGTTCAATGTTAGTATTGAGATGTGAGGTACTATTCTATTCATCAAGCTATTTGTTGCCTTAATACCCTTTTTTTTTTCATTGTGTTATTGTATTATAGGGCCTGTGAAATTTATGCTTAAAGGATATTCTATTTTGGTGTATTTAGAGGATTTGTTTCAAGATTTACAGTTCCTCTTAGCCATTCTTATAGTGTTGGCTTGGTAGTGGCAAATTCTCTCAGCATGTTCGATAAAGACTGTATCCTTCCTTCATTTATGAAGCTTAGTTTTGCTGAGTACAAAATTCTTGGCTGATAATAAGGAGGCTATGTCAGAGGGAAGATCTGGAACTCAAGGGCTGCTTGTGTCCCATGGGGGTGCTCCCTTGACCTGGTGCTCTCCCCATTGCCCTAGGGATGGGGCTTCCTGAGAGCCAAACTGCAGTGATTGTTCTCTTCTGGATCTAGTCACCCAGTGGAACTACTGGGTTTTGGGCTGGTACTGGGGAGTGTCTGTAAAGAGTCTTGTGATGTGACTCATCTTCAGGTCTCTCAGCTTTGGATACCAACACCTACTCTGGTGGAGGTAGCAGGAGAATGAAGAGGACTCTGTGAGAGTCTTTGATTATATTTTTATATGTGTTGGTTTTTTGTATTTTTATGTGTGTTGGTTTTGTGTTGGTTGGTCTCCAGGAAGGAGGTGGCACTGAGGAAAGAGAGAGACCCTCTCATATTGTTTTATATTGTTTTATACTCAGTACCTGTTTTAAGAAAAAACAGGGGAGTAAAACCAAAGACAGGCAGCCCAGCACCAGGCCCAAAACCAGGCCTGGACCTGCCTGGCCTAAACGTAGCAGTTAAAAATCAACTCATAACTTAAAAACTGAAGTTATTCATAGATTCCAGACATTGTATAGAAGAACATTGTGAAACTCCCTGCCCTGTTCTGTTTCTCTCTGACTACAGTGCATGAAACCCCTGTCATGTATCCCCTAGATTGCTCAATCAATCATGACCCTTTCATATGAAATCTTTAGTGTTGTGAGCCCTTAAAAGGGACAGAAATTGTGCATTTGGGGAGCTCAGATTTTAAGGCAGTAGCTTGCCGATGCTCCCAGCTGAATAAAGCCCTTCCTTCTACAACTCGGTGTCTGAGAGGTTTTGTCTGTGGCTTGTCCTGCCACAGCACTTTCAAGAGCACATCAGCTGCCATTGTATAGGGAAGACAGAAGCTTGCCCTAGGGTCACCCTTGGATAAGTATTCAGGTTTCTCAGACAGTGGGCAGGGTCATAGAGCTCCCAAAAGATTATGTTCTTTGTATTCTGGCTACCAGGGGACTAGAGAAAGACCATCAGGTGGGAGCAGTGTTAGGCATGTCTGAGCTGAGTCTGTCCTTGGGCAGGACTTGCTGTGGCTTCTGTGGCAGATGGGGGTGTGGTTCACAGGCCAGTGCACTTATGTTCCTTGGGGGATGTTGGCTGTCTGTTCTGCCTCACACAGGTTGCCAGGGAAATGGGAGAAAGCTGGCAACCACAGACCTCATCCACCTCCCACTCAGTCCATGGCCTGAAAGGACAGTCTCACTCCCACCATACCCCAGTCCCACCCAAAAGCACTGAGTTTATTTCTAGGCAGCTGATGAGCAGGGCTGAGAACCTGCCTCAGGCTACAAGCCTCCCAGCTGAGAAAGCTGCCTGCAGTGGCAATCAACTGCCTTCAAAGTGTCTGTGGATTATCTCAGCTTTCCTGGTATGTACCTGTGATAGTTCTTGGAGAAAAAGCTCACAATGTGGATCTCCACATGCTGCTCTGTCCCTCTGAGTAGAAGCTACAAGTTCGTCCTGCCTCCTATCTACCACTCTCCCCTCTTTTTCTCATTTAAACAAGGAGGAGGAGCAGAATATCTACTGTTACTTGCTGTTGAAAGAACTAACCAAGATAATTCACAGAATATATCTGGCCTAGAATAGAATTTTAATAAATATAAAGTATGTTTACCCTTCAGTTTTATTTATCAGAGGGAAAAGCATTCCCAGAGTTTTGAGTGATCATAACAGAGGTAGACATATAACCTCATCTTATCTTATTTTTTAACTTTTATTTTAGTTTTGGGGTACATATGCAGGTTTGTTATATAGGTGAATTATATGTTGTCAGGATTTGGTGTACAGAGCATGTCATCACTCCAGCAATAAGCATAGTATCCAGTATGTAGGTTTTCCTTACCCTCTTCCCACATTCCACCCTCAAGTAGGCACAGTGTCTGTTGTTCCTTTGTTTGTGTCCATGTGTACTGAGTGTTTAGTTCCCACTTGTAAGTGAAAACATGTGGTATTTGGTTTTCTTTCCCTGTGTTAATTCACTTAGGAAAATGGCCTACAGCTCCATCCATGTTGCTGAAAAGGATATGATTTCATTCATTTTTATGGCTGTGTAGTATTATTCCTTGATGCATATATACCACTTTTTTTTTTTTTTTAACTAGTCTACCATTGATGGGACTTTAGGTTGATTCCATGTCTTTGCTATTGTGAATAGTGCTGCAATGAACATATATGTGGATGTATGTTTATGGTAGTATGATTTCTATCTCTTGGGATATATATCCAACAATGGGATTGTTGGGTCAAATGGTAATTCTAAGTTCTTTGAGAAATTGACACATTCCTTTCCACAATGGCTGAACTAATTTTCATTCCCACGAGCGGTGTATAAAGTATTCCCCCTTCTCCACAACCTTGACAACATCTGTTGATGACTTTTTAGTAACAGGCATTCTGACTAGTGTGTGATGATATCTTATTGTGGGTTTGATTTGCATTTCTGTTTGTGGACGATCAGATGGTTGTGGATCAGATGGTTTGTGGAAGATCACAAGGTTGTAGCTATACTACAGCCTTGTAGTATAGCTTAAAATCATATAACATGATGTCTCCAGCTTTTTTGTTTTTACAGTATTTGAGTTCTCTCTCTCTCTTTTTTTTTTTTTTTTTTGTTCTACATGAATCTTAAAATAGTTCTGTGAGGAAAGTCACTTGTAGTTTGATATAAATAGTATTAAATCTTTAAATTGCTTAGGGAAGTATGGCCATTTTAACAATATTGATTCTTCCTATCCATAAGCATGAAGTATTTTTTCACTTGTTTGTGTCATCTTTGATTTCCTTGAATAGTGTTGTAATTTTTGTCGGAGAGATCTTTCACTTCCTTAGTTAGCTGCATTTCTAGGTATTCTTTTTTTTGTGGCTACAGTGAATGGGGTTTTGCTTCTTATTTGGCTTTCAGGTTGAATGTTGTTGTATGGGAATGCTACTGTTTTTTGTACATTGATTTTTTTTGTGTCCTCAAACTTTGCTGAAGTTGCTAGATCTAGGAGCTTTTGGGCAGAGACTGGGGTTTTCTAGGTATAATATCATATCATATGCAAACAGGTAGTTTGCCTTCCTCTCTTCTTATTTGGATGCCTCTTAGTTTTCTCTTGCCTTATTGTTCTGACCAGGACTTCCAGTACTGTGTTGAATGGGAGTGAGGAGAATGGGCATTCTTGTCTTGTTCTGGTTCTCAAGGGGACTGCTGTGAGCTTTTACCCATTTAGAATGATGTTGGCTGTGGGTTTGTCATAGACAGCTCTTATTATTTTGAGATATGTTCCTTCAATGCCTAGTTTGTTGAGTGTTGTTAACACTTTGAATTTTATCAAAGGCCCTTTATGCATCTTTTGAGATGATCATGTCCTTTTTGTTCTGTTTATATGATGAATCATATTTATCGATTTGTGTATGTTGAATCAACTTTGCATCCCAGGGTTAAAACATACTTGATTGTGGTGGAATAGCTTTTTGATGTGCTGCTGAATTTGGTTTGCTGGTATTCTGTTGAGGATTTTTGCATTTGTGTTCATCAAGGATATTGGCCTGAAGTTTTCTTTTTTGTTGCTGTGTTTCTGCCAGGTTTTGGTGTCAGGATGATGCTGTCATCATAGAATGAGTTAGGGAGGACTCTTTCCTTTTCCGTTTTTGGAGTAGTTTTAGTAAATCTAGTATCAGCTTTTCTTTGTACAGCTGGTGAAATTTGGCTATGATTTCATCTGGTCCTGGGCTTTTTCTTATTGGTAGGCTTTCTATTACTGACTCAATTTTGAAACTCATTATTAGTCTGTACAGGGATTCAATTTCTTCCTGGTTCAATCTTGCAGGGAGGTTGTATGTTTCCAGGAATTTATCCATTTCTTCTAGGTTTTCTGGTTTGTGTGCATAGAGGTATTCATAGCAATCTCTTAGGGTTTTTTGTTTTGTTTTGTTTTTGTATTTCTATGTGGTCAGTGGTAATGTCCCCTCTGTCACTTCTGATTGTATTTATTTGGATCTTCTCTTTTTTCTTTATTAGTCTAGCCAGCAGTCTGCCAATCATGTATTCTTTCAAAAAACTGGCTTTATTGATCTTTTGTATGGTTTTTTACATCTCAATTTCCTTTGTTTCAGCTCTGTTTTTGGTTATTTATTTTCTTCTGCTGTCTTTGTGGTTGGTTTACTCTTGTTTCTTTAGTTCCTCTAGGTGTGAAGTTAGGTTGTTAATTTGAGATTGTTCTAATTTTATTATATGAGAATTTAGTGCTGTGAACAACCCTTTTAAGATGGCTTTAGCTGTGACCCAGAGATTCTGGTATATTGTTCCTTTTTTCTTATTAGTTTCAAAAAGCTTCTTGATTTCTGCCTTAATTTCATTGTTTACCTAAATGTCATTTGGTGCAACTTGTTTAATTTTCATGGAATTGTATGGTTTTTAATCATTTATTATTTGTTTTTATTTTATTGTGCTGTGGTCCAAGAGTATAAAT
Source organism: Mandrillus leucophaeus (assembly GCF_000951045.1). Taxonomy (NCBI): domain Eukaryota; kingdom Metazoa; phylum Chordata; class Mammalia; order Primates; family Cercopithecidae; genus Mandrillus; species Mandrillus leucophaeus. The sequence continues at coordinate 1,335,817 of NW_012106886.1, forward strand.
GGTTTGATTTCATTTTTTAAAAATTTGCTGAGGATTCTTTTATGACTGATAGTGTTGTCAATTTTAGAGTATGTGCAATGTGAAAATGAGAAGAATGTATATATTCTGTTGTTTGGGGGTGGAGAGGTCTGTAGATGTCTGTTGGGCTCATTTGGTCAAATATCAAGTTCAGGTCCTGGATATCTTTGTTAGGTCATCAAGGCAGAAAACTAATACTGTTCGTTGGGTGTTGAAGTCTCCCACTATTATTGATTGATTACCTAAGTCTCTTTGTGGGTCTCTAAGAGCTTTATGAATCTGAGTTCTCCTGTGTTGGTGCATATATATTTAGGATAGTTAGATCTTCTTGTTGAACTGAACCCTTCACCATTATGTAATGCCCTTCTTTGCCTTTTTTATTGTTAGTTTAAAATCTGTTCTGTCTGAAATTAAAATAGAAACCCTTGTTTTCTTCTCTGTTTTTCATTTGCTTGGTAGATTTTTCTCCGTCCCTTTACTTTGAACCTATGGGTGTTGTTGCAAGTGAGATGGGTTTCTTGTATACAGCATATGGTTGTGTCTTGCTTCTTTATCCAACTTTCCACTCTGTGCCTTTTAATTGGGGCATTTAACTTATTTACATTCAAAGTTAATACTGTGCAGGTGTGATCCTGTCATTGTGTTGTTACCTGGTTATTCTGCAGAATTGATTGTGTGGTTACTTTATATTATGAATAGTCTATGTGCTTAAGTGTGTCTATGTACTTAAGTGGGGCTGAAAATCATCTTTCCTTTCCATATTTAGCGCTCTGTTTAGGACCTCATGTAAGGACATTCTAGTGGTAACAAATTCCCTTAGCATGTGCTTGGCTGAAAAGGATCATATTTCTTTGCTTATGAAGCTTAGTTTGGCTGAATATGAGAGTCTTAATTGGAATTTATTTTCATTAATAATGCTGAATATAGGCCCCAGTCTCTTCTGGCTTATGGGGTTTCTGCTGAAAGGTCCACTGTTAGCCTGATGAGGTTTCTTTTGTAGATGACATGCCCCTTCTCTCTAGCTGCTTTAACATTTTTTCTTTCATTTAGATTTAGAGAATCTGATGACTATGTATCTTGAGGATGGTTACCTTATATAGTACCACACAGGGATTCTTTGCATTTTCTAGAATTGAGTGTTGGCTTCTCTAGCAAGGTTGGGGAAATTTGGGGGAACGATATCCTCAAATATGTTTGGGAAGTTATTTGCTTTCTCTCTCTCTCTTTCAGGGATGCCAATGTGTCATAGACTTGGTCTCTTACCTAATCCCTTATTTCTTGGAGGATTTATTCATTCCTTATTTTTTATTTTTGTCTGAGTTATTTCAGAGAACCAGTCTTTAAGCTCTAAGATTATTTCCTCAGATTAGTTAGTTCTGTTGTTAATATTGCTGTTGTATTATGCAATTCTTAAGTGAGTTTTTCAGCTCTGTCAGATCAGTTTCATTTTGTTCTTAAAATGACTATTTCATCTTTTATCTTTGCATTTTTATTTTATTCCTTAGATTCCTTGCATTGGGTTTTGATTTTCTCCAGAATGTTGATCTTTGTTCCTATTCATATTCTGAATTCTATTTCTGACATTTCAGCCATTTCAGCCTGAGTAAGAACCATTTTTGGTGAAGTAGTTCAATTATTTAGAGGTCAGAAGACACTCTGACTTTTTGAGTTGCCAGAGCTCTTGTGCTGGCTTATTATCTGTGCAGGCTGATGTTCCTTTGGTCTTTGAAATTGCTTTCCTTTGAATGGATCTTCTTGCTTTTATCTTCTTTGGTGCCCTTGGGGGTTTGATTATGGTATAACGTGGGTTTAGTCAACTGGCTTCAATTCTAGTCTGTTCCTGGGTCTTGGGGGAGTTCTCTTTGATTACTGTCTCCATGCCACTGTTTTTGTTTGTTTGTTTGTTTTTGTTTTTGTTATTGTTTTGGTGGGGGCGTTGTTCTGGTCCACAGGGCTCCCTCAGGTTAGGGGCCATGGTTGGTAGATGGGCTATATCCTTGCCAGGTCAGTGCTAATCTGCTGTCCAAGTGCTTTCCAGGGAATACAGGGTTGTGCCTGCCCAGAGTTCTGGCAGAAGTAGAATTACTGAACTGGAAGCTCTAGCAGTTGTGGCTTGCCTGGATATCAGCAGCAGAGGTGGTTGGGGGTTGCCCACCCTGCCATCCAGTTGCTTCTTGGGACACAGGAGGCTGCACCCACCTGTTGAGTTCACATAAAATTGGGACCACTACACTGGAAGCTCTAGGAGACATTACCTGCTTGGCTACCAGTGGCAGGAGTAGGTGGCATCACCCACCCTGCTATCTGAGCATTTCTCAGAGCCACTGGAGAAATGTATCATCTGGCAGAATCCACACAGCAGCAGTACCATTAGGCTAGAAGTTCTAGCAAGTTTTGCCTGCCTGGCTACCAGTGTGTAGGGGTCTCCTACCTTGCCACCCAGGAACTTCCTGAGACAACAGGAGGCTGTGGCTGCCAGCTGAGTTCAGGCCAAAGTAGGACAGATGGGCTGGAAGCTGGCACCAATTATTTTTGGTAAGGGAATGGGGTGGAGCAATCCTATTGTTCCCAGGCACTAGGATTGCAGACTCTAGTGAGGCTGTGGTGCCAGTGCTGGTCTACTCTGGGGCCCAAGGCTTGTAGAGATTTCCTTGAACTTAAAGAGTTGCCCCCACAGAATGTCCAGATGGCTCTCTACCCCAGTTTAGAAGGACGGCTGCAGGAGGAATAGGCGGAATCTCTCATTCCCAGGAGAGGTTCCCAGACAGGTCCCTGTGGAGAGTGGGGATCTCTCATTCACTCACTCTTTCCCACTTTTGAGAGGTCCTCCCAGCTCTGCACTAAACTAATACAAGCTGGTTTCCAGCCTCACTCCTCTCTGCTCTCTCTGTTCCCTTGCTGCCTTGATGGAACCTGATGTAGTTTCTCAGATGACTGTCCTGCAGGGTCAATGTTCACTAGCAATGTTCACTCTTGTTTCTTATCTGTCAGAGTATCATACATAACTTCTTCTAGTTCACCACCTTGGCCTAACCCCCACCTCATCACCTCATCTTTCTCCTTCCCAATTTTTCCTTTTTTTTTTTTTTTTTTGCAGTTTTTTTTGAGATGAGGTCAGACTGTCACCCAGGCTGGGGTGCAGTGGCACAATCTCAGCTCACTGCAACCTCTACCTCCTGGGTTCAAATGATTCTCCCACCTCAGGGTTCCCAAGTAGCTGGGACTACAGGTGTGTGCCACTACACCCAGCTAATTTTTGTATTTTTAGTAGAGATGGGGTTTTGCCATGTTTCCCAGGATGGTCTTGAACTTCTGAGCTCAAGAGATCTGCCCACCTCGGCCTCCCAAAGTACTAGGATTACAGGTATGAGTCACCGTGCCCAGTCCTTCCTTCCCAAACTTTATAGGAATGACCTGTCTCTAGTAAGCTGTTTACAGATAGAAATAACAGCTCTCAGTATTATTAACAAATTCTTTTAAGGTAAACTCCATGAAGGGAGAACAATCAGGTGTAAAAATAAAAATGGACTGTTTATCTATTTCACCACTATTTTTCCACATCTCCTGTTATACTCTTCCTAACTGAAAAATTATCTTTCTGTGTTTGCGCATTAGGCTTAGACATTTGTGATTACAAAACCCCTCAACTAGTCATATATAACCAGCCCTGAGTTCTGGCATTTTTCATAGGTTACTATTGGCACTTTCATTTTCTTGTGTAAATAAACTCAAGGCAATTTAATGACATCTCCCTCCATCAGCTTAAAATGGCATGAAAGACATAATTCAATAACTTCCCCCCTGTACCCAGGCTCCACACAATTTCCTGTTGCTATTTTGTGAAGAGACGTTGATCTGGTTTGGCTCTGTTTCCACCCAAATCTCATCTCAAATTGTAATCCCCCACATGTTGAGGGAGGGAAGTGGTGGGAAGTGATTAGATTATGGGGGTGGATTTCCCTTTTGCTGTTATCATGATAGTGAATAACTTCTCATGAGATCTGATGGTTTCAAAGTGTGGCACTTCCCCGCTTGCTTTCTCTCTCTCCTGCCACCATGTAAGAAGATGCTTGCTTCTCCTTTGCCTTCTGCCACGATTGTAAGTTTCAGGAAGTCCACCTAACCAAGTGGAACTGTGGGTCAATTAAACCTCTTTTCTTTATAAATGACCCAGTCTCAGGTCATGTACAGCAGTGTGAAAACAGACTAATACAGATTTCTTAATCTATTTCTTGTCATTTGTTCTCCCACCACCCCATGCATCTTCATTAAAGCTAACCTGTTCTTAAATACCCACATATCACAAATTTACTGCTTACACATTGTTTTCTCTCAAGTTCCATATGATTTATTTCTACAAAAGTGATAGGATTTATGGGTCTTTATTTTTTGAAATAAGTGCAATTTAAGAGAAAAAAATGAAAAAACCACAAACATTTTTTGAACCATCTGAGAATAAGTTACATGCGATGTTCCATGGAATATGTTGAATATTTCAACCCATATTCTCCATGAACATTCTCCTTATTTATAGAATAATCATAGAATTACCATCAAAATCAAGAAATCAACATTGCTACATTACTAACAGCCATTCAAGTTTTGCCAAATATCCCAGTAATGTCTTTTATAGCCAAACGAACCAATAAGAGTCACATTTAGCCCACAGTTTCATATTATTTTAGGCTCCTTCAATTTGGAACAGTTCCTAGTCTTTCTTTGAAACTTTTTGAAGATTGTAGGAGAGTTATTTTTTAAAGAAAGTCCTTCAAGTTTATCTGATGTTTATTTCATGATTGAATTCAGGCTATGCCTGTTTGGCTGCAATATCACACAAATGACTCCACATTCTTCTTGCATCTTATCAGGGAGTGCCTGATTTCAATTTGACTCATCAATAATGATGTTCACTCTAATCACTTAAGGTTGGTGTTTGCCAGGTTTCTTCACTACAGTGTTTTTTCCCTTGTGTATTTATAAATACAATCATTCTTCAGTAACCTTGGGTTATTGGCTCCAGGACCACCTGTGAGTACCAAAATCCACTGGTACTCTATTCCCTAATGTACAATAGTGGAGTGTTTGCTCATAAGCTTGTCCAACCAGTGGCCCAGGATGGCTTTGAATGCACCCCAATACAAATTCGTACACTTTCTTAAAACATTGATTTTTTTTTTGCAGTTTTTTGAAATTTTTTAGCTTATCAGTTATCATTAGTGTTAATATATTTTATATGTGGCCCAGGACAATTATTCTTCCAAAGTGGCCCAGGGAAGACCAAAGATTGGACACTCCTGGCTTATAAGCTGTACACATCTTCCTATATACTTGAAATCATATCTAGATTACTTATAATACCTAATATAATGCCAAGGCTATATAAATAGTTATATTTTATTGCTTAGGGAATAATGACAATATTTTAAAAGTTTGTGTGTATTTAGAACAAATGCAACCCTCCATTATTTTCCTGAATATTTTCAACTTGTGGTCGGTCAAATACACAGATGTGGAACCTATGGATCCAGAGAACTGACTGTGTTTGGCAAAATATATTGAGACTATATAAATACCCTGTTACCCATTACCCTTTTACCAACTACCACTGGCATTCATTTCTATATTAGTTAGAATTCTACTCTGAGGTAGTTGGTTTTTTCCCTTAGTTTCTTTATGTATTAACTTTCTCATATCCATATAGACTCGTGGATTCCAATTTTATTTTCAGTGGATTATAAACCATTACTATAATTTACTTTGATGCTCAGATTATCCCAGATTTGGTCAATGGGCATCCCTTTGTTAGCTCCAGTGTCTAACATGACTCCACCATTCTTTGAACACATCCTTATATTGTGTCACAGCAAGACGTTTCAGGTTCTTTGTGTACTTTTCCTGTCCCAGGTCTAGAATTAACTCTATCTAAGAAATGCTGGTTCTTTTTAGCACATAATTGTTTTTCTAAACCAAGATATAGATGTAAGGTATGCTTATTGCTGTTGGGTTCTCATTGTGGACAGAATTTATGTGTGGATATATGTGTGAATACCCACATTAACTTCTATGTTTCCCTGTCTTTCTAATCTATCAAACTATGAGTTAATATTATTCAGTTTCAATCTAACAACACAGTGTTCATTCTAGTGTTTTCTCTATGTTTGTAACTCCCTCCTTCAACAGTGAGAAACCTGGCTGCTGTGATCCTCTCCTCTATTTTCTTTACTTAGTCTTTCTTCTTGGAGCCAGTCTTCCAAATCTTCTGGAGCACCACCTTTCTCACTTCCCTGGCACAGACTTTGACCCTAATTACTTTTGAAAGAAAAGACAGAAAGTAGGCAGGCTAGCTGGCTTCTAGTGCATTTGTATGTATTTTGAAGCACTGCACTATGGCAGATTTGACTATATGTATACATCTGGCTCTTTCCATCTATTTTTTACTTCCATGCTGGGATAGAAGCACCTTATAGTATCTTCTTCCCTTTTCCTTCTTGATATTGGCTTTTGGATTTATACCATGCATGAGTCATTTCTTGGGAATCTAATGTTGCTCTCTTCTTTGATAGGCGGACATTCCTGAGAAGGGTTTCCTTTATGCAGTATCTCATTCATTTTTCATGTCATAGATCATATGATATTGCAACATCCCTCTTAAAACATTTAATAACTACTCATTTAGGGTTTTCAAAGTTTTCTTTTAGAAGCAGGTGTTGTTTTTCAAATGACATCACAGGTGGAAGACCAATTTAAAACAAAGTCCTTTTCATAGCAAGGCAGTCTTTCAGACCATTCTATGAAAACTGCCATCTATGTGACAAAACGTTTTGCTTTTACATTGGTCCTCAGTTGCATGGAATTTGTTTAATCTTAACAATTGGCTCACAACACACTTGTATCATTAGTCTATACATGGCCTGCGTTCATTCATTTATCTACTCATTTATTGCTTTTTAAAAATGATTAAGCACCTACAAACCCACCACCCTAAACAAAAGCTAACACCTTAACTACATTAACCTCAGTCTCTTACCCCACTGCATCCTTTTTTGATTCCCAACCTAAAAAAATCACTATCCTGAATCTTATGTTTGTCAGTTGTTTGCCTTATTTTAGTAGCTTTAATGATTCTATATGTATGATTATAAAGTATTCTTTTATTATAATTGCTTATAACTTTATTAAACAAGGTATATAACTTTATTCAGTTAATATTATTAGCTAAGATTTATCCAGCTTGTTGTATATCACTCGTTCATTTGTTTTGACTGTGACATAGTATTCTATTGGGTGAATACACCACAATTTATTGTGCCATTGAGAGGTATTTGACTTATTTCTAGTCTTTTCTCTTGTGAGCAGTGCTTTTGTAAACATTTGTGATGTCTCCTCTTGTAAATGTGCAAGCATGTACTGGGTACTTATTTAGGCATGCAATTGCCACACCATAAGATATATAACTAGTCTATTTTAGTACAAGGTTTCTCAAACTCGGCACTGCTGAAATCTGGGGCAGATAATTCTTTGCCCTGGGGGCTGTTGTGTGCAGCATAGGATGTTTTGCTGCATGGCTGGTGTCTATACACTTGGTGCTGCTAGTACCACCTCCAAGTTGTGACAACCAAAAATTACTCCAGACATTGCCAACAATCCTGGGGCAGGGGATACACAAATCACACCTGGCTGAGAAACACTTCTTTTTTTTTTTTTTTTTTTTTTGAGATGGAGTCTCGCTCTGTCGCCCAGGCTGGAGCGAGCGCAGTGGCCGGATCTCAGCTCACTGCAAGCTCCGCCTCCCGGGTTTACGCCTTTCTCCTGCCTCAGCCTTCCGAGTAGCTGGGACTACAGGGGCCGCCACCTGGCCCGGCTAGTTTTTTGTATTTTTTTAGTAGAGACGGGGAGAAACACTTCTTTAAAGGATAAAACTGGGGCAATTACAAAGTGGTTGTATCGGTTGATACACTTGCCAGGAATGTGAGTGTATCCTATGTATCTGTATTCTCTGTGACACTTAGTTTTGCCAGACTTCTGCATTTTTGTCAATATTCTTCAGCATGACAATTTATATTCCTAATCCCATGCCGTAATTAGTCAACCTGTTCTTTGATTCAACTAACTCAATATACTTATTTATTTATTCTTCCTGCAAATATTTGAGTAGAAACATCATATCCAGTACTGGATAGGTGTGAAATACAATAATAGCAGAAAGCAATGCATGCCTGCTCTCATGCAGCTTGCACACCAGTGGGTAAAATGAGCATTAATCCATTTTACCATGCTGTTCAATAGGAAGGGATGGAAATCTAGTGCTGAAGACTTGTAATGGGGGAATTTGACCCAGACAGCACAATCAGGGGCTCGCAAGAGAATGGAAGAGCGTGACTGTTTCTGGTAGCTGAGAGTGAGGGGGATTATTTTATGAGGTCTTATAGGAGTTGGAGGGCCAAACTATGTAGGGCCTTGTGGGTCAAATTAAGGAGTTTGGATGTTAGCATAAGAAATATGCTTTAGAAATAGAAAGAAATAGACCTTTGTGTTAGTCTGCTCAGGCTGCCATAACAGAATACCACAGACTATCACAAATAATGGAAATTTATTTTCTTACAGTTCTCATGGCAGGAAGTCCAAGGTCACCGTGTTGGCATGGTTGGTTTCTGATGATGGTTTTCTTTCTCCTGGCTTGTAAATGACTCTCTTCTTGCTGTGTCTTCACAAGGCCTTTCCTCTATGTGCACACACTCCTGGTATCTCCTTAGTCTTCTTGTAAGGACAGCAGTCCCTGTTGGATTAGGCCCCCACCCTGATGGATTGTTTAGCCTGAATCACCTCCTTCAAGTTCCTATCTCCAAATACAGTCACATTGGGGATTGGGTCTTAAATACCTGAATAACTTCATTCATTTTTAAAATTTATTCACTCACTAATTTATTCATTTAATAATTCAGTCATTCATTCAGTATTTAGTAGGTAACAAACACACTTCTAGGTGCTGGGAATATAGCAGAGAGAAAAAAAAACATAAAAATTCCTGCCCTTGGGGAACAAACCAGGCCCCAAACCTGAGCAACGGTCTGTTAATAATGCCCAGTCCCAGATGGATGATGTCAGTAGCTTCCTCATTCTTTTATGCAGAATTTGAGAAGAAATAGGAAGGAATATGAGAGCAGAGGTGGTGGTCATGATTCTGGAAGGAAAAGAATACAGATTTTGGAGACAGACAGGTGTGGAAAGTGCATCTGTCCTCAGAAGTCATCACACGGGGCGAAAAGAACGTGGTACCTGTCTATGGAGTGACTTTAGTGAGATGAACTGTTTCCCCATTTTCTGGTATTGAAGACACTAATCTATGAGAAGAGGCCAGTCTAGCTGTTATCTAAGGCACTCCACCTCTTACAATTCTTCCCGTGATGTTGCGAACTACAGAAAATGGGTGTACATAAACCCTTGCATTATGCAACAAGGGCCTAGGAATCCTAGATAGTCATTAGTTACACTAAATTTAAATATTTACTTCCAAATAGCCAAACCAAGCTCACTTTCTTGATAGGTCCTCCCTCCTCAGTGCTTCTCAGTTAGAATAAAAGTCAGATGAGCATTTATTAAATATCTAACATTAAAACAATTAGGCTTAAAAAATCCTCCTGCAATGATGTAATAAACAAGACAGGATGTATTTGAAATTCACTGAAGCATAAAACTAAATTAAGTAGATAAGTGCATATTTTTAATTTGAAGCTACATAAAGACTGCTATTTAGGCATTAATTCTTAAACAAAGGGTTGCTGTCAGGGTCCTAAGATAAATAGCATATGTTCAGAGGTAAAAGGAAGCCCCAAATTAGACAAATTTAAATAATCTAGACTGCTCAAAGAAGATATAAATATGCATTTGCCTGCATTCCCTGGGAAGTGAGATGAATGCCTGCAAGCTCTTAATAAAGAATGTTGACATTCTCTATCCATTCGTGTTAACTCAGATGTAATTTAATGCTTCACCTCTCATAGTATAAATCTCCCCATCTGTTTATTTACTCACTGTTGATTCCAACATAATTCCTTCAAAAAATAAAACATGAAGCGTTCTTTATAATAATTTAGGGGGGGAAAATCTTTTCATGAGTAAAATATATACTAGAAATTATAGATTTTGTGAATCTCTTTCTTGATGTTGAACTGGCATTGGGGATCTATACTATAGCGCCTTATTAACATTGCTTTTCTACTTGACATTAATCACTGGGGATTGGTTCTGTTCCCCAAACTGACTTTCCTACCCCAAGAAACATGGTTATTTCAGAGAAGATACTGATACTTCACAGATTAACTCTGTAGGTGGTAAGGCTAAGATTATTTTGTGAAAAGTAATTAGGAAGTCCAATTTCTTGCAGATCATAAAATCTACTTATGCTGATTGAGCAGAAAGAAAATTACCACAGAGAATTAGGTAGCTTACCAAATTTTCTGGAGGACCAGAAATCAAGCTGAGATCTATATAACTAAGAACATGTGGTCAAGAGAAGTGCCCAACCATCGTATGAAATGTTCTGAATGAAACCCCACTCGTGACCTTCATGTCACTTGATACCAGTGATGTTGAGACTTCTTCCTGAACTGCCCCTGGAAGAACTCTCCACCTTTCCCGTCATGCTTGGCCAAAGCTCTACTCTGTCTCTTTGGGGACACCTCCTTGTAGGGCTCATACCAAACTTCCAAGTATCCTGCAGGTGTGTGTCTGTCTGGTGGCCCACTGGTCACCCACATAACTCTCTGCAAGGGAGACTGGGAAATGCAGTCCTCTCTGTTCAGGAAGGTGTTTCTGACGAGAGTGGGAGCAGTAGGTGCCTACCTGCCAGAAGGGAGTAGCTTCAGCATGTTGTTCACCTATTCTCACACCTTCCTCCATCTTCAGGACCTCTTTCCAAAATCAGAAAACTGGTCAAGGGAAAAGGAAGAAATTTCCTAATGTTGAGTTTTATGGTACCTAATATACTTTGGGTGCATTTCTAAATGCATGAATGGGAGAAAGTGTAGGTAAAATGCTAACTTCTTAGAACTCACCAGTTCTAGACCCAAATATGTTACTTCCTAGCTGCTGGTATTTGGCATCCATTTATTCAACAAATATTTGAGATATTTTACCAGAAATCACCATTAGACATATGCAAATGAACATAAGTTTGTGTGTACTGGTAGAGTGAATAAGTAATTATGTGTCACTGTGATATATGTTAAAGCCTAGAATAAGTTTGATGGTATAGAGCTATGCAGGAGATAAAGCTTGTGCAGGTTTTGGGTTCCAGGAAAGATTTTCTGATTCTGCTGGAAGTTATATCTAAGCTGCAAAAAACCCACGTATCAAGGTTCAACAGAAGCTAAGCAACGATGGGCTTTGTTACATACTATGGCTCTCTGACAGAGTAGAAGAGAGGGTCCCAAGAGATTGGAAATAGCATATACAGATGCCCGCCCAATGTTGAGAAAAACAATGTTTTGGGGAAAGGCCAGCACATGCATGTGGCTGGTGTGCAGTGGGCTAGGGTGTCAGGAGATGAGTCTGGCAAGGCAGTAAGTTCAGTTCAGAAGGGACCTTTGTGTGTCAGACTATAGAGTTCATTCTATATCAACTATCTAGCTTCTTCTAGAGCTAACTTTCGTATTAATTACAACATTGAATTCAACCAGCTTAAAAAGCAAAAACAGAACAAAGAGAATTTATTATATAGGTTGGAAAAGATACTAAGATATCTCATAGAATCTGAGGATGAAGAATAGTAAGCAACCTTTGGAACTGGACCTGGGATTCAGGATCTCTAGGACAGATTCTGATCTGCCCCCTAATCCCCCAAACCTTTCCTCTTTTTTCTTTCACTCTCATCTCTATTTGTTCCTACTTGGCTTCATTCTAAAGACAGGCTTCCTTCACATGAAACATTAGATGGCATCTACCATCCTGGAACTCACATTTCCCAGCTTAGACACGCTATAGGAAAGAGTACCTCTTTCTCTGTAAACTGCATTTCAATCCCAGGGAAGCACTCTGATGAACCCTACTTGAGTTATATGCCCATCTAGTTCAATCACTGCTACCAGGAAATGGCAAACATCAAGTAGCTCTACCCGGATCACATGTCTTCCTTGGGGATGTGTGGGTGAAGTATTTTATGATTGACTGCTCCATTAAAGCGATACTTTATAGTTTCTTTCCTGGTGGGTAATGTGTCTGTCAATAGTTCTGTATTTACATTCTCAAAGTGTATCATCCCATCACACTTTAATGGAGTACCTGTAATGCTAGTTCAAGGTATTAACTCTGAGAAGATTATACATTTTTTTAATCCATTAATATCAAGTTTGGCCATTTGACTTGTACCTTTTTCTGTGGAAGAATTATAATTTTTTACTTCATTGATATCAGATTTGGATCAAGAAAAAAATCTTGATTGTTGAAAGCCATTGGGATTTGGTAGTTTGTTACAGCATCATAACTGAGCCTAAGTTGACTGATAGAGACAACTTCTTTTTTCAAACCATTCTATATTAAACTCATAGAATAACACTGTTGGCTCTGCTGTCCAGACCTTGAACCAATCACCATCATTGAAAAGTAGCAGAAAATAATTGACCAGCTCAGGAGGACACATGTAGATTCCTTTCACCAATGAGGAAAGCTTTAGTTGTGGGTGGGAGGTGGAAAGTGTTCTATTGACAGCAGCAGAACTTTATTGATCGAGGAGTAAAGTTATAAGGTTCTCAATGGGAAAGGAAGCATTAGTGGCTAAAAACACGTATCCACTAGAAGTTCTTCCTTTCTCATATTTAAAATTCCAGGCCAGGCACAGTGGGTCAGGCCTGTACTCCCAGCACTTTGGGAGGGCGAGGTGGGCAGATCACCTGAGATCAGGAGTTCAAGATCAGTTTGGCCAACATGGCAAAACCCCCTCTCTACTAAAAGTACAAAAATTAACCCAGTGTGGTGGCAGGCACCTGTAATCCCAGCTACTCAGGAGGCTGAGGCAGGAGAAAAGCTTGAGCCCAGGAAGCAGAGGTTTCAGTGAGCTGAGATCGCACCACTGCACTGCAGCCTGGGTGACAAGAGCAAGACCCGTCTCAAAAATTCCAAAAAACTTCTCACCTTTACCTCTCAGAGTTGCTAGTTTCTCTCTACCTATTCACAAAGGGTCATGAACAGATTGTCGCTGAAAAGGGTTTTTTGGGAATAGAAAGATTAATACTATTTTGTTTGGGGTTGGCCTATCCTGTGTTAAAAAGGCAAAAGTTTATTTGTTCCCTCTCTTTCAGGTGGCCAGACTTTCTGATTTATATCAAAGACTAAGTGACCGTTTCATCTTCTTTATAAACAGGATCTTCATTCCCCATTTCAGTTCCCAGAAGGCTTGATAAAAGATAAAGCTTCAACCTCAAAGAAAACAAAATTTAAAATTTGTGGATTCTTCCCCTCACCTTCATAAATATAACCCTGCTTTGTACCCTGTCCCGAGTGTGCCTTTACCTTGAGGAAGCCCCGAGACTGGGCCCACCTTGAGGAGGGAGTGTGTGCATATTTATGACCACCTTGCCTCTGTGGCAAACATTTCTTCAAACAATTGTGCATTATAGAAGACTGCCAGACTGATGTGGGGCCATGAGTTTATGCTGGCATTTGTGGTCAGGGAGAAATCGTATGCTAACCCTATTGAAAACACCATTTTTAATGGCCCTTGTGGCATAGGACTAAATGAATATCAACTGATATTTTGTATCGTTGGAGCCTTAAGTCTAACAAATGCATTTCCTTGGGAGTTGCCTTTGGGATTTTAAACCTGAATTGGATTATTGTTGGTAAAATGTAAATTTAGGCTTTTTTTTTCCTGCAATTTAGCCCAATGTATACAAGATAGGTCTGTTTCCCTAGCAGAGTCAAGCCTATTCTTAAGCAGAGGTGATTGAATGGCTCAGAGTCCTTACTACCTTCCTATATGTAGTCTGGAGCTTGCTCCTCTTAAAGCCAGGTGGGCCCACAAGTGCTCACAAAAGGGATGGGATGGAAAAATTAAATGATGGCATGGTATTTTCTGTTCTTACTGACATTTATGTTCAATCCATATGGGAGCTAAATTTGTTCTTGGACTGTGCCATATTTCAACTTATTTTATCTTCCTTGGAGATCACATATGTGGTAAGACAGGTTTTTGTGCACAATGGAAAATAGTCTAATAATTCCATGTACTTTATTTTATACATAAGGAAACTAAGGTCTAGAGGGAGGAAGTACCTGTGTGAGGTAGACCCGTGACTTAGTAATGGTGGAGCTGGTGTAAGTATCCAGTTATTTCTCTTCTTTCTGCTGCACCAACATTCCCCGAAGTGTGGGGTTCCCAGTACTGGTAATCCTGTGGATTTAGAGGGTTCCGTGCCGAAAGAGGCATTTTCTTTTCAGTTCTTTCAGCCTTTCAGACTCCACCAAGAATGATCTTAGTTCACGGTCATACTTTATCTTTTTGTGAATATTTACCAATCTTCATATAACAGAGACAGTGAGACTCATTAAATTCTGCCAGTTAAACAATATAACTTTGTTTCTATTTATTCTCAGCTATGTTCTCTGTATAGACAATACTGCTTTTTATTTTCAATAGCCAAATAATGCTATTGAAATTTTAAAATAAAAATAATTTTAAATAAGATAAACTTTAGTTATCTTAAAATAAAGCAAGTTGATTTAAAGAAAAACATTAAGAAGTAGAGGTAGCCTAAAAATGTGGGATGGTAACAATTTAACTTCCTCAGGGCTCAAGTTTAGGAAACACAGAGTGTTACTAGATTGTTCTTTAAATAGACTTCATAAATAATTGGCTATTAGTCCTTACCATTATGTCTATATATAGCTATAAAGATATATAGGTTTATTAAAACTTTCTCAGGCCACAGCCCCAGTTTTTTCCTGATTGGATGAGTTTCATCCAGGCTTTGCTACTTTGCTTGGCAGCCTTAAGGCAACTCTCATATGTAATGCAGGAGAAACTTCAAGCAAATACATAAGCAAGAAAACCAACAAAGAAGCCCAATAACCTTGGTATAGAATGGTTTTGCCTACTTAAAAACGTGTATGTTCATTGGAATGTAGAGAAAAGAAAACTTTGTGAGAACTTTGTTTCCCAAGATCTGCATTTGTATAACTTTAGGCCTGCCACCTCTTAGTAGCTCTTTCATCAGATGGTTCCATTGTGAAGGATGACTGAAATGAATGGTGTTCCCAGTATGAAACTCTGCCTGACTTGCCTGAAGGTTTCAGTAATACTTACTCAGCCCTAGGAAATAGGGATCATCTGTGTTTGATAAGAACAGAGTTTTAGGTTGGCCCCTATGATGGTGGCAGCACCAAGGTACAACTTTTATTTATTTGTTTATTTATTTATTTATTTAGATGAAGTTTCATTCTTGTCACCCAGGCTGGAGTGCAATGGCACAATCTCAGCTCACTGTAACCTCCACCTCCCGGGTTCAAGCGACTCTTCTCCCTCAGCCTCCCAAGTAGCTGGAATTACAAATACCCACCACCACACCTGGCTAATTTTTGTTCTTTTTTTGTATTTTTAGTAGAGATGGGGTTTCACCATGTTGGTCAGGCTGGTCTCAAACTCCTGACCTTAGGTGATCCACCTGCCTCAGCCTCCCAAAGTGCTGGGATTACAGGCATGAACCACTGTGACTGGACAAGGTACAATTTCTAATAAAGCCCATGTAGCTATAATTTCTGGAGTGCTTTGCTGGTCACCATGCTCAGAGGTGAGCACTTGGCGCATGTTGTCTTGCACAATCCTCTCAATGTACTTATGAGACCTCTATTCTTATTTTATAGCGGTGGAAATCAAGGATCCCCTTACTCATACTGTCTTTCCTTTTTTCCCCCCAAAAAAACCATATTGTTACACTTAGATCATGACTACCATTCCTAGATTTTGTCCTAGGAATTTACCCATGACCTGCATATGGGCTCTCACTAAATAGTTTATTAAACACTTGCTAAGTGCAAGTGGGCTGGGGAAACAGACAAGTCCTGAAACCAAACTCTCAGAGATGACTCTGCTGTTCCAAGACACAGGAAAATAAACAGATCCATCACAATACTACTTGGGTATAATTTGACAAAGGAAGCCAAATTTGAACTTGATCTTGAGAGAAGATAGTGGATCAGGTAAAGAGAAAAGCACAAGCAGCAAAAGTACAAATTGACTTTCTGTGTCCCACAGCCACAATCATGCTAAAACAGCTATTTGTTGAATATCTACTACTCTTCTAACCTGGCACTAGGTACATCACATTCTTTACCTCATTTAAGACTTGAACTACTGTGGGGTAGTATGTTAGCCCAGTGTGCATTGCTATAAAGGAATACCTGAGGTTGAATAATTTATATAGAAAAGTTTATTTGGCTCACAGTTCTACAGGCTGTACAAGCATGGCACCAACCTCTGCTTGGCTTCTGGTGAGGCCTCAGGAAGCTTTTACTCATGGAAGAAGGTAGAGAGGGAACAGGGATGTTACATGGTGAAAGAGGGGGCAAGAGGGAGAGGAAGAGGTCCCAGTTGCCTTTAAACAACCTGATAGCCTCTGTACTCATTACCATGAAAAGGCTACCCAGCCATCATGATGGATCCATCACCATGACCCAAATACCCCCTACCAGGCCCCATATCCAACACTGGGGATCACATTTTAACATAGGATTTTGAGGGGACAAATATCCAGGCCACATCAGGTAACTAGCAGCACACCCAATGTCTGAAGAAGAAAGTGAGGATTAAATAAGATAATCCAAAGGTGTCCTTTCAAAAAGGAGACACGTGGGTGGTGGCAAGAAGCTAAAATCTGTGTAACTAGACATTTGATATGATTGAATGGGAATAGCTTCTGGAATCCTATATTGAGAGGCATGGTGAGGCTGCATCCAGTTCTCTAGGAAGGGATGCCATAATTACTCTCAGTTTGGGGAGTAAAGAGTAACAGCGTAAATGGTGTATGATCCCAGAGAAAAATGACACCGTGAATGGCTCATGTAAGAACCATGAGGAACAAACCTCCCATGAGAAGCTGGAAGAACAGAACCTCCCATGAGCTAACACCTCTTTCAGGCCTGACCATTTCATGCCCACATTTCTCTTCATCCACCAGCAAATCCCCCTGCCCTCCATCTTCTTCTCCAATACATTCTCCGTATCTCCACCAGCTCATTCTTTGAAAAGTACTGCTTTGGCCAGGCACAATGGCTCATGCCTGTAATCCCAGCACTTTGGGAGGCCGAGGTAGGTGGATCACTTGAGGCTGGGAGTTCGAGACCAGCCTGGCCAACATAACAAAACCCCATCTCTACTAAAAAGTACAAAAATTAACCAGGCACGCAGTGGCACATGCCTGTAATCCTAGCTACTTGGGAGACTGAGGCAGGTGAATCGCTTGAACCCAGGAGTCGGAGGTTGCAGTGAGCCAAAATCACGCCACTGCACTCTAGCCTGGGCAGCAGAGTGAGACTTCATCTCAAAACAAACAAACAAAAAAAGCACCGTTTTGACCATTTCACTTCCCATTGACTAAAACCTGGACTTCAATCTTATGAAATGAATCTGTGGCTCTCTTCTCTTTCACTGTGAAATGTAATTCTCTAGTAAGTTCTTCAGACATTGGCTGCTTCTGAGCATCTTCCCCCAACCACCCCAGTCACCATAGAAACATTAAGTCAAGCAAGCCTTATAAAAATCATTATCTAATTTTCTCTTATTTCTAAAGAGGAGCTTTGGTTGCACTTTGTCTTGATGTGGCAGACATTATAACCTGTGACTGAATGTCTAATCATTTTATATTTACAGTTCCTCGAAAGTGATTTCTGTGATATTGGCAAAGATAGTGAATTAATTTCCATTCATTAGTCAGGAACCTTATGAACTGTATCTTTCTGACTAACATCAACAAAATGAGCTGCCCACCTCTGAGGGGGTGGCCTTTGCTGTCCTGTTCTGCCCTGGTACAGCATAGGTAAATCTATCTAACTGAGAGGGACATTACAAGGAACAAGCTGGCCCGCAGATTAAAGTGACAGTCTCCAAAGAGCTTTGTCAGTAATACATGAGATATTCTGATCTCCTTCTGTGCATCTCCTGTGTCTTAATCCTTATTTGATTCCTGCCCTGGTCACTTGCTTCTTTCCTCAGTTCCTTCTCTTGTGCATTCTCCCACCTTCATTATAAGGGACCCGACCCTTCAAGCTACCCTTTCAGCTTTGTGGCTGCTGACTGCCTTCTTGTCAGCAAGAAGATAGATACCAGCCAAAGATAGAACCAGCGGGATGTAGGAGGACAGGAAGGGAGAAGCCATGGTATTTTTTTCCTTTTTCTCTCTCACTGCCTAGGTCAGAGCTTGTAGCAACAGCTGCTCAGATACCTTGGTTTCAGCTCCCACCAGCCAGCCGCTCCCTCTAAGGGTTGATGCCTTCCAAGCTCCAGTGTGATTTCTAGAGCCCACTAGAGATGCCTGTTCCTTGACTCCTCTAACACAGTTACTTCCTTTGTCTCTGCAGTCCTAGATCTAGTGATGGCTTCCTCCAGATGCTGATCTGTAGGTCACAATCCCTTTCTATGTCTGTTCTTCTTGCTCTGTCAAACATCGCAGTATCCTTGTATATAACCCTCTCTACTGTTACTTGGGTGGGTTTTGCTTTCCTGCCTGGATTTCCTGATGAATACAATTTCAAATTCAGGAGGAGGAAAAATGGACTCTGAACACTTAATTGACCACATGTAACCCCATCAATATCCAATCCAAAGTCCAGACCTGTCTGGTGTGGTATGATATACAACATTGGATTTATGACTAAATCCAATTATAATCCATTTCTCATACCCGAAAAATGGACCTGGAAAAAATTGGTTGTATTAATGGTCTAAATAAAAATGTGTACATATACAAATAGTATGGGAGAAAATTTTTGTAATTTTGGTAAGACATGTAAATCTTTATCTCATTTCATAGCAGGCATTAATACCCTGCAAAGGGAATTCTGGTCTCATATATCATCTATTTCTAGAAAGAAGCATCAGGCTAAGCATGAAGTGATGCAAAATATTCTCTTTGAGTAGATGATATAGTTCTGCATGTCATTACTTGTCTACCTGTAACCCTCAGGTGTCACAATAATGGAACTTCAATGATAGCTTTGAAACAGAAAGATAAACTTAAATGACATATTCCATTTGAGAGAAGAGAGGGACATCCTTGATTTTCTAATAAGTCTTTCATCCTACATTTTAACGTATAATTCATGACACTCTTGAATGTCATCTTAATTTTTTAAACTGATTTGGCTTTACAGGTGCTAGCTGACATTTATTAGGCAATATTAGTTAGCATCTTCCTTGGTACAATTGCTCAGTTGTGTTCATCCTTTGTGAATGAAATATAACTGTATACATATATTTTTTGATATAGTGAGCAGGTGGAGTTTGCCAGCCTCTGTGCCAGCTCTGAAATGAATCAAATGCTTGCTCTCAGTGAACAGTCTGTATTCTGGACATTTTGTTCTTGTCACCAAAACATTCATTCTCCATTGAACAGTACATTGTTACAACAGCACTTTACTTTTCCTTAATAAACATGTTAACAGCATTTTTGTGGTGTCTAAATTATTTTCGCAGGGTAGGTACCAGAATCTGGGTTCGAGTGATCAAATTAGAGATTCACCAAGTCCTCCATATGGCACGGCCAGGAAGAGTTCTTTAACCCTCGGACTTTTTAAAGGTAATGAAAGGACTAGTTTCAAGTGACCAAACCCTTAGCAACTATTGCCGTGCATTTGCATTATGTGATTATAATAATTATTTAGCTATTCAAGAAACAACATTTTTACAATTTCCTTTTCAATAAAAGTTGGGGAAAACCTTTGGCATACACCAATCAAACTCTCTTGGCCAGATTTTTGTTTTCCATTGTTGTCCCTCTGCTGCTGCTTCTCTGTGACATTGTGTCATCCTTGCCCTGTCTTCCATTCAGGAGCCACATTCTTGCAACCCTCCCCTCTTGTTTTTCTTCTTAAAAAAATAAGTGATACATGTAGAGAAAGTGCAGGTTTGTTGCATAGGAATACATGTGCCATGGTGGTTTGCTGAACCTATTGACCTATCCTCTACGTTCCCTCCCCTCGCCCCCAAGCCCCCAAAAGTTCCTAGTGTATGTTGTTCCCCTCTCTCTGTCCATGAGTTCTCATTGTTCAACTCCCACTTGTGAGTGAGAACAAGTGGTGTTTGGTTTTCTGTTCCTGTGTTAGTTTGCTGAGGATAATGGCTTCCATCTTCATCCATGTCCCTGCAAAGGATATGATCTCATTCCTTTTTATGGCTGCATAGTATTCCATGGTGTATATGTACCACATTTTCTAACCAGTCTATCATTGATGGGCATTTGGGTTGGTTCCATGTCTGTGCTATTGTAAAGAGTGCTGCAAGAAACATACGTGTGCGTGTGTCTTTACAGTAGAATGATTTATATTCCTTTGGGTATATACCCAGTAATGGGATTGATGGGTCAAATGGTATTTCTGGTTCTAGATCCTTGAGGAATCACCATACTATCTTCCACAATGGCAATCCCCACTTTCTTAATCTCATTGTTTATTTGCTCACAGCTCATGTTAAAGCAAATATTCTACTTGTTTATATTGCTAGAAAGGTTTGCTTTTTTCCAGTTGTATCCTGAGAAGTGCTCCCGAGTATGTACCTATTCTGTGGAAATGACTTCTCTTTCATTTTTAATCTTGATTTTTAATTTTATTTTTCTTTTTCTTAATATAATATTGGATATATTTCAGGTATATGACATCTTTTAATATATATGTAGTGAAATGAACATATCCATACTCTCATGTAGTTACCTGTTTTTTTGTGGTAAAAGTACCTTGATATGGTTTGGCTGTGTCCCCACCCAAACCTCATCTTGAATTGTAGCTCCCATAATTTCCACATGCTGTTGGGGGCACCTGGTGGGAGATATTTGAATCATGGGGGTGGTTTCCCCCATACTGTTCTAATGGTAGTAAGTCTCACCTTATCTGATGGTTTGATAGGGGTTTCCCCTTTCGCTTGGCTCTCATTCTCTCTTACCTGCCACCATATAAGATGTGTCTTCTGCCTTCCACTATGATTGTGAGGCCTCCCCAGCCACGTGGAGCTGTGAGTCCATTAAACCTCTTTTTCTTTATAAATTACCCAGTCTATGGTATGTATTTATCAGCAGCATGAGAACAGACTAATACATTCCTAAAATATACTTTTATCAGATTTTTAGTGTACATTATTAATTATAGTGTTCATGCTGTATGTTAAATCTTTAGGTTTATTTACCTCATAAAACTGAAACTTTGTACTCTTTTTTTCTCCACGTGTATTAGGATTCTCTAAAGGGACAGAACTAATAGGATAGATGTATATATAAAGGGGAGTTTATTAAGGAGTATTGACTCACGTGATCACAGGATGAGGTCCCACAATAGGCCGTTTGCAAACTGAGTAGCAGGGAAGCCAGTCTGAGTCCCAGTGCTAAAGAACTTGAAGTCCGATGTTCCAGGGCAGGAAGCATCCAGCACGGGAGAAAGATGTAGGCCAGAAGACTAAACCAGTTTAGTCTTTTCATGTTCTTCTGCCTGCTTTTATTCTGGCCATGCTGGCAGCTGGTTAGATTGTGCCACCCATATTGAGGGTGGGTCTGCCTTTCTTGGTCCACTGACTCAAATGTTAATCTCCTTTGGCAACACCCTCACAGACACACCCAGGAACAATACTTTGCATCCTTAGAGCCAATCAAGTTGTCATTCAATATTAACCATCACACCACACCCCTACCCCATGAGTTGTTCAAGGTACTCCCATTAAAGGAATGGTTATGCACCGTTTATTGTGGTGAAAAGAGTAAGTTGAAATTGGGTCTAAGCTGCAAATGTGTTTCCCCCCTCACTGGGCAAAAGCAAGAGCACCAGGAAACATATGGCGTATTATCATTCTATCTGTGGCTGTAATTTACTGTAACCATTGCATGCCCATCACAGATCCACATGTATTGATAATGGCACTATCTGGAGTTGGCTTGAAATTGGATCTGGGCTGCAAATGTGTTAATCACCTCACTGGGCAAAAGCAAGAGCACCAGGAAAAACATGACATATTATCATCCTATCTGGAGGCTGTAATTTACTGCAAGTATCGCATACCTATCAAAGATCCACATGTATTGATAATGGCACTACCTGGAGTTGGCTACCCTGCAGTCCTGGTTCCCAGTGTCTTTTATACCACACATGGACTTGTGATCAAGTGTGTGTTTGCATGCCCATAAATGTGTGTATATATATGTATACACACATATGTATGTAATATATATACACACACACACACATATATAGAAAGATTTTCTGATATTTGCCAAGTATCTACTCATTTGTGATGGTTACAGAAAATTAGCAATTTGGCCCACAAATATCTATTATATAAATTAAGCATCTGCTTTGTGCCAGGCTTTGTTATATGTGATAGGGCCAGGCAGGGGACAAATGAGTCTCTCTTTTCATGGAGCTTACATTAATGTGGATGTGAAACAGCCTTAACCTTGGAGAAATACAGGGCAGGTTGATGGGACTATGTTTGGTATACTTTTAGTGGAAGCAAAAAGATGTGTTTACAACGTGAAATAAAAATGTAAAGAAAAGAAAAGGGAATTAGGACTAAACTGACTGGTTGGGAGTGGATTTTGAAGAGTCTTGAATGGTGTGAGAATCACTGGAGGTTCTCTATTTTTAAATTGTTATTAATAGTATCAGTATTTTTAATATAACAAGTCATGGAAATTGTAACAGGCATTTTCTTGCTCTTAGATTGAAATTAGCAGATCATTTTTGACAACTGTCTAATTACATTTTATTCTTAAACAATAGCATATGCATCAATTTAGGCATATTTGCATAACATGAATATTTGTGGTTTTGTATCTCAAGTATATGTTCAAATAGGCAAAGTTCTATATTAATTTGTCATTGGTAAAACAATTTGTTTTATGGTTGATCTTTCTGGAAATACCACTATAGAATTAATTTATATTTAAATGAGACTTAAAAAAACCCCCAAACTGACATAATTTTGATAGTTCATTTCACAAGAATCAGTTTATTTTTCTAAATCTATTTTTTCCAAGACCGTAAACTAACCAGGCAGTCAAGGCAGATTATTGATATATGAAGCATGAATATAACTTAAAACTGTCAATATCAGGATAGTAAAATAAAAAATCTAGGTATTTTCTCCTGCAAACTCTGCTTGTCAAAGGTTTATGAGCAGGAGAGTGACCTATTCGAAGCTTTCTCTTCCACATGATCGTACTTCAAATATTTGAGAATGACTGTCATATCTCTTCAAAGCTGTAATGTCAAACTGAAACACACATACAGATTCACAAATTTCATCACTACTGCTTTGACTTACATATCTAAGACACCATCATTAACATAGGTCATTGAATATTGTCTGTTGAGATACTGGTCT
The DNA here is from genome assembly GCF_000951045.1 of Mandrillus leucophaeus. Taxonomy (NCBI): domain Eukaryota; kingdom Metazoa; phylum Chordata; class Mammalia; order Primates; family Cercopithecidae; genus Mandrillus; species Mandrillus leucophaeus. The sequence goes on from NW_012106886.1 coordinate 1,359,404, forward strand.
TTCCAATGGATTTTTGTCCTCCACAGATGCCTCTCTCTACGCATTTCTAGAATAGTCTGGTACTGTGAAATCTCAACCTAATTTCAGGTTTTTCACCTTGCTCATAGGTTTCTTATGGATGAAGTACATTGGTTGTGCTTTTGAGTAACCATGATTTGCAGCAGTGGCATAAGATCTGTTTGGCAGGTTAAAAGTATCTGGAGAGCACCAAGACGCTAGTCCCTAACTGTGGAGGACTGAGAAGCAGTTATAAATGAGCAAACACAGACTTTCAAAACAGGAGCAAGGAACGCTAATCAAGAAATATAAATACCAGCTTGTTTTGGTGAGAGCCTGATTGATTTCTCCCCAGTAGCACAGAGGCAATTGGCTTGCAATTTTCACACTGTATTTGGTTTGAATTGTTGAAGAAAAATAAAGTTGTTGATAGATTAGCATTTGAAAAACCAATTAGTACTTAGTTTGCTTGAAAGACAAAACAAGTGCATGGTGTCAGAACGAGATATAAGCATTTCCAGGACTAACAAGCTCTCCAGGACTAATAAACTGGCTCTAAAGTATGGAAGAAACGGTATTCAAATGTGAACTTGATATCAGCCAGATCTCCAGGGCCTGAGTTCACACTGGGGGCCAATTGTTGACTCTTTTCACCATATGGCTGTGCAGTTAATGCACTATGCATGTATCTTTGGGAAACATAACAGTTTTTATTTGTTTTTATTGTCGCATAGTTTTCTATACCACCCTTCATCCCTTAGTCCCTATCTCAGTAGAACGCTGGAGAGAAAATTACCATGAATGTGGAAAAAACCTGGAAATCAGCAATTTCTAAAATACAACACATGAACACTAGTTCCAAGAGATTAAACAGTTATGTGAAGGAGAGTTTGCAAACAAGTGAGTTTGAGAAATACTGGGTTAAACATAGCTTACTAGAGAGCCTCTAGAGAGCCCTTAATATGTTAATGTAAATGGTGGCTCTCAAAAAGGAATTTAGGGTTTTCCAAAACATTCGAAGCTTCTTAGAATGCATGTGCCAAACATCTTGTGGGACCAGTGTTGCTAGGAAGCTGCTTTGGGTAATGCTGTAATATATCCCTGGATAATTTTAACTTGCCATGAAATGTTTGGGAATGGATAAAATGGAGTGCCTTCTAATTTGTTTTCCTTCTCCTAGTCCTGTCTATCTATCCATCTATGCATCCATGCATCCATTCATACATTCGTCCATCCATATGTCCATCCATCCAACAAATTTTGTTCAATAAACTATGACGGACCCTGTGCA
>NW_012106886.1:1362596-1375117 GCF_000951045.1 Mandrillus leucophaeus
TAACTTAAAACTGTCAATATCAGGATAGTAAAATAAAAAATCTAGGTATTTTCTCCTGCAAACTCTGCTTGTCAAAGGTTTATGAGCAGGAGAGTGACCTATTCGAAGCTTTCTCTTCCACATGATCGTACTTCAAATATTTGAGAATGACTGTCATATCTCTTCAAAGCTGTAATGTCAAACTGAAACACACATACAGATTCACAAATTTCATCACTACTGCTTTGACTTACATATCTAAGACACCATCATTAACATAGGTCATTGAATATTGTCTGTTGAGATACTGGTCTTTCCAATGGATTTTTGTCCTCCACAGATGCCTCTCTCTACGCATTTCTAGAATAGTCTAGTACTGTGAAATCTCAACCTAATTTCAGGTTTTTCACCTTGCTCATAGGTTTCTTATGGATGAAGTACATTGGTTGTGCTTTTGAGTAACCATGATTTGCAGCAGTGGCATAAGATCTGTTTGGCAGGTTAAAAGTATCTGGAGAGCACCAAGACGCTAGTCCCTAACTGTGGAGGACTGAGAAGCAGTTATAAATGAGCAAACACAGACTTTCAAAACAGGAGCAAGGAACGCTAATCAAGAAATATAAATACCAGCTTGTTTTGGTGAGAGCCTGATTGATTTCTCCCCAGTAGCACAGAGGCAATTGGCTTGCAATTTTCACACTGTATTTGGTTTGAATTGTTGAAGAAAAATAAAGTTGTTGATAGATTAGCATTTGAAAAACCAATTAGTACTTAGTTTGCTTGAAAGACAAAACAAGTGCATGGTGTCAGAACGAGATATAAGCATTTCCAGGACTAACAAGCTCTCCAGGACTAATAAACTGGCTCTAAAGTATGGAAGAAACGGTATTCAAATGTGAACTTGATATCAGCCAGATCTCCAGGGCCTGAGTTCACACTGGGGGCCAATTGTTGACTCTTTTCACCATATGGCTGTGCAGTTAATGCACTATGCATGTATCTTTGGGAAACATAACAGTTTTTATTTGTTTTTATTGTCGCATAGTTTTCTATACCACCCTTCATCCCTTAGTCCCTATCTCAGTAGAACGCTGGAGAGAAAATTACCATGAATGTGGAAAAAACCTGGAAATCAGCAATTTCTAAAATACAACACATGAACACTAGTTCCAAGAGATTAAACAGTTATGTGAAGGAGAGTTTGCAAACAAGTGAGTTTGAGAAATACTGGGTTAAACATAGCTTACTAGAGAGCCTCTAGAGAGCCCTTAATATGTTAATGTAAATGGTGGCTCTCAAAAAGGAATTTAGGGTTTTCCAAAACATTCGAAGCTTCTTAGAATGCATGTGCCAAACATCTTGTGGGACCAGTGTTGCTAGGAAGCTGCTTTGGGTAATGCTGTAATATATCCCTGGATAATTTTAACTTGCCATGAAATGTTTGGGAATGGATAAAATGGAGTGCCTTCTAATTTGTTTTCCTTCTCCTAGTCCTGTCTATCTATCCATCTATGCATCCATGCATCCATTCATACATTCGTCCATCCATATGTCCATCCATCCAACAAATTTTGTTCAATAAACTATGACGGACCCTGTGCAAGGGGTTGAGATGACTTATAGTGGGGGTAGAGAAGAGGTAAAAGAAAGTTAGGAAACAAAACTGGGCCTAATCTTCATAGTATTCAGGACTTCTCTTTTGCAGAATCTGTCTGGTTATGGACTTTTGTTACCTGAGAATGTTAAGGTGTTGTTGTTGTTGTTGTTGTTTAAATTTAGAATAGAGACACCTTATTGCAAGCACTACTGGCAGTGGAACTCTGAGCTGGGTGGGCCTGGAGGGAGGGCGGGCAGCCAGGGACTACCTCTAGTCTCAGTGGTATTCCATGAGCAATTTAAGAGCCAGATCCTGGGGGTCTGAAGGTGATGAAAACCCAGCCCTTGCCCAAATAACAGAGCTTGAGGCTTTCTATTGCCCAGCAAGCTGAACTCAGCAGGGAAGTGAAAAGGAGCCAGAGAGAAACTCGGGGCATAAGTTCCCAGCATTTATTATTGTTTATCTGTGCATGTCAGGTAAGAGCACAAAGGCTGGAGCCCCTTACCCTGTCCAGGTGAGTAAGAACTGCATGTAAGGGTGACAAAGGAATGAATTTCCATATCCATTGGAAAACTTCAGCTCCCAGATAGCAAACTCTGAAAAGAGACATGCATATTGATTCTTGAAATGAAATGTTTTCAAGCTGATCGTTTGGTAGCAATAAAACTGAAAGTGAGGACTGAAGGCTTGCAAAATGCAATACATGTGAAACTTCATTGTTATGAGCTTAAATCAGTAAATAGGGATCGTTCCAACTGGCCCAAACCTGAACCCAATTGTCCAATCTAGGGGCTAAAGCAAAACTCCCTCTTCACCCAAAGTCTGGTTACCCAAAGGCAACTCTACTCTGCCTCAAGAATGAGAAGAGTGGGACCCTCGTGGTCCAGGATCTTCATCTCCTGTAAAACGACATACTCCCTCTAGAGTCAATTGTGTTTTGTCATTACGTTTTGATTAGGTTATTGTAACTTGAGCTGTGTATATTAATCAAATTAGCCCTCTCCAAAGAATTTGGCTCTTCCTGAGCAGTTAACACTTCTGTGTCCTGCTGAGATTTGGAATAATGCCATCTTCTGAGGCCCAATGAGTGCTGGGGAGAAGGCAGCTCCAAAGGTTTCTAAATCAGGACAAATCTGACTCCAGCGTTTCGGTCTTGCAGATAGCACAGTGACTATGACCTCTTCAGTGATTTAACGTGTTCAGAGCCCCAGGACCCCATATGACATCTTGAAGTGGGCAATTGCCTACTTGATGTTTTTGCAGGGTTACCAAGAAAACTGCCTTTACCCCTCCACAAATTTGCCAGCTGACTCGAATTCCATTAACTTATCTTCAATATTCTCACTCAAGGCTTTGGTCCTAGTGAATGTGAATATGTGCCATGGCTTTGGATGGAAAGCTCCCTATCAGTTCTTTATACTATAGTGTAGATGTGCTTCATAACACTTCTCCATGTCAGTGAACCCTCATTTGAAAAGTACATATTGATCTGTGCCAAGATACCTTAACAGGCACCTGGGGATATGTAAAGAACCAAACAAATGTGCCCCTTGACTTCATAAGCCCTTCTATTTCAATGCTTTCATGATCCTTTAAAACGGGTCAGCAAGCTAGAACTTCTGGGTCAAGTCCAGATGGCTTCTGTTTTTGTAACTGAATTTTACTGGAGCATAGCCAGAATAATACAAAACCAAACCCTTTGTTTATATATTTTTATGGCTGCTTTTGCAATGCAACAGCAGAGTTGAATCAAGACAGAAAGCATAGCGCAGCGTAATTTATTTATATAATATTTGGCCCTTTAGAGAAAAAGTTTTCCAACTCCCGCTTAACATTCCAGGTCTGGGAGCCCCATCCCAAAGTATTTTGAGTGAGTAGATCCACAGGTGTGTATCTGTTGGCATGCATACAGCCTCATGCCTGCAGACCTCCACTGAGCGTACTCTTTCTGTGCAGTGGTTCTCTGAATTCTCCATACCTGCCTTTGATTTTTCCTTCAACAGCTTCTCCTCTCTAGCCCTCTACTTTCTAGGGTGAATGTTGCCCAGCAGCCTGTTGTCTGTCTTCCACAATTCTCCTTGGCATTTCATATGTCATCTTCTACCCTCTTGGTATTAAACTATTCCTTGATGATCTCTCATAACTGCACATTTAACCCTCTTTTCAGAATTTCCTCCCTACACTTCTGGTTACCTAGATCAGAGGGTCCTCTGAGCGCTCAGTATGTCTGAAACCAATTCATCATCATTTCCCTCCAAGCAACTCATACTCTAGACTTTTCAATTTTCTGTTATTGGTAACATCAGTCTCCCACTTTGAGATCTTAGTCACTAGTAATAATGATCATATTTGTTTCAAATTTTACCTGCTGGTCCTGAAAAACAAATCTAGCTTCAATCAGAATCTAACTAAAAATAATGAAGGGCAAAACTTTGTAAAATGTTCACAAAGCTTACCTGATATACAGACCTTTTTAAAAAATTTTTTCCTAAGGAAGAAACAAGCAGGAAAGGAAATTGACCTTGAACAAGTACCTACAATGAGCTTAATGCTGTGCCAGCCACTTTTTCAACAAAGTACCCATAATCCTTCCAGTAATGCTTTGATAATTTTTATCATTTAATGAGAAAGCCAAGTCTCAGAGTTTAAGTCACCTTGCCAAGTATCACATAGCTAGTGAATCATGGTACTACTATCCAGATCTAACTTTTATTTCTCATCCTCTTGTGGCATATAAAACACAGATTCTAATCGCGAAAAATATCTTGTTTTTATTGAATTTATATATTGACTTGGTTTTTGCTAAATTTTCTTTTTAAAAATATATATCAATCAAAACTGACTAAAGTAAATTCAGTTAGCAGTGACTGTAATTTTAAGTATTTGTGTCCCTCACTTGTTCTCCACTAGGAAGTAATGATGATGATGATGATGATGGTGATAACAATTGACTTTTATTGAATGATACACTGTGTAGGCACCCTGCCAATGACGTTATATGGATGCTTAATTTTTATTTTCATTTTTATCCTTTAATGCTGGCTCTTTTGATCAAGTGGAGTATGAACATGAGGGCTGATAGGCTTTAGTCTTTAACTTTATTATCTGTTAAACAAAGATATGCTGTTATATGTTCATCAACTAACACTTTTTTTTCGAGGGAGAGAAACTTGTACTTACCAACTTCTATGTTATAAATATTCCCAACATGGCTAATTTCCAGCTATAACTATAGTATCACTAGCTCACAGTAAACCTCAAAATTTAACAATCTGCTCTTAGGATCCTGCCTTAACTGGCTCTGCACCACACCAGAGATATGTACTATAGTGACTTATCAGGGAAATTTATTAATTTGCTTAGTGATTCAATATGCTAGGTGAGACAGAATATGCTTCAGTGTCATGTCGTTGGGTAATACTGGTGTGAACTGAGTTGGTTAGTCTTGGAGTGAACAATGGGAGATCTTTAGGGAGGTAGAAAGGGTGTCCCAGGTGCAGAGTCATGAGCCAGTGGGAGGTGTTTAGGAGACAGTAAGATCATACTGACCTGGAATAGAGAATGACTTGGAAAGAAGAGTCTACCAAGAAGCCCATTCAACGGAAGAACATGTCATTTAGGATCTTAAATGGGTGGGAGGGTGAGACCTTCAGCTTCTCTAGTTGAACTATGGACGAGGTAGTGATATCCACCCAGGGCAAGCCCCTCTGAGCACTGGCCTTTTATGTTTTCCTGTCAGTCACTTTGCTCAGATTTGCAGCATCACTTTCAACCAAAATCTTCATTTTCACGGAGTTGCTTTTTATGCAGATGTGAATGATATACATTTGAAATTAAGACAAAAAGTTTTTAAAGATGCTCAGTGCCTCAAATTTCAAACAAAACAAATCCCTAAGTTTATTTTTTAAATGTGTTTTAAAATTTTAAAGCCATCAGGACACAGAAAGTGTATATCATGTTAATGTTATTATCCCATGGGTGTGCCACTTGAGCCATTGAAGTGAAAATAACCCATTTTCCTTTGTTGGAATTCTATGTATCACACCACGGTTTATAGGCTCTGAATATTCTGCAAGCAATAATGATATGTAAGTTAAAACTGCAGCAACTATTAACCTGGTCTTTGTTTTATGTAATAACAATGTCATGTATGTAGTAGTATTCATTTCAGCATTAGACAATACATCCATAGAACTAGCAACCCTGGCCTGGAAGTTGAATTTGATAAATCAGTATGCCATGGCGTTACCTGAAGAGCAAAGTCTGCACAGTATAAGAGATTATGCTTTTTAAAAACACACACACACACACACACACACACACACACACACACAAAAACAGAATTAGACAAAAAAGCAATCATGGTTACAGATTTATGCTCTGGGAAAATGTGTCCCTAATTTTACCTAATTAAACTATTATTTAATAACAAATATTAATTTTGAATTAGAGTTGTAGGTTATGCGAGATCCTGGGGAATGCATGGTTCATGTTGTGACCACTACGTAGTTTGGTCAAGTGGCGGTGCTGTGCCTCATAGGGACCACTCTGTTATTCGGTAGGAATTTTGGAACTTTCCCCCAGGTAGCCTCTCTGCCAGGGAGAAGCTAATAAATATGTGGCTCTGTAATCCTTGCATATAAAACTCAGATGTCTATTATGAAAATGTTCATGGACTGTGACCATTCATTGTCTTCCTAAGATATGTTTCTTGCATAGATCTTCTGATATAAAGTTGTCTGCAAAGTGCTAGGGAAGAGCCAGACTTCATACACAGTTTGCAAGCACCTGCTGTGAATCCAATGCTACTTTACCCAACTGTGCTTCATGCTGGGAGATACTAGTAGACAGCAGGACATTGTAAGGAATCGTCCCTCCCTCTTTGAACTCCTGGCACTCTTAATTTTTAAAGGCGCATTGTTTTGGCTTGTTAAGAGCTATTAAAAAACAAAGAATTACCACTGCCCCAGACTGGGTGATAACCTCTTTGAGGACAAGGAACCATTCATGTGTACATCTTTTTATTTGATCCAGCATTTAGCATGGTGCCTACTCAAATACTGACTACCTGATTTTTTTTTCTATTACATATTATCCCCAACAGGATTGCTTACTGATGCTTTTACTTTTTTACTTAAAAAATATTTAATAAAAAATCCAGATGCAAGGTTGATTATTATGAAACATTTTTTAGAGATTTAACCTCACTCACTAGCCATGCAGATTTATATAGACATCTAATCTATTTACAAATGGACCTGTTTACTCATTTATAAAGTAAGGTGGTAAAACTTAGTATTGTATGAGAGGCAAGTTGGTCTCTAGAGATACCCTGTGGAGCTCCATCTGCTCAACATTTTTATGAGCCATGAGGATATGGAAGGCATTCTAATAAACACTGCAGAGGATGTGGAGCTGGAAGGTGTGGATAATGTTGGAATGATAAAAGCAGAAGACAAAAAGATTGTGGCAGCTTGGAACAATGGGTTCAACATGCAAATTTTTCCTTTAAATATACAGACTTTAATGTCAAGCCTTCTATAATGGTGTGAAATGATTAAGAACAAGACAGGAAGTTCTGTCTTGTCCTTAATAGTTTCAGAACAAGCATCAAAATAGCATCAATTGGTAAGACTTGGAAAAATTAGGCTACAAAGTCAAGGTGTAATAGGGCTTCAACAAGAACTTCACTTCTGCGAGGACATCAGATCAAGGGCATAGGATGTGACCAGATCAAGTTACTGTCTCTGAGACTGAGGTCTTCATCTCTAAAGTGCAGATGGTCATAACAGCCACAATTTTGTAACTATCTCCTATGAATCCTAAACACCTGCTAAGTGCTTTGCTTATTTCAGTAATCTTCACAAAAGTTCTGTGAGAGATAAATGCTAAAAAAAAAAAAAAAAAGTCAATTTTATAGATGGAAAACTGAGGCTTAGATTGTGTAGGTAATTGCCCAATACCACACAGGTAGAGTTTGGACAAATATCCAGCTCCTTCTGACCTCAAAGCCTAAGCTATAACGTACTATTCTCCATCACATTTCTCCCTACTGTTTAAAGCATAGAAGGATAAATGTGACCATACATTCCTGGCATATGGTGCCTTGTGTGCAATAATAGAGTCAATGCTAATATGCTTCATTTGTGCTCATTCCTCTCTCCTTCCATCCTCCACTATAGTGACAGAATACCAACTGAGCATGTACCTCTGGGGATTATTCTGAGTCTTCAAGGGTAGAACCTTCTCACACACAGGAGCAATCTTTGCCTGGCTTCGCCTACCTAGCTTAATTCCTCTTCCTACTTCAACACACATCATTTGCACCCAGCTCTGTCGGAGACTAGCTAATTGTTCAACAATAGCAGCGATACTTACCTCTACATGTTCACATTCAGGGGTTGCTGAAAACATCTGTGAAGGGTTTGAATTTGTGTCACTGAATATATCCCATGGAGAAAGCTAAAACCTCTCTGCCAAAAGCCAAGTAAATAACCTCAAGAGAAAATAATTTGTTAATACTGTGTCAAAGATACAGTTTGAATCATAGGCAGCATCAATGTCCCTACAAAGTAGACCTGCTTAACTTTGAGGAGTATAAACTCTGTTCTTTTAAGAATTTGTGGCACTACTTATTTCGGAGAATTGATGAGATTGGTTTCCTCAAAAGAGAGTGTAGTATCTGAGTGTCAGAAACAAACTTATCAGCTGCTAAATTCCAAAGAAGGCCAAAATCTCTCTTACTCCATCTTGCCCTGTGGAGCTCCATCTGCTCCATGTGGATTTTTTTAAAAAAAGTCACAGCCACAGGTTTGTCCCAACTCCTACCTCCATAGCATCTACCCCTAAGGGAAGGGTGCATGTGTTGAGGGTGTATCCAGGAGGAAACTGGTCACTATTGGAAACATCAGCAGAGCCAAACCCTCTTGATGAAATGAACTTCCTCCAACTGCAAGAGATTTGCCTGCACCAGTAGCTCCCAAGAGCTACTGGAATCAAACGTAGGGATAAATCAGAGTTTACATCCCTTGGAAGACTGAGTGCTACATGACTTCCCTGTCCAGAGGTTGAAAAAAACTATTATTCCATACACGGAAAAAATTCCTATCTAATACACATAAGGCAAATAATTTTTAAAAAAATAAACCAAAGTTGCAAACGAATGAAAAAGAAACTGTCTTTCTATATACCTTAAAAAGACTGTGGGGAAAGAGCAAACTGTTAGCAAGGGTTTCCTCTGTGTTCAGAGATTGTAGGCAGTTTTAAATGGCTTTTCCTTATTTTTATTTGCCAGATTGTCTGCAATAAGAAAAAATTCTTTTATAGTCACAAAATGCAAATGTGTTTTTACAAATAAAGTCTGACAGTAATAAAACAAGCCGCTGTACTTATGCCTACAGAGGACCAAGGAAGTGGCCACAAGTGACACAATCACATTGGGCCTCTATGTATCCACTCTGACCCAGTGCTGCCTTTTGAGCAGGAACAAGCCTTTGCAAGGATGGCTGTGCTTGTGTGTGTGAAGTCACCTGTCAAAAGGCACTTAACAGTGAAGATTTCTTTCTCTCTTTTGGAATACTGTGGAGGCTGTCAAAGGCTGCTGAGGAAATCTATTAACATTTATTCTTTTTTAAAAAAATAAATCATGACAATTTTTAAGGAAGAAGACTAGTAGGCTCTAAAGAAGAGATGCTAAAATTTCACAGTGTACCTAGTTTGGATGTTGGTAGAGAAGTATCATTGAGATGCTGCTGCCGTTATAAATGAGTGAGATGAACCTCTCTCAAGAATGTATGTTGATGGAGCAGGACACTTGGTACTGTATTGCAGAAAACAAAGACCTTTTGTTGGGCAGCTCGTAGTCTGAGAAGTTAAACATGAAGAAAATTGCATTAAAATCTGATAGCTGCTGTGTGGGATAACGGTTGGCATTTAGTTCACAGAGCACTGTAACTTATTTGATCCCTCAACCTGATTATCCCATTGACAGCTTACAACGCAAGCACTTCCTAAGATTTTACGAATGATTTTTGAAATGTATTACCCCCATCCCATACAAACTTGAGAGGCCTGGAGTTATTACTATCCCCATTTCACAACTGAGAAGAATGATACAAAGGCATTTAGTCCTTGGCCCCGAATGACCCAGCTGGTTAGCATTGAAAATAGGATATGAATTCAGGTTTTTCTCATTCTAGAGTCTACAGTCGGTGCTATCTGCCTCCAGCTGAGAGAAGGGAAGTTTCTAGAGGAAAAGGGGGCTGTTCAAGGGCTTAGTGTGCCTCCTCTCAAGGTCAGTCTGGTAAAGAAGAGCGTGAACTTGAACCTGTCTTACTGTCTTTGACCCATGCCCATTCTGGAATGTTTGTAGTTTGGAGGAAGAAACAATGCATTTACTTCAGACTGAAATTGCCTGAAGGTTATTTTTAATTTTTGTTATTTTTTTTATTTTTTATTCTTAGCTTTATTACATTTCTGAAACAGACCAGACAGTCAAAAAAAAAAAAAAAAAAAAAAAAAGAGGGAAAGACAGAAAATCTAACTGTTGTTGTTTCCAATTCTAAATGAGAGTAAATCTTGCCATTGGCAGCTGATTAAGCACCTCCCAGATTCCTCTCTTGATGCATAGATGAGAAATCAATGTCCAGCAGGAATTCCTGATGATGTTCTTTATGGGTTTTTAGCACAAGTACTCAGAGTGACCTTTCCTGCATTTGCTTCACTGACTTGTTCATTGCCTGTTATGAGACATCCAGGCTTCTCTGCACAGCATGCATGCGGCATGCCCAAATGCTGCTCTTACCTCAGCTCTGACTTCTCCCAGTGCATGCGGTAGACCCAGCAGTCTCTGTGGCTTTGCTTGTGCCCTTTGCAGATGTGTCCACATGGCCATGTAGCACCTATCTTTTTCAATCCTTCTCCATTATCGCCTCTATTCCCCCAGGGAAGATTTTCTAGTGGAAATTTTAAGTTTTGTTTGATTGCCTCCTTTTGCGAGATGTGGAAAGAACAGCAGGTATTACAAGTGAGAGTATGGAGAATGTACTAATAAAATGATCACTGAGGTATTGCTGAATATGTTTGGGATGAGTGGGGAAGTATGCTTCGATTTATAACTTGATGTGAAAGGCAGATCATCTTATTCTAGTTAGTATAACCTAGCCTTAAGATTTTTTTTTTTTTTTTTTCTTTCTGAGATGGAATCTCAGTCTGTCACCAAGGCTGGAATACAGTAGCACAATCTCGGCTCACTGCAACCTCCGCCTCCTGTGTTAGAGCAATTCTTGTGCCTCAGCCTCCTGAGTAGCTGGGATTACAGGTGCACGCCACCATGCCTGGCTAATTTTTGTATTTTTGGTGGAGATAGGGGTTTCATCATGTTAGCCAGGCTGGTCTTGAACTCCTGACCTCAAGTGATCCATCCACCTCAGCCTCCCAAAGTGCTGGGATTACAGGTATGAGCCACCATGCCCAACTCAAGAAGTTTTTGATATCTACATTATTTTTTCAGCTATATTTTCTTAGGTTTGTACATTAAACTCAATAATTGAAGTTCCATAAACTTAAAGCAGATTCTAAGAAGAAATAAGATCTAAGAAAATGAAGAAAAATAAAACCCCTGCTTCTGATGCAAGAATAGTCTTAGGAAGAAGGAATGAATGTCTCCTCCAAATATAGATTTGGGTTAGTTTTTCTTTTCATTTGTTTTTATAGGGCATGGTGTTAAGTATATAATCTGATTTGTAGCCATGCATGTGATGAAACCAATTAAAATATGTCATCCTTAATTTTTCTTGTTAAGGGTTTCTATGGACTGGGGGCATAAACTACTAAGGATATCTATGCAAACAGATTATATAACACTAACTCACATTGCAATATCTTTTTTTTTTCCATTCTCTTTCCATATTCCTAATTGCTTTAAGGGGCAAGACTCTGATGCTAATATTTCTTTAACAACTTTAAGACTCAATCTTTTTGTAGCCAAGAGAGCCAGCCTTAAGCTCTCTTTAGTGAGCAAAACATTTGACTGTAAATTGATAAAGTTTATTTATTTTCATTTTTAAATAATTACCCATTGTGGCCTTTGATACTGGTTTTCCACTTACGACAGTGATGTAAAGCTTCCTTTTGAAAACATTTGTGGCGATTTGTGAGGTGAATTAAAGAAAAATTTTGAGCCAATAATATAGTTGCTTAATAGATGTGGCAAAAATTGGACAGTGGTTCATGAGTGGATAAAGTTTGAACTGGTCTAGGAAAGATAGGAATTGTTCATTTAATCATTTCCCATATTATCCCTGAAAATCCCCCTCCTTGGACATCTCAAAGCACATGTCGTATACACCATTCCCCAGAATTCTATTTTGCTGTCTTGTACATTAATTACACACACATGTACATGCTCATTGAGAACAGAAACTGTCTCATCCACTCAGGATCCGTTAGCCACCTAGAAGGTACTTTTAGAGGCAGAACTAAGCCCTCTCATCTCTAGCCTCTCCCTCCCTGGCCATGCCTCATTGTCACTCAATGCCATGCTCTTATGCCATCTTGAACTAGATAAGAAGGACAATGAAAACTTTCAGCACACTGACTTCTATGTAGGGTGGAGTTCTGAGTCTGTTTGACCCAGGGCAACACTAAAAATAGAGATGCTATAGTAGAGACAGTGGGTCCAGTTCAGTCCAAATTGGCAGAATTGATAGTTGCTGTGAATAGACCAGGGGATGATAGTTTCTTGTAACAATTGACTATACCTATAAAATAAGTCCATGTTAAAAAAGTGTGACATTGAATAGTACTAGGATGGGATGAATCATGAAGTTGTACATTTGCCACCAAAGGTTAAGTGATTAGTCAGTTTATTGACACTTGCCTCTACTTTATATTAAAATTGTATCTTCTGAGTCTTGAATAATTTTTTAGTAAAATTATTGATCAA
>NW_012106886.1:1375167-1377126 GCF_000951045.1 Mandrillus leucophaeus
TTCCTTTTGAAAACATTTGTGGCGATTTGTGAGGTGAATTAAAGAAAAATTTTGAGCCAATAATATAGTTGCTTAATAGATGTGGCAAAAATTGGACAGTGGTTCATGAGTGGATAAAGTTTGAACTGGTCTAGGAAAGATAGGAATTGTTCATTTAATCATTTCCCATATTATCCCTGAAAATCCCCCTCCTTGGACATCTCAAAGCACATGTCGTATACACCATTCCCCAGAATTCTATTTTGCTGTCTTGTACATTAATTACACACACATGTACATGCTCATTGAGAACAGAAACTGTCTCATCCACTCAGGATCCGTTAGCCACCTAGAAGGTACTTTTAGAGGCAGAACTAAGCCCTCTCATCTCTAGCCTCTCCCTCCCTGGCCATGCCTCATTGTCACTCAATGCCATGCTCTTATGCCATCTTGAACTAGATAAGAAGGACAATGAAAACTTTCAGCACACTGACTTCTATGTAGGGTGGAGTTCTGAGTCTGTTTGACCCAGGGCAACACTAAAAATAGAGATGCTATAGTAGAGACAGTGGGTCCAGTTCAGTCCAAATTGGCAGAATTGATAGTTGCTGTGAATAGACCAGGGGATGATAGTTTCTTGTAACAATTGACTATACCTATAAAATAAGTCCATGTTAAAAAAGTGTGACATTGAATAGTACTAGGATGGGATGAATCATGAAGTTGTACATTTGCCACCAAAGGTTAAGTGATTAGTCAGTTTATTGACACTTGCCTCTACTTTATATTAAAATTGTATCTTCTGAGTCTTGAATAATTTTTTAGTAAAATTATTGATCAACGTCAGATATAAACCAGAATCTTGGACTCATAGAATCAGAACTGGATAAACACCCAATGATAATCCCATTGATTTTCTGTATTCATGAGCAGGAATAAAAAGGCCCAGCAATGTGAAGTGACCCATCTTGTATCACACAACTAGTTGTCAGTAGCAGTAGTGGCAGAACTTGAACTGGGGATCCTCCTCCCAACATGATATTTTTCTGCTACCCTTACATTGTTTCTTATTACACAGGTCACTATGTTTTAGTACATTTCTGCTTCAATTTATTTTAATTTATTTCAAATTCAATATATCTTTATCTTACAGTATGTAATCTAGCAATTTGCTACTCTAAGGATGGTCTTCAGATCTGTCAGAATCAACATTGCCCGGAAGATTTTTTTAAATTGCAGAATCTTGAGCTGTACCCCAGACTTTCTGAATCAGAATCTGCATTTTTTTTTTACAAGATCTCCAGATGATTTGTATCATATTAAAGGTTGAAAAGTACTTTTAAATTATTTCCTGTAAGTCAAAATAGTGTTCTGGACTGAATGAGAAAGGTGGGCAATCTTTAGCTCCATGGTTCTCAAATTTTATTGTACGTAAGATTTGAGATTTTTTGTAAAAATTTTATTGTCTCGTATTGTATTTACGAGAGTAAATATAAAGTGTAGATTGCTGAGTATATCGTTCCCACAGATTCTGTTTCAGACCCAGAATGAACACAAATGGAATGATTTTAACAAGGTGTACAAGTGGTTTTGATGCAAGTCATCTTTGAAAACTTTGTTTTTACTCCTTCTTAGTTGGGTGTTTATAAATGACTTCACTATTACTTTGAAATGAATGCCTGGAACACATTTATAACAGTTATCAAGACTAGAATAGACCTTTAAGATTCTGGGACAAATGCCTGAAACAGTTAGATTAATAAAACATGGTATGTAAAATATTCTGCATAATGTTCCTGTTCCTGGTAGAGTATCATTGTACTTCCCCAAAGAAGTTGAGAGGCTATATAGGCTATATAAACCTAGTTGAAACTACGTAAATGGGAATTTATGTAGTCAGAGATAGCTTTGAGCTGGCTGGGTCCAGTTCAAGATTCTCAGGACACTCTTCTTCCAATCATCCCCCAGTTCTGCTGCTCT
>NW_012106886.1:1377886-1380291 GCF_000951045.1 Mandrillus leucophaeus
GCCTGACCTTCAGTCTTCATCAGCTCTGATCCAAAACACAAATCCTGGGGAATGTTTCTGATTAGCCTTCCTTGGATCACATGTTTATTTCTGGACTTCAAAGGCCAGAGAAAATGTGCACTATTATGGTCCATGCCACACCACCTGTGGCAAGTCCGATGCTTGGAAGCCCTAATCAGAACTACATATTTTCTGAATAGAAAGAAGCAATAGGCAGAAAAATAAAAGATGTCATCAAAACTTGAAATAGCATCAGTGCTTTGGAAACAACCTAAGTGTACACTAGTAGGGGAATCAGACAAGGATGATATGTACCTGGGTTGGAATGTTCTTCAGATGTTAGAACTGATGGCTATGAACAAGGTATGATAAAGTAATTTTTTAAAATTTTGATATCGTGTAAAATGAGAAAAGCAGATCTCAAAATTGTGTTCACTGTGATGTAATAGAAATGTGTATGCCAGTGGGGTGTGGTGGCTCACGCCTATAATCCCAGCACTTTGGGAAGCCGAGGCAGGCAGATTACTTGAGGCCAGGAGTTTGAGACCAGCCTGGCCAACGTGGTGAAACCCTGTCTCTACTAAAATTACAAAAAATTAAATGCCTGTAATCCCAGCTACTCGGGAGGATGAGGCACAAGAATCGCTTGAATCTGGGAGGTGGAGGTTGCAGTGAGCCGAGATCATGCCACTGCATTCCAGCCTGGCAACAGACAGAGAGACTGTCTCAAAAAAAAAAAAGAAAAATGTGTTTTTTCTGGGCTTGATTTCATGGTTTTCATGATCTAAGTTAGGATTGCTGCATCTTTTGATTGCCACTACAGAGGAGATAAGAAAGTGCACATAACTGATGAAAGAAATGAGCCAAGTTCATGGAAGCATAGACCATCATAATTCATGTTGTTAACTCTTATGAGGTAAGTTGTTTCATATTGATAGACATGAATAGATTTACAGCAGCCTTGTTCATCACTTTCAATGCATGTTGTCCTAAGTACCAACATTTATCTTGAAGATGGAGAGTCTGTGGATAGACTGGAGATGGTGGTATTTTCCCCAGTTGGTGGGACAGTCCCTTTTGACTTGATGGTCCTGCAAAATATGGTTCTATATCCTCTATGACAACTGGCAGTTTTGTTTCATACTGAGTAAATAGAACTACTTACTTTGTCTAGAGACTGCTTTCTTCAAGCTGCAAACAGAAGCCTTTTATGTCTCAGGAAATCGAAGTCCTAGTTTTAGCAGCCCACTGAATGACTGTGTGATCTTGGGGCTAGATCTACAACCTCACAGTGTTTGTCTCTGCTGTGTTTAAAAAAGAGAGAGAGTCAAGGTACAGATTCATGGCTTGTGAGATCCCTTTCAGCTTTAACACTGTATGAATCTACAAAATCTATGAATATGCACTGATTTCCCTGGAGCTGTACAACATACAGTGCATATACAGGGCATTGTTACAACATGGTTACTGGCTTTTCCACAATGGGTCTTAGAGTGGCAGTGACTCCATGTCTATATTTCACACTATGATTAGATTGTAAGGGCACAAATCCAATCCTGGTCAATGAACGTTGGACTGAGTTTAGCTTACAATCCACTCTGACCTCTGAATTCCTCTCCAGCCTGACCCATTTACTCAAAACTGGTCATCTTCCACCTTTGCTCATTGTGATTTGCAACATGCAGTCTATTTTATTGTATCTGGGAAGCATCATTTTGCCTTATTATTCAAGATTACTTTTAATTCCAGTCTTTTAATCTAAGTCAATACTTACAAAAATAGTGAAGGACTGGGTTTTTGGTTGTTTTTGTTTCAATTTTCAATCTATTATGGACCTATACTTATGAAATCTTTCATTTGGATGTTGTAGCAGTGCCAAATTGCTATAAATCTTTCTAAATGCTTCCTCTCAATTTGGTATATTTTCTACTTATATGCATGGATGTGTTTTTGGATTCTCTAATTCTATTCTGCTGGTCTATTTGTCTGTCTGTACTGATATTACACTGTCTTCATTACTTTAATTTTATTATGAGGCTTAAGATCTGCTAAGACAAGCTTCCTCTCCTCCTAGCCAACCTCTTTCAGGAATAATCAGTTTTTTCTTGTTTTTGTCTTATCTATGTGAAATGTGGAATTAGCATGTCAAATTTCACAAAGAACTTTGATATGATTTACACTGGAATTTCTTTATCAATTTGAGGAGAGTTTTGATATTTTTAATGTTTTCTTATCTATAAACATAGTTAATTTTCTAGTTAGTGAAACTTTCATAAAGTTTTATTTTTTCTTTTAAAAAGCCCTTGCATGTATGTTGTTTATTCTTAGGTCACTTATAATTTTATTGCTATTACAAATGCTGTATTTATAAAAATTGTTAGAAAATACACTAATTTTGTGGAAAT
>NW_012106886.1:1380341-1382421 GCF_000951045.1 Mandrillus leucophaeus
AAAAAGAGAGAGAGTCAAGGTACAGATTCATGGCTTGTGAGATCCCTTTCAGCTTTAACACTGTATGAATCTACAAAATCTATGAATATGCACTGATTTCCCTGGAGCTGTACAACATACAGTGCATATACAGCGCATTGTTACAACATGGTTACTGGCTTTTCCACAGTGGGTCTTAGAGTGGCAGTGACTCCATGTCTATATTTCACACTATGATTAGATTGTAAGGGCACAAATCCAATCCTGGTCAATGAACGTTGAACTGAGTTTAGCTTACAATCCACTCCGACCTCTGAATTCCTCTCCAGCCTGACCCATTTACTCAAAACTGGTCATCCTCCACCTTTGCTCGTTGTGATTTGCAACATGCAGTCTATTTTATTGTATCTGGGAAGCATCATTTTGCCTTATTATTCAAGATTACTTTTAATTCCAGTCTTTTAATCTAAGTCAATACTTACAAAAATAGTGAAGGACTGGGTTTTTGGTTGTTTTTGTTTCAATTTTCAATCTATTATGGACCTATACTTATGAAATCTTTCATTTGGATGTTGTAGCAGTGCCAAATTGCTATAAATCTTTCTAAATGCTTCCTCTCAATTTGGTATATTTTCTACTTATATGCATGGATGTGTTTTTGGATTCTCTAATTCTATTCTGCTGGTCTATTTGTCTGTCTGTACTGATATTACACTGTCTTCATTACTTTAATTTTATTATGAGGCTTAAGATCTGCTAAGACAAGCTTCCTCTCCTCCTAGCCAACCTCTTTCAGGAATAATCAGTTTTTTCTTGTTTTTGTCTTATCTATGTGAAATGTGGAATTAGCATGTCAAATTTCACAAAGAACTTTGATATGATTTACACTGGAATTTCTTTATCAATTTGAGGAGAGTTTTGATATTTTTAATGTTTTCTTATCTATAAACATAGTTAATTTTCTAGTTAGTGAAACTTTCATAAAGTTTTATTTTTTCTTTTAAAAGGCCCTTGCATGTATGTTGTTTATTCTTAGGTCACTTATAATTTTATTGCTATTACAAATGCTGTATTTATAAAAATTGTTAGAAAATACACTAATTTTGTGGAAATGTAATGAGTTTGCAATTGATTTTGGTAAATTAATTTTGTATCCAATTCTGCCCAATTCATCTTCAAATAAAATGACAACTTTTCCCTAGGTGCTTTGTTCTTCATATAGTTGTAATTTGTGAATAATAACAATCTGTTTCTTTCCAATCTTGGTATTTAAATTTATTTTCTTATTGCAAGTGTGTTAAAATACTGTTGCAGTGTTGGGTGGTGACCCTTGCCTGTAATCCCAGCACTTTGGGAGGCTGAGGTAGAAGGATCGCTTGAGTCCAGGAGTTCAAGAACAGACTGGGTAACACATTGAGACCCCATCTCTATTTTTAAATAAATAAATTTGTATTAGTTGTCTAGGGCCGCCATCGACAATTTTGCCTCTATCTTTACATGACCTTCTCATTCTCTGCCTTCTCATTTTCTGATAAAGATGCCAGTCATTGGATTTAGCAACCAATCCAAATCCTGGATAATTCCATCTTGAGATCCTTAACTAATTACATCTACAAAGACCCTATTTCTAAGTAAGGCCACATTCTGAGATTCTGGGTAGATGTGCATTTTAGGAGATATTATTCAGTCCATTTACCGAGAAGAACTTAAGGTGAAAAATAAGAGGGTTTGGAGTGGGCATACTTATCTTACTTATAAATCTTTTATTTTCATGTTTTTTGTTTTTGTTTTTATTGGGACCATCACAGGTCACTGGACCCTCAACCTCCCGGGCTGAAGCCATCTTCTTGCCTCAGCATCTCAAGCAGCTGGAGCAACATGCACATACCACCATATCCAGCTAATTTTTGCAACTTTTTTGTAGAGATGGGGTCTCCCTCTGTTGTCCAGGCTGATCTTGAATTCCTGGGCTCGAGCAGTCTTCCTGCGTCTGCCTCCCGAAGTGCTGACATTATAGGCATGAGCCACTGCACTAGGCTTAGTCATAAATCTTAAGAGAATGCTTTTACTATTCTACAGTTACCATAGTTTGTGGATTCTA
>NW_012106886.1:1385456-1386161 GCF_000951045.1 Mandrillus leucophaeus
ATTCTGTAGGTTGCCTGTTCACTCTGATGGTAGTTTCTTTTGCTGTGCAGAAACTCTTTAGTTTAAGTAGATCCCATTTGTCAATATTGGCTTTTGTTGCCTTGCTTTTGGTGTTTTAGACATGAAGTCCTTGCCCATGCCTATGTCCTGAATGGTATTACCTAGGTTTTCTTCTATGGTTTTTTATGGTTTTAGGTCTAACATTTAAGTCTAATCCATCTTGAATTAATTTTTCTATAAGGTGTAAGGAAGTGATCCAGTTTCAGCTTTCTCCATAGGGCTAGCCAGTTTTCCCAGCAACATTTATTAAATAGGGAATCCTTTCCCTATTTCTTGTTTTGTCAGGTTTGTCAAAGATCAGATGCTGTAGATGTGTAGTATTATTTCTGAGGGCTCTGTTCTGTTCCATTGGTCTATATCTCTGTTTTGGTACCAGTACCATGCTGTTTTGGTTACAATAACCTTGTAGTATAGTTTGAAGTCAGGTAGCGTGATGCCTCCAGCTTTGTTCTTTTGGCTTAAGATTGTCATGGCAATGTGGGCGCTTTTTGGTTCCATATGAACTTTAAAGTGATTTTTTCCAATTCTGTGAAGAAAGTCATTGGTAGCTTAATGGGGATGGCATTCAATCTATACATCACCTTGGGCAGTATGGCCATTTTCACGGTATTGATTCTTCCTATCCATGAGCATGGAATGTTCTTC
>NW_012106886.1:1387904-1390333 GCF_000951045.1 Mandrillus leucophaeus
TAGGGCAGGCCTGATGGTGATAAAATCACTCCACATTTGCTTGTCTGTAAAGGATTCTATTTCTCCTTGACTTATGAAGCATAGTTTGGCTGGATATGAAATTCTGGGTTGAAAATTTTTTTCTTTAAGAATGTTAAATATTGGCCCCCACTCTCTTCTGCCAAGCGATCCACTGTTAGTCTGACGGGCTTCCTTTTGTGGGTAATCCGAGCTTTCTCTCTGGCTGCCCTTCACATTTTTTCCTTCATTTCAATTTTGGTGAATCTGACAATTATGGATCTTGGAGTTGCTGTTCTCGAGGATTATCTTTGTGGTGTTCTCTGTATTTACTGAATTTGAATGTTGGCCTGCCTTGCTAGTTGGGGAAATTCTCCTGGATAATATCTTGCAGAGTGTTTTCCAACTTGGTTCCATTCTACCCATCATTTTCAGGTACACCAATCAGACATAGATTTGATCTTTTCACATAGTCCTATATTTCTTGGAGGCTTCGTTCATTTCTTTTTACTCTTTTTTCTCTAAACTTCCCTTCTTGCTTCATTTCATTCATTTGATCTTCAATCACTGATACCCTTTCTTCCAGTTGATCGAGTCAGTTACTGAAGCTTGTGCATTTGTCGCGTAGTTCTTGTGTCATGGTTTTCATCTCTATCAGGTCATTTAAGGACTTCTCTACATTGGTTATTGTAATTAGCCATTTGTCAAATCTTTTTTCAAGGTTTTTAGTTTCTTTGCTCTGGGTTCATACTTCCTCCTTTAGCTTGGAGAAGTTTGATCATCTGAAGTCTTCTTTTAACTCGTCAGAATCATTCTCTATCCAGCTTTGTTCCATTGCTGGTGAGGAGCTGCATTTCTTTGGATGGGGAGAGGCACTCTGAGGTTTAGAATTTTCAGCTTTTCTGCACTGCTTTTTCCCCATCTTTGTGGTTTTATCCATCTTTGGTGTTTGATGATGGTGACGTACAGATGGGGTTTTGGTGTGGATGTTCTTTCTGTTTGTTAGTTTTGCTTCTAACAGTCAGGACCCTCAGCTGCAGGTCTGTTGGAGTTTGCCTGAGGCCCACTCCAGACCCTGTTTGCCTGGGTATCAGCAGTGGAGGCTGCAGAAGAGTGAATATTGCTGAACAGCAAATGTTGCTGCCTGATCGTTCTTCTGGAAGCTTCGTCTCAGAGGTGCACCCAGCCATGCAAGGTGTGAGGTGTCAGTCTGCCCCTATTGGGGGATGTCTCCCAGTTAGGCTACTGGGGGTCACGGACCCACTTGAGCAGGCAGTCTGTCTGATCTCAGATCTCAAACTCCATACTGGGAGAACCACTACTCTCTTCAATGCTGCCAGACAGGGACATTTACATCTGCGGAGGTGTCTGCTGTCTTTTTTTGGCTATGTCCTGTCTCCAGAGGTGGAGTCTACAGAGTCAGGCAGGCCTCTTTGAGCTGTGGTGGGCTCCACCCAGTTTGAGCTTACTGACTGCTTTGTTTACCTACTTAAGCCTCAGCAATGGTGGGCACCCCTCCCCCAGCCTTGCTGCTGCCTCGCCATTAGCTCTGAGACTGCTGTGCTAGCAATGAGGGAGGCTCTGTGGGTGTGGGACCCTCCGAGCCAGGCGCAGGATATAATCTCCTGGTGTGCCATTTGCTAAGACCCTTGGTAAAGCGCAGTATTAGTTTGGGAGAGACCTGATTTTCCAGGTGTTGTGTGTCAAGGTTTCCTTGCCTAGGAAAGGGAATTCCCTTCCCCCTTGTGCTTTCTGGGTGAGGCGATGCCTTTCCCTGCTTCAGCTCTCACCTGTTGGGCTGCACCCACTGTCCGACATGCCCCAGTGAGATGAACCCGGTACCTCAGTTGGAAATGCAGAAATCACCTGTCTTGTGTGTCACTCATGTTGGGAGCTGGAGGCTGGAGCTGTTCCTATTCGGCCATCTTGGCGCCACCCCCAAATCCTGTTATTTCTTTTAACAATTTTGTTTTGTTTTGTTTTCCCTTTTAATCATGAGTAGATGTTGAGTTTTACTGAATGTTTTTCTCTTCTCCTTTTGAGGTTATGTGATTTTTCTCCCTTGGTTTGTTAATAGAGTAAAATTCATTAATAAACATTTTGATTTTAAACTAGCTTTGCATTCCTTTGGTGAGCCCCACTTGGTTGTAATGTATTACTTTTTTTTCTTTCTCTCCAAGACAGAGTCTTTCTCATCCAGGCTGGAGTACAGTGGGGTGATCTTGGCTCACTGTAACTTCTGCCTCCCAGGTTTTAAGTAGTTCTCCTGGTCAGCTTCTGGAGTAGCTGGGATTACAGGTGCACACCACCATTTCTGCTGATTTTTGTATTTTTAGTAGAGATGGGGTTTCACCATGTTGGCTGGGCTGGTCTCGAACTCCTGACCTCGTGATCTGCCTGCCTTGGCCTCCCAAAATGCTGGGATTACAAGC
>NW_012106886.1:1390678-1399376 GCF_000951045.1 Mandrillus leucophaeus
TGTGTGTGTGTGTGTAGTGAAGATGTTTAAATATTTGCTCAATTTTTGTAACAGATGAAGAACTGTTGAGATTGTGTTTTCCTTTTTAATTTCATTTGTTAAATAGATTTTTTTTTTTTTGGTTTTCAAATTTGCTAACATTGAATTGGTCATAGGACTTCTGTAAGGTTCCTGCTGTGTCTCTAGTGATGCCTTTTTGGTGGTTCTTGATTTAGTTGTTCATTTTAATTCATTTATTTACTTTTCAGGACATTTTAACTTTGGTTTGTCTGTTACTTCATATCTTAACTGACTCCATGAAGGTTTAGCTCATTGGTATTACCTCCTCCTTTTTCATTCTGCTTTGTTTTTAGTTATGCTAATAGCTACTTGTATAATTTTAAATAATATAAATATTTTACGTTTTTAGTTTTTGTTCTTTCACCTTTTGAGAGGGGTGATTTGAGACAATAGTACTTTCTTATGTCCTTCACATAGCTACTTACAGGTTAGTTGTCCAGTCCACCAACAATAACTGTCTGTGTTCCCTTATATTTTGTCTCTTTTAAAAGCACTCCAGATACAGCTAATGTGCAACGAAGGTTTTTACTTATTCAGAAGCAGGTTAAATAGAATCTCATTTTCAGCAATTCACAAGTTGTATGTCATAGATCGAGTTTCACCCCTTCAGGCTGTTTCCTCATCTGTAAAATGAGAATACAGCTAATTTTACATGTTTCTTGTAAGATTAAAATTAGGTGACAATTACCATACCCTTCATAGAGTAGGTGCTCAGAAAATGTTATTCCTCTACCTACTATGATATAATTTCTGCTATTACAGCATGCTAACATTTGTTTGACAGTAAAAATTGATCATGTACATTTTTTAACAGTGCTTATTTTGTAAGTAATCTAATTAAATTTGTAGGAGTGAGTAAAGAGAGGTCTTTTCTCTGCCTGTGCATATGTATTTTATGTAACAAAGGAAAAATTGTCAAAAATCTAAATAACTCTATTGCATATTTTGTAATCTTTTTCTTTAAGAATCATAGGTTATATCACAGAATATAGGTTGTATCACAGATGCCTTTGAGAATGAAGTAAAATCCATGGACATTATCTCCCCCAAAATTCAAATGTATATATTCTTTCACATATAGTTCTATATTTGATATCTGGAAGTTAGAAAGCTTTGAAGAATATCCATGAAAGGAGGGGTAAGAATCCCTGTTTTCGGGAGTAACAATGTTCTTTAAGGTTAGCCGAATGTCATATTTTTGACAACACCAATGTTCTCGTTCCACGCAGACTAATATATCCTGAGTTAGAAGAGGAGCTTGAAATGGACAGGTAGATTTTTTTTTTGACATTGTTATTCCTTATGGTGTCAGTCATAATGACCCTGAAAAGAAACTGGAAACAGGGAAACAGCTTATGAGCTTAAACAGAATGTGAACACATTTTTCAACTCTTAGGATGTTCTAAAGAATGTGTCCCTTGTGAAGACCCAATAAATCTTAAATTGAATGCATTTAAAACTTTCAAAACTCTTCTTCTATCTTCCCTTCAGTTTGAATTCCACATTATCCTGGTATGACTTTGTATGAAAGCAATATCTGAGTGAGGACTGTGCTCAACATGTCAGTAAATAAGTGCAGAATGCTCTTTATTTCTGTTTTAAAAACAAATTGGTTTTTGTTGAACACATGAACATACATACAAAACAGAACAAAAATCGATAATGACACACATGTTGGCCTAATGCTCGGAAATAGAAAAGTCTGAATCCAAAATGTTCTCAAGTAGCTAAAGCAATGAGGTATATGCAATAATGTAAAATGCAAAAGAAATATATTTGAAGCCTTGAATTTGTCTTTAAAAATGATAAATGACTGTAATATATTAATAGCTCCCACTTTATAAGGTGGTGATTAAGATAATACATATAAATATCTGTAGCAAAGTACCTGGTGCGTAGACTCATCAAGAGAATGTTATTAATTCCTCTTATTAAGAAAATATTTATTTATAAATCACTAGGCTGTAGTTCCTCTTGCTGCTGCTTTTGTAAAATGAATAGTGAAAATAATTGTGCTGGGGAAGTGGTTAACCTTCTCATGTGAGAAGGTTTGTTTCCTAGAATTTGATAGAATTCTGTTTGTTTCCTAGAATTCAATAGAACCATCTACTTATGAAAAATTATTTGCTATTTAGAAAAAATTCACATGAAGTAGTTATGAGCACAAATTATAGACTTCTTTCATCTTTAAAGATGACTGGAGACAGGCTCAAATCTCAGAATCTTCAAAGGCAAAATTAGGCTTAGTAGTGGCAGTCCTAAGTGTGGGCACAGGAAGATTGGCTGTTGGGGGAGGTGTTGGGGATAGGAAAGGACATACTTAACAAAAACAACCACTGATACACAACTATCCTTTATAGAATCCAGGAAACTTACAAGATTTAAAAAAAAAATCTCATTCATGAAGGACTTAAATAAATGATGGGCAGAAAGTCCTGCATTAAGAACAAAGTCCATTCCTAGTCACTAGATTGTTCTGTTGTGCAAGCTGACATTGTTATAGCACTGTTAGGCATTTGTATTCTAAATTTATTAAGGCACGTCCCTAAAGATGTTTACTCAGGGACTCCCTTAAAAGAATCAATGGTTATTATGGTATAGTAGATAAGAGGACAAAGTCTGATTTCAGAACCAAAATCTAATCTTGAACTTCCATTTGGTAGCTGGATGCCTTTAGGTCAGTGGCTTAACATTCTCCAAGTCTGTTTCCACATCTGAAAATGGGGATTATAAGATCCCTGACTTTGTAGGTTTCTTTAAGCATTAAATGTGGCTCTATATGTTTAGTGCACATAGCACAGTGTATTAATCTGTTTTCATGCTGCTATAAAGAGATAGCTTAAGACTGGGTAATTTATAAATAAAAGAGCTTTAATTGGCTCATCGTTCTGCAGGCTGTACAGGAAGCTTAGCAGCTTCTGCTCAGTTTCTGGGGATGCCTCAGGGAGCTTTCAATCATGGCAGAAGGCAAAAGGAGGAGAAAAGAGCTTCACCTGGCTGGAGCCAGGAGGAAGCGGGGAAAGGGAGGCAGGGGCAGTGCCACACACTTGTAAACAACCGGATCTCAAGATTACTCATTATCAGGAGAACAGCACAGAGGGGATGGTGATAACTCATTCACAAGAACTCTGCCCCGGGGATCCAATAACCTCCCACCATGCCCGACTTCTCACACTGGGGACTACGGTTTGATTTGAGATTTGGGCGGGGACACAGATTCAAAACGTATCACACAGTATGTAGTACATAAAAAGCACATAGTATATCTTAGCTGCTTTTTTTTGTTGACACTGTTGTCGATCATTTTGACTTTAATGAATCGTTAGACCTCAAGGAAAGTAGTTGAGAAAAAAGGTAGAAGGGAAGATAAGTCTTAAAGGAGTAAATACACTTATTCAGAGATATATAAACAAGGCAACAGGAGCATTGTGTACATGAATTGCTACATACAGAAAGTGAAATGCTCAAGTGAAAAAAATGAGGTGAGAAAATTCAATCATTTCTTGAAGTAGGTAGGAGAAAGTGAGGAACATTTCAACTTCTCAGAAGGTAGCACTGGATGCCTTTCCAGGAGTAGTGTCACCATGGACAACCCACAACATTTCACCATTCATTTGCTTTTATCAGAACCATTTGAAAAAGTCGTAACTGTATAATTATGGTGGCTGTAAAAAACATTTTGCTGTAATAAACATTTTAATGCCTTCAAGATGTGTGCAATGGTATTTTCTAAAGATCATTTCTCTGTTATCTTAAGAGGTAAACATAGGAAGATATATTGGAATACATAAATGATTCACTAACTCTCAGAGGAGAGTTGAAAAAAATATTTATATTGGTTATTTGCCATCCATTTAATAGTAAAGCAAGTTACATTTATCTCATACTTCCCATGTTAAACATTTAAAATATTCCTATGTGAGTGATTTTTCTTAGCAGTGATACTGGGGGGTAGGGCAGGAACCAGCTGATATGAGATATCTCTGCACAACTGTCTCCTATATTTTATGACTATAAATGTATGCTGTTATTATAGTAAACTTCTATGCTGATATTTTATGACTATAAATGTATGCTGTTATTATAGTAAACTTCTATGCTGGTTCACAGATTGTTATGCCTACTATACCTAGAACCTAGGAGAAAATAGCTTGACCTAAAAAGAATAGTACTTTAGGAAAGTGAGAAAATAATAAAATAGGAATAATAGATGATAGCATTGGGGCAATAATAGTCACTTTTGCCTCCCATACAGGACATGCTTTGTCCAAAATCAATTGTAAATTGACACATGAAGTAATTCAATCAATACTGAGCACCCAGTATGACATGTATAATCAATATACATGAATTATGTGGATAAATCATGAATATTGAAACATTATCCTTATATTTAAGTGTCACATAATATAGTGGTGGTGACAAAGTTATAAGCAGAAATTACAGAACACTAAGGAATGTGTAGTGACAGAGATGGACAGAGAGCTTATCAGGAGTAGGAACACCTAACTTGTCCTGAAGTGGTCAAAGGTAGTTGCAGAGTGGAGAGGAAGCCCAGAAATGATATTCAGTGTACGCTGTTAGGGTTACCTGTTGTTTACAGATCTATACATAATGGTGCATGTCTGCCTATGCCACATGAAACTTGAAATAATTTGAATATCACAGATTAAATTTTATGAACTAAATCTTAAAGAACTTTGAGTAAGATTTAGTCAGGTAAAAAAGTGGAGTAGAAGGGCATTTGAAACTAAGGAAATGGAATGAGCAAAGGCTTGGAGTCAGAGGCAGCAAGAGTGGTATAGAGAATTATAAATCATTCTTACTGAAGATTGAAGAATTAGATGCATATGATAAGGTTGCTAATGTAATCAGGGCAAGACAATGAATGTCCTTGTGAGTCATTGCCTCTGGTGTCCTTTCCCATGTTTACGCTATTTTGTTGATGCCAAGTTTGTCTATATGAACTGTTTTGGCCAGTGAGAATGTGAGCAAGAAGTGAGGTGTGCCAAACCTGGGTGGAAAATTAAGAGCCATTCTATAATCCTGTCATTGCTCTTTTTTACATGCATAAAATCAGAAGGCAACCCACAATTAACATATACACGAATGAAAATGAAATGTTTGCTGTTGTAAGCCTCTGAGATTTGTGGGGCCATTTGTCAATATAGCAAAAGTTGATCTAAGCTGACTATTATAGTAAGATTAGACTATTAGACTCTGTTGGGCAATGTAGAGATTGTATCTATTATACTTTTTTTTTTTGAGACCAATTCTGTCGCCCAGGTTGGAGTGCAGTGGCACAATCCTGGCTCACTGCAATCTCAGCCTCCCGGGTTCAAGTGATTCTCCTGCCTCAGCCTCCCGAATAGCTGGGATTATAGGCATGTGCCAGCATGCCCAGCTGATTTTGTTTATTTAGTAGAGACGGAGTTTCATCATGTTAGCCAGGCTGATCTTGAACTCCCGACCTCTGGTGATCCACCCACCTCAACCTCCCAAAGTGCTGGGATTACAGGCATGAGCCACCGTGCCCGGCCATATCTATTATGCTTTTATCGAGATACAGCAATGTGCAGAATTTGAGTGTCCAGACTGAGGAATTATGCAGGAAACGTATTTATATGATGTCCATCCTGGTTTAAATAAAAAGTGGAATGTTACCAGAAGTCTGCAAATTCTACACACATCCTCTCCTTTACATTAACCACCTGTTCCCTAAGGATAACCATTGTCCTAACTTCTGTGTTATAGACTAATTTCAACTTTTGATAAATATAAAAAAGATTATCTATTCTCTGTCTGGATACTTTCACAAACATTTATGAGATTTAGGTTATTGTATGTAGGGTACATAGTTCATTTTGTTCATACATGGTTTTTCATTTTTTTCATTTTATTGTATCACATTTATGCTACTATTCGTGATTGTTTCTAGTTGTGATTATTTAAAATAGTGCTGTTATGAATATCCTTATGTGATTTTTGGTGAACTTATGTAGGCATTTCTATTGTGAATATACTAAGGAGTATCATACAGTATGCCTATCTTCAACTTTCGTAGATACGGCAAAATAATTTTCCCATGTGGTTGTACAAATTTCATTCCCATGAGCAATGTGTGAGAGTTCAAGTTGCTCTGTAGTTGCCAAAAGTAGCCATTGTTCATTTATTTTATTTTTAGGCAGTCTGGTTGTCATGCAATGACATCTTTTCTTTTTTTTTCATTTCTCTGATGACTAATGAGCTTAAGGATCTCTTTAGCTCTTTAGTTTCCATTTGGATATCTACTTTTGTGCCATCTATTGTCAATTTTATTAGGTGTAATATTTTTCTTGTTGCTCATAAGCATTTTGATATAATATCTTCATCGATATGAATTAAAAACACCTTTTATTTTCTCTTTGGCTTGCCTTTTTACTATCAATATGTTTTTGATAAATACAAGTTCTTAACGTTAATGTCGGAAAGTTTATCTACTTTTTTTTTTCTGGATGACTATTGCCTTCTGTGTCCTGAGTAAGACATCTTTGCCAAAAGCATCAAATAAACATGTATGTTTTACAACTCATCTTGAATTAACTTTTGCATATGGAGATTGAAAACTATCAATCAAGATTTTTTTATTTCCATAAGAATATCCAGTTGACTCAGTCATATTTGTCTAAAGTTCCATCCTTTTTTCACATCTCTATATCAGTGTTACTTCTGTCATAAATTGAACCTATCGATATGTATGGATTTATTCTTAATGGCTTGTACAAATTCTGTTGTATCTAATTACTGAAGCTATGTAAGTCTAGTTATCAGTTAGTAAAAATCACCTGCTTTATTCTTGAAACTGGTTTTGAATCATCTTGGCCTTTTGCCTATCCACTAATGGAGTCACCTTTTCAATTTGCATGCACAATCACAACTCTGCCAAAATTTGACGGTAATTGCATTGTAACTATATAGCAGCTTGAGAATCGATATAACAGTAGTGACTGTTTCAGTCAATAAACATGATGTGGCATAACCCTCCATTTATTCAGATATTTAAATCTCTTGATGTTTTACTTTTTGATTTGGTTCAATTTGGTTTGGCTTTCTATGTAGAGACTCTGCATATCTTCATTCCTAGCTATTTGATTAAAAAGCTTTATGGTATTAAAAGTTCTACATTTTTGTTGCTGGTATATAGAAATTATACACACACACACTCTCTCTTGCCTTCAACAACCTTGCTAAATTCCATTATTCCACAAGTTTATTTTTAGTGTCTCAAAATTTCTAGGTACACAAGGCTATTATCTCCAAATAATTACAATTTTACCAATTTTTAAACTTTTTAATTGGAAATAATTTTAAACTTACATAGAAATTGGAATAATGAGTGCAAACAATAATTCTCTTTATACAAATTCATTTCTTGTTAATATTTATCCTATTTTATTTGCTCAGTCATTCTCTCTCTCCCTTTCTCTAATATGGGCATGTTTCTTTCTAATCAAACTGAGAGCAAGTTGCACACATAATGGGATTTGACCTCTAAGTTCAGTGCATATTTCCTAAGAGTAGGCATTATTGTCTTATATAACCACAGTGTAATAATCATCTTTAGTTAAGTTAAAATTGACAGAATATTTTAATTTACCAAATGATTTCAGTTTTGTTGATTGAACCAACTGTATAATTTGTAACACTTGTTTTTCCCTCTAGTATAAGATGCAATATAAAATGAAAAATATTTTTGATTTCCATGTCTTGTTATTCTTTAATGTGGAATATTTCCATATAATTTCTTTGTCTTTTAGAACACTGACATTTTTGAAGACTATATAGTTCCTATTTTTTGGTAATAGGATTCTTGGTTTGCTTATGTTTTCTCATGATTAGATTCACGTTGCATGAGGGAAGTTATATCCTCAGAGCATCATATTAGGAAGCATATGATGTTCATCTGTCTCTTATTGGTGATGTTAACTTTATCACTGCCAAGGAATCCAATTTCTCTACTGTATAATTGTTATTTCTTCCCTTTTAACTAATAAGCATACTTTAGGGAGACACATTAAGGCCATTCAAAGAATCTGTTCCTTGTCACAAATTTTCCTTGGGGTCTATCCATTGATTTTTGCCTAAAGCAGGCTTTCCTATGAAAACTGCAAAATGATAACATTAACTTAGCATTGTGTCTGTATTTGCCAGTTGGTGCTGAGCATTCTAGTATATGAAAGAGTCCTTCTTCCTCCTTTTTAATTTATATATTTAGGCATTATCATTATGGACTTGAAGATTCCAATTCTCTCATTGGCTTAAAATATATTACAGTATTTAATTATTTTGATACTCAAATTATCCCAAATTTGGCCAGGGGATATCTGAAAACTGTATTTTAAGTTCTTCCTATCCTGTACTGTTTTCTCTGTACATCCACAAGCTTGCTATGCGGCAAGTAAGAAGGGGAACTCTGTTGGATTTCTTCTCTACATATAGGTAGTTATTATTAAGACATCTTTTTAGTAAAATCGAAGGCAAAGCCCTTGTGTGGTTTGTGTTCTCCTTGATTTTAAGATTCATTATGGAAGGGTGTAAGGCAGTTTCCAAATCAAGTTGCTGCCATTTTCTACAAATTTGTATGTCCAACATTTGAAAT
>NW_012106886.1:1400021-1402703 GCF_000951045.1 Mandrillus leucophaeus
TCAAGTCAGAGTATTTCAGATATACAACACTGAGTATTTATTCCTATGTTTTGGTATCATTTCAAGTTATCTCTTCTAGTTACTTTGAAATGTACAAAATATTGTTGCTAAGTATATTCACTCTAAACACATGAAACTATTTATTCTGTATCATTGTATGTTTGTCCACATTAATCTACGTCTCTTTATGCCCCTACGCACCCACCCTTCCCAGTTTCTGGTATGTATCATTCAATTCTTTATGTCCATGGGATCAAGGTTTTTAGCTAACACATATGGATAAGAACATGCAGTATCTGTATTTCTGTGCCTCACTTACTTCACTTAATCTAATGACCTCCAGTTCTATCAATGTTGCTGCAAATAATGTTGTTTCATTCTTTCATGGGGGCGGATAGTATTTTGTTGTGTATACCACATTTTCTTTATCCTGCATTCATTGGTTAATAGACAGGTTGATTTCATACATTTGCTATTATGAATAGTGTTATAATAAACTCGTGTGTGCAGATATCCCTTTTTGATATGCTGATTTCTTTTTCATTGGATAAATACCCAGTAGAGGGAATGCAGGATCACATGGTAGTTATATTTTTAGATTTTTGGGAAACCACCATGCTATATTCCATAGTGGTTATACTAATTTACATTTCTGCTTACATATATGAGTTCCCTTTTCTCTACATCCTTATCAGCATCTGTTACTTTTTGTCTTTTTAATAGCCATTCTAACTGGAGTACATTATCTCATTGTGGTTTTAATTTGCATTCCCTGGTGATTAGTAATGTTGATTTTTTTCACATATCTGGTTGGCCATTTATATATCATCTGAGAAATGTCTATTCATGTGCTTTGCCCATTTTTAATGGGATTATTTACTTTTTTATTGTTGAGTTCTTTCTATATTTATGATATTAGTCCTTTTGCAGATGAATAGTTTGCAAATATTTTCTCTCATTCCAGAGGTGTTCTCGTTATTCTGATTATTTATTTTGCTGTAAAGAAGTCTTTCAGTTTAATATAGTTTCATTTGTCTGCTTTTGCTTTTAATTCTTAGCCATAACATTTTTGCCTAGTGTCCTAAAGAATTTTCCCTGTTTTCTTCCAGTAGTTTTATCATTTGTGTCATTAATCTATGTTGAGTTGATTTTTTTATATGGTGAGATATAGAGATAGGGTCCTGTTTTATTCTTCTACATTGGTTATTTGGTTTTTCCCAGCACCATTTATGGAAACAGGTGTCCTTTCTCCAATATACATACGCGGCAGCTTTGATGAAAATCAGTTGGCTGTGAACATATGGGTTTATCTTTCAGTTATCTATTCTGTTCCATAAGTCTGTGTTATTTTTATACCAATATCATGCTGTTTTGGTTACTATAGATTTGTAGTAAACTTTGAAGTCAGGTAGTATGATGTCCCCAGCTTTGTTTTTTCACTCAGGGTTGCTTTAGCTATTCTTACTCTTTTTTGGTTACATGCAAATTTTGAATTGTTTCTTCTATTTCTGTAAAAATGATGTGGTATTTTGACAGGGATTACCTTGAATCTGTGGATTGCTTTGAGCAATATAGTAATTTTAACAATATTAACTATTTCAGTCCACGAACATGGGATGTTTTTCCATTGTATTATCTTCAGTTCTTTCATCAGGAGTTTTTTTTTTTTTTTTTTCCTCAGAAGTCTTTCACCTCCCTGGTTAAATTTCTTTCTATGTATTTTCTTTTGTAGCTAGGGTAAATGGAATTACCTTCTTGATTTTTTAAATATAGTTTGTTGTTCATGTATAGAATCACAACTGATTGTTGTATGTTGATTTTTGTATCCTGCAACTTTACTGAATATTTATCAGATCTAAGAGGGATTTTTGATAGGTTTTTACATTTCTCTCTATATAATACCATTTTCCCTCCAAACAGGGATCATTTGACTTCCTCCCTTCTGATGTGAGGCTCTTTATTTCTTTCCCTTGCCTGTTTACTCTGGGCCAGTACTTCCAGAAATATGTTTAATAAAAGTGGTGACAGTGAGCATCCTTTTCTTGTTCCAGTTCTTAGAGGAGAAGCTTTCAGTTTTTCCTCAGTAAGTATGATGTTAGCTGTGGGTTTGTCATATTTGGCCTTTATTGTGTTGAGGTACTTTCCTTTTATACCTAATTTATTGAGAGTTGTATTATAAAATGATGGTGAATTTTTATTACTTTTCTGTATTCATGTAGATAATTCTGTGGTTATACTGGCCTCATAGAATTAGAGTTCCTTCTACTTCATTTTTTGGGAATAGCCTGAGATGAATTTGTATGTATTCTTTCTTAAAGGTATAGTAGAATTCATTGGTGAAGTTATCCAGTCCTGGACATTTATTTGTTGGTAGAGTTTTTATAACTGACTTGGTCTTGTTATAGGTCTGTCTGTGTTTTCTGTTTCTTATTGGTTCAATCTTGGTAAATTATATATATCCAAGAATTCATCCACTTTCTCTGTTTTCCAACTTTTTGGCATATATTGTTCATTGTGGTTTCTAATGATTCTTTGTGTTTCTTTCATATTTATTGTGGCATTTCCTGTTGTGTTTCTATTTACGTTTTCTCACTTTTATTCTTATTAGTCTAGGTAGTAGTTTATTGGTTTGGTTTATCTTTTCAAAAAAACCTTTTTTTCCTTGATTTTTGTACTTTTTTT
>NW_012106886.1:1403143-1408430 GCF_000951045.1 Mandrillus leucophaeus
GTGTATTCTTCAGCTGGTGGGGAAAATGCTCTGTAAATGTTGTGTTAGTTCTGTTCTCTGGTGCAGTTTAAGGCTGGTTGTTGTTGTTGTTGTTGTTAATTTACTGTCTAGATGATTTGTCCGATGGTGAAAGTGTGAGCTCAAAAAATAAATAATTGGCCGGGTGCGGGGCCCAAGCCTGTAATCCCAACACTTTAGGAGGCCGAGGCGGGCAGATCACAAGGTCAGGAGTTTGAGACCAGCCTGACCAACATAGTAAAACTC
Organism: Mandrillus leucophaeus; assembly: GCF_000951045.1. Lineage (NCBI taxonomy): Eukaryota > Metazoa > Chordata > Mammalia > Primates > Cercopithecidae > Mandrillus > Mandrillus leucophaeus. Next base: position 1,403,408 of record NW_012106886.1, read on the forward strand.
CGTCTCTACTAAAAATACAAAAAATTAGCTGTGTGTGGTGTGCCCCTGTAATCCCAGCTATTTGGGATGCTGAGGCAGAAGAATCGCTTGAAACTGAAAGGTGGAGGTTGCAGTGAGCCAAGATCGTGCCACTGCACTCCAGCCCAGTTGACAGTGCTAGCTAGACTCTATCTCAAAAGGAATTAATTAATTAATTAATTAAAAAGTCCAGACATGGTGGCAAATGCCTGTATTCCCAGCACATTGGGAGGGTGAGGTGGGAGAATTACTTGAGCTCAGGAATTCAAGACTGGCCTGGGAAACACGATGAAACCCTATCGCTACAAAAAGTATAAAAATTAGCCAGACATGGTGGTATGTGCCTGCAGTCCCAGCTACTTGGGAGGCTGAGGTGGGAGAATTGCCTGAGCCTGGGAGGTCGAGGCTACAGTGAGCCAAAATCCAGAATTGTACCATTGCATTACAGCTTGGGTGATAGAGTAAGACTCTGTCTCAAAAAAAAAAAAAAAAAAAAAAAGGAAAAAATATTTGAAGTACCCAAGTATTATCATATTGAGGTATATTTATATTTCTCCCTTTAGGTCTAATAATATTTTCTTTATATACCTGGGTGCTCCAGTGTTGAATGAACATATATTTGTAATCATTATATTCTCTTGTGAGTTGATCCATTTACTATTATATCATTATATAATGTCCTTCTCTGGCTCTTTGTAACAGTTCTTGACTTTAAGTCTGTATTGTCTGATATAAGTGTAACTACTCCTGGTGGCTTTTGTTTTCTATTCACGTATTTTCCATTCCTTCACTTTCAATCTGTGTGTCTTCACAGGTAAGGTGAGTTTTTTATAGGTAGCATATAGTTGTATTTTTTCATCTATTCAGCCAATTTATATCTTTTAAATGAAGAGTGTAATCTGCTTACATTCAAAGTTATTATTGATAGGTGAGGACTTACTCCTGGCATTTTAATGACTGTTTTGTAGTTGTTTAGGTATATCATTTTTTCCGTAAGTCCTATCTTATTGTTTATTTTTGCAATTGGGTGGTTTTCTGTAGTAATAAGGATTCTTTTTCTTTCTTCTTTTTGTGTATCAGTTCTACCAGCAAGTTTTATAGTTTTACATGTTTTTATGATGGTAGTTACCATCTTGTCACTTCCAGATGAAAGAATCTTTTGAGCATTTCTTATAAGGCTCATTTAGTCATGATGAATTTCATTTGTTTTTGCTCGTCTGTGAAAAAATTTATTTTCCCTTCATTTCTGAAGGATAACTTTGCTTGGTATAATATTCTTGTCTGGCCATTTTTGGTTTTGTTTATCTTTCAGCACTTTAAATATATCATCCCATTCTCTCCTGACCTGTAAGCTTTCTGCTGAGAAATCTGCTGTTAGTCTAATTGGGATTCCTTGACATTTGATGTGACACCTCTCTATGGCTGTTTTCAGAATTCTTTCCTTGTCTTTTGACAATCTGACAATAATGTCATTTGGAGAGGACCTCTCTGGGTTGAATTTATTTGGGGAGTCTTTGAGTTTCGTAGGTCTGAATGTTCATATTTTATTAAATATGATTTCTATACCTTTCCCTCATCTTCTTCTGGAACACCCATAGTGTGAATTTCTGTAAGCTTTATGGTATTTCCTATATCCTGTATGCATTTTTGCTCTTTTCTTGTCTACTTGTGTTTTTCTCAAAGACTTGTCTTCAAGTTTAGAAATTATTTCTTTGACTCGATCTACTCTGTTGTTGAAGGTCTCACTTGTATTTTTTATTTCCTTCACTGAATTATTCAACTCCAGGATTTCTGCTTGGTTCTTTTATATCTATTTCTTTTGTTGAATTTCTCATTCAAATCATAGACTATTTTCCTGATTTCATTGAATTTTCTATCTCTATTCTCTGCAATCTCGCTGTTTTCTTAGGACTATTTTTAATTATATTTCTGGCCCTTAGTATATCTCCTTTCCACTGAAATCTATTACTGGAGAAGTGTGTTCCTTTGGAGGTGTTATGGTTCTTTAGTTTTTCATGTATAATTTGTTCCTACATTGACTTCTACACATTGAGTAGGACATCTGCCTCTTCCAATTTTATGAAGTAGATTTTGTAGGGAAGGACTTCATATAGATGGATCTTGGGGTGTTGATTTGGTGGAGTGTGTTTGCTTTGGTTCTAAGTGGATGTAATAGTGTATCTACATATAGTATCTTCAGCTGTAATTTGTGCTAGTGACATTTGTGAGTGTCTCAGTGCCCTAGGCTGAGAGATTTTGTGGTGGTGATGGTGGAAGCTTTCCTGGAAGAATTATTTTCTGTGCTTTTCAGGTCAGGGGCACTTGTGTGCACAATGTGGGTCAGCCAACTTGGGGGTCTGGCTTGCTGGGATTAGGATCATAAGACTGTTCTCTGATGAGGGGCATGGGTATGTGGTTGTTCAGCAGGCCTAGGGGTCCACTTGCCAGGGGTGATTCACAGGGATGATTTTCAGGACTAGGACATGAGTGTACAGCTGTTTGGCTGGCCTGGGGTCATGTCTGTTGGAGTCAGCCCATGGGGTTGTTTCTCAGAACTGAGATGAAGATGCATTTCTGGTTGGTTGGTTGGGGGCATATCTGACAGCAACAGCCCACAAAGCTGTTTCTCAAGCCCTAATTGCAGGCACAGGGCCTTTGGGCAGGCCAGGGGTATGTGCCTGGTGGTACAGCTGGGTGACACAAAGCTGTTTCTCAAGGGCTGGGGGCATAGTGGCTGTGCCAGTCTGGGGCATATCAAGTGCTTAGTGACTCAAGAAACATTCCTGCTTTGGGGCGAGTACACAGTGGTTCAGCTGGTTGAAGGCAAGTTCACCTGCCAAACTGTTTCCCTGGCTGGAAGTGTAGGTGACATAGATTAGCTTCCCTCTTGTGCGAAATCACAGTCACAGCTGATTGTGGGTACAGGTTTCACATAGCTGGGGTTGTGGCTTTCATCCACCTGTGTAGGATTGGTAGAATGAAGATGGAGGCCCCCTTCCCCACAGTGTTGGAGAGGTGCAGTGACTACTTGCCCCCAGAGGAGAGTGTGCTCTAGAAGTGGATCTCATCTCAAGGTCACACCATATTGTAGCAGCTTGGCTCATAGGGGATGGGTAGGGAGTGGGAGTGCACACCTTGTGCTACCAACCCAGAGCAATACAGCTTTGTGAATTCCTGGCATCTCCCCTAAACTGGGTCCAGAGCCCATGAGGACTGTGGGATTCTTGTGCACTATAAGAACTGTAAGTGTTTGCAGTGACAGTGAGGGCTGGTGGGGGTCTTCCGATTAACTATTCTCTGCAACAGGAAGTCTTTCTTGACTCTGGGTAGATTTGATCTGGATGGGAGAGGTAGGGTTGTAGGGTCTAGGTGCCTCCACATTGTCTTCCTGGCTTCTGATCACCACAGGTGTATCTCCACTTACCCACTGTACTCGAGCACCCTCCCTTCAGCACTCCAGTCAAATCTTAACTATTTATTCATTGTCTTGGTCCTTTCTTGTGTGAAGAAAATGAGTGCTGGGGATCTCTAGTCAGTCATATTTCTGATGTCCTATATCCTCTATTTTTGAAGGATGCTTTTGTGGGGTACACAATTCTAGTTCGGCAGTTATTTACTTTTACTTCTTTTAACATAATCTTTGAACATCTTTGCTTTTTGGTTTCTGGAATCCCTTTTCAGAATTCATTTATCTTTTTTCATGTATTTTTTTATATTGTTTCTCTGTTGAAGACGATATATTTGCACTAGTACTTTTAAGATTTTTCTTTCTTTCCTTCTTTCTTTTTGTTTCCAGAATCTTTACTATGAGGTCTCAAAGTATAATTTTCTATATATTTATCAGCTTAATGGTTGTAGTGATTGCTGCAATCATTCTTCATTCTTTTTTATACTTTCTGTAAACCCTAATAACATATAATTTTTTGGCTAAATCCCTTATGTCTTTTATATTTTTGTTTGTTAAAAAGCTTTTTGATTTAGTCTTTATTTTCTATTCATTGATCTTCTAATTTACATATTCTCTCTTCAGCTTTATCAAATCTAATTTCAGTTATTGTATTTTTAATTCCATGATTTTCATTTGAACCTTTTAAATAGATTCCAGGTTTTCCTGAAATTCCTCCTCATATCTTCTGTCTGGCATCACAGTTATTTTCAGATACCTGATAGCTCCAATATCTGAGTCTCCTGTGAGTCTTTTTTTTATATATAGCTGTTTGCTTTATTATCCTTTTGACTATTCAACACTTAGTCTTGATTACTAATAAGTTAAATAATATACATTTTTAAAACTTTTTAATTTCAGATATTTTGTATGAAGAATTATAGAGATAATTTAATGGTCTGATAACATTATCTTCTTTGAGATAAGATTGAATTTTGTTTCTGTCAGTTGGAAGAATTGATCTAGTTTGCTAAAGCTGGAAGCAGAACTGGATATCACTTATTTATGTGACACTTATCAGATTAGCATTTTGGAAAAGATAAGGCTGGCTAAATTTGGGGTATAAGCTGAGACCCAAGATCAGCTAGAAGTATTCAGATAGTCATGTTGCATTTTAATTCATAAGCAATGTTTTTCATTAAAACAAGGATTTTAAACACTTTGTAAGGTGAATTTTTTTATGTGATTCAGCATCCTCTTATTTTAATAAACCTTGAGACTTTATATTTTCTTATGTGAGACACATTAGTTATTTCTCTACCTCTTCTTGGTACCATTAGAGATTTTAAAATCCTTTTGAGTTTAAGAGGAGAACCTGATTTAAAGCAACAAAACCCACCCAAGCCTGTGAAAATATTGAAGAACCACATGACTTTATTTTTTCAAATCAAGTGTTCCAGGAAAGATCCATTTTTAAAAAATGATTTGCTGACACTTCAGATCTTGAATCCAAGGTGCTGATTCATGCAGTTTGAAGTTCAGGGAATTGCTTAAAGTTATAGCTTCCTAGGAAATAATCATGTTGATGTCAGGGGAAGTTTGTAGAGCTATGAAGAATTG
>NW_012106886.1:1408480-1470221 GCF_000951045.1 Mandrillus leucophaeus
TTTAATTTCAGATATTTTGTATGAAGAATTATAGAGATAATTTAATGGTCTGATAACATTATCTTCTTTGAGATAAGATTGAATTTTGTTTCTGTCAGTTGGAAGAATTGATCTAGTTTGCTAAAGCTGGAAGCAGAACTGGATATCACTTATTTATGTGACACTTATCAGATTATCATTTTGGAAAATATAAGGCTGACTAAATTTGGGGTATAAGCTGAGACCCAAGATCAGCTAGAAGCATTCACAGATAGTCATGTTGCATTTTAATTCATAAGCAATGTTTTTCATTAAAACAAGGATTTTAAACCCTTTATAAGTTGAATTTTTTATGTGATTCAGCATCCTCTTATTTTAATAAACCTTGAGACTTTATATTTTCTTATGTGAGACACACTAGTTATTTCTCTACCTCTTCTTGGTACCATTAGAGATTTTAAAATCCTGTTGAGTTTAAGAGGAGAACCTGATTTAAAGCAACAAAACCCACTCAGGCCTGTGAAAATATTGAAGAACCACATGACTTTATTTTTTCAAATCAAGTGTTCCGGGAAAGATCCATTTTTAAAAGATGATTTGCTGACACTTCAGATCTTGAATCCAAGGTGCTGATTCATGCAGTTTGAAGTTCAGGGAATTGCTTAAAGTTATAGCTTCCTAGGAAATAATCATGTTGATGTCAGGGGAAGTTTGTAGAGCTGTGAAGAATTGTAGTTACATAGTCTACTGCTAGGTACCACAGTCTGATAGAGAAGGGACAGATTTAGCAATGGTGCTGACAGCTGAGCTGTTATCGATCTTTTGTTTTTAAAGCTAGCAATGACGTATCTTGTGCTATAACTTCAATCTAAACCCACGTAAATATGAAATTGCTGAGGTGAGAAGAGGACACAGAGCCAAGAGGTTAGAATAAAATGTGACCACCTATTTAAAACTACAAGACAAAAGTTTATCACTGACAGCTAGAATCAGTTATTGAGCTAATCTTGTCATATTAGATATTTGTAGTAAACTTTACAGGTTCCTAGAATGGTTTTTTAAAAAAAGCCAATACATAATATTGTTATATTATTAAGTTATATATTAATCAACAATATAGTCTTTGGGAAATTTCTGAATAATTCCCGGGATATAATACCTACCTAAATGCTTTAAAAATATCAAATATATCATATTTTTTCTGTTCTAAGGTACATATTTTTCCATATTTTTGTCGTCTCTTAAATTAGTACATGTATTTATATCTGCTGTGATCCGAATTCATATATTGAAAACTTGTCACCAATATGATATTAGAAGGTGGGGCATTTGTGAGATTTGACCCTGAGGGCAGAGACCTCATGAATGGGAATAGATCCCTTATAGAAGAGACCCCTGAGAGCTGCCTTTCCCCTTCCACTATGTGAGGACACAGTGAGAAGATGACAAACAATAAGGAAGACACTTGATCTGTTGGCATCTTGCTCTTAAACTTCCTGGCCTTCAGGACTGTGAGAAATAAATTTGTTGTATATAAGCCACCCAGTCTACGGTATTTTTTTTATAGCAGCCTGGGTGAACTAAGACAGTGTCTCTTCTGTAATTCTTTAGAAACAAAAGCTGTGAAGTAAATTCTGCCCCACCGATGGAATAAATCGATATAGTATAAGAATAAGAGGGAAGCTTTTGGTTCTTCCCTTTAAAAATCATTTAATTTTGTTCATAAGCCATTAGGTTGATTATCTTTTTAGGACTTTTAAGTCCAATACATTTTTATTTTATTAAAAAGTTTGTACACAAAAATGCACAAAGGAAGGCATGTATCACTCACCCACAAGCAGTTAAACTGCTATTTTCCAAGTTTTCATTACAACTGTTTTATGAAGTACAACTTTACAAATACAGCTATTCTTTCCATTATGTCTGCCTTTTTTGCTTCCCTAGATAGAACCTATTAAGGTTGGTGACCATAAGTTATAAATAAAATCAAGTGAATTTTATATATTGTATATATTACATAAACAATGTAGTTTTTTGTACTTTTACTACAGGCAGGTAGCTGTGCACAAGATACGGTATTATGTTGCATAGCTTAAAATTATGTAAATGGCATGATGCTGTATGCAACTTGTTTGTTCTTCCATTTTATTTTTGAGATTGATTTATGTAGATGCATGTATCTCATTAATTTGTTGCCACATAAGATTGAATTTATGAATAAGCCTGTTTATTTTTATCTTCTCCTAATCATGGGCAATTAGATCATTTACACTTTTTGATGTTTCAAACATTGTAATGAATATACTTTCACAGAGCTCCTTATGAACATTTGCAAGAGCTTCTCTAGGCTATTTACCTAGAGAAAGAATTCAATTAGAAATTGCTAACATGCTCTCTAACGTGGTTGTGTAAATTCTTACTCATATCACTGTACGATTTCTCATTTCCTTACATATTCACTAAAGCATGGCTTACCAGTATAAGAAGCTTTCAAGACCCCCACCCCACATTCCCCATGACCAACAATCAGAATGCCACTTTTAAACATAAAAATTGAAGAAACAAAGCCATATTCTTCAATTTTTATGTAGTAACAGAAGACCACTTCTTTTCCCAAGCACGCTTTCCTGGTTGGAAATGCATCATCACATCTCTCATTGTTGTACAAATAGTTAGGCATTGCTGGCCTTCATTCTGCCTGATAACACAATTTATCTCTGTAGTCATAGCAAATACTTTATCTGGAAATATATTTAGCCAGCGATTCCCCAAACATATAGTTTATAACAATAGTCTGAAGAAATTTCCTCTGAAAAATAAATTCCACCTGGGAAATGATACTTGCAATATCCTTCTTCTTAAATTTAACAAAGCCTCTGATAAGTCCCACAGTATGAAAACCTGTCTTATTTAACCCAACATTTCTCAAATTAAAAAAAAAAAAAAACCTCTAACCCCTGCTAATAGGAACACACTAAAAGACACTAATCTAACCTCCTCTGGCTGGCATTAGCACAGAATTGAATATTAGAAACCTGGACTTAAATCCAGACTTTACCATGTTTTTTCAGTTTTTTTAACTTTAAAAAAATTGACAAATAATAATTGTACTTATTCCTGGGATACATAATGATGTTTCAATGTAATTAGCCTATCCATCATCTGATTTATTGTTCCTTTGTGTTGGGAACACTCATTGTCCTCCTAGCTATTTGAAACATATATGTTGTTGTTAACTATAGTCACCCTACAGTGGTATATAACACTGGAGCTTATTCTTCCAATCTAGCAGCAATATTGTATCCTTTAACAAATCTCTCCCTATTCTCCCCTTCTCCCTGCCCTCAGACTTGACCATTTTTTGGTTCTTTAATCTTAGGCAAGTTATTGACTATTCATGAAACTCAGTTTTCTGATCCATAAAGTGAACATCAAGTTGTCTTTACCAGTTAGGGGAACTAAGGTTCCACACAAAGCACCTAAAATACCCTGGCACATAACAGACACTCAATACATGCAGACTTATCTCTATTTTCAGCTTTCTGAGATACCTTGTGCATTTTGCTCTCCATTGTGCAAAGTGGTCATTTCGTTCTCTAAAACCACTCTTCTCATGCATGCACAGGCAGTCTGCTATAAGTTGGCCAGGATTTAGAAAATCATAATGGGTTCATGATTATATAGACTTTGGTCAAAAAAGTCTTAATTTTTTTCATCCTGTACTAGCAGGACAGACCTCAGGCTTTCTTGATTACAATTTAGCTTCTGAAGATTTTTTTTTTTTTTTTTGCTTTTTTATAGGTTGCTTGATCTGCAGCAATAAGGACTGCATTCAGTATTTAATCATTATATGATATTTTTCCAAGTCCCATGAGATAATAAAACTAAAAGATTCCTGCTTTAATGCTTCATTCCCATAACTTTCAAGAAGAAACTGAAGTTCAAACAAGTTAAATGAGAACATTTATATAAGGAAATAGTAAGTCATAACAGTTCCATGCCCAGTAGCTGACTGCATGGGCCTTTGACTCAATCTTGATTTAAATATCAGCCCTTCACATGTGTGACCCCAGATGGGTTACTTAAACTCTCATAGCCTTGATTTCCTTATATGTCAAATGGGGAAATCAATGTATGGATTTCAGTTTGTGCCGCAAGGAATGGATAAGGTAATGCAGCACCAGGCATGTCAAGGATGCTTAACAGATATGTGTTAACGCTATTGGAGGTGCTTAACTTGGGGTGGCCTCCCTGTGCTCCAGAAGTCTGCTGAATTCCTATTGCTTTCAGATCCTTGAGTTCAAGTTCAGTATCTACAATGCTAGTTGAACGAACAAATCTAGCGAGGGTCTTGGAACAGAACTGATGATGTTGCATTTAAGTTAGAAGTATGTTGTGGTAATTACCACAAAGCTGATCCTAATGTCAATAAGTCTTACTCTCAAAATAGGAGAAGGAATGCATTTAATAAGATTAATCACCAGAGCACTGTATTACCATGTGTAAAACAGCTACAATTTATTGAGCATCTGCTATAGCCGGGCCCTATGCTAGAAACTTTATTAGATTAGAAGTATTGTTCCCCATGGTTTTGTAGAAATTAGGGGGAAGAAATCTCAGCAGAAGACACTGTAATAGAGTAGGAGGGAGGGGTTAGTAATTCCAACACTACTGTCTCTTAGTATTTATTAAGTGTTCATTATTTGACCCTTATTATCATTAATAGCTAACATACTTTATTAAATCTATTAATAATACACAACACAACCTAAGTTATTACTGATGGGAAAACTGAGGACTGGACAGGTTGAGCAGTTATCCAATGTCATGCTGATAGTAAATGTTGTAGCCAGCATTTGAACCCAGTTCCCTCTGACATGACAGAGGCAACAGCCTCCTGAAAGTCCTTAAAATATGGCGTCCACAGCTTTGATGCTTTTTTTCTTAGTCCTGTATTGAGCACTCGGTTCTACGAACTTAGAAAGTGGATTCTATTTACCCCATCAATTCAGAGACGTACATTTTTCCCACATTTAACCTCTCCCAAATCAGTATGTGATTCAGTGCTTCCTGTCACCCTCACCCACACACACACCTGGTACATAAAATAGCAGTGCCTCTAGCATATTAGATTCAAAGAAATTTAGTAAATCATTAATCCTTATGTTAGTCCTTTGAGAAGTACATATGATCCCCAATCTGAAATATGGAAACTGAGGCATAGAGATGACATTGAACTTCCCAAGGGCAAACAGTCAATGAGTAGTAAGGTCATGATTCCAACTCAGGCAGTTGAATTAGAAAGCCCCGGCTCTCACCAATACAACTGTAATACCTACAACATAGTGTCAATAATGTACAAATTAAAATTCATCAATGATAAGAACCAAATCTTTAAAGCTCAGCAGTTACATACTAACTTGGTTTGAGCTCTGATTAACATCCCCCTTCCATTCTTACCAAATACTTCCACTATGTCATCTTAAGACTGTGGAAGATTAACAAGTGCATGAAACACTTTGAGTCTCAGAAGGTACAACTGGGAATTGAGTTCTTCTCCATCCATAATGTGATGGCAAATTTTCTGTCTTCACCAGTGATTAATTTATAATAATGGGGTCCACTGTCATTTCCTTCTTTAGATATTTCAGTTTAAGAAACCAATGGAGTGAATATTGCTTGCAAAAGAGATTCAGAACAGCCTTCCATGGTTGGAACACAAATCTTAAAGACACACCGGAGAATTTCCAAGGGTGATAAATGTCAAAACTCAGCATCTGTTAATGAGGACAAAAGGAAAGGTTACAATTTATTGCAAAGTCTTTGATGCTTCCTTTTTGTTAGGAACTTCTTGGCTTTAAACAACTGATCAAGACAACGAGGCAGAGGGAGCATATGGCAGAATAGAATGTAATCATGTCAGCAGCAAGTACTGTTGAAATGACCACTTGTAGGAGCCATCTTGCATGTAAGACTGCTCATTAACTCATATGATTTATTGAGATAATACTCTGGACCATAGCCATTTGTGAGGTCTTTAAAGAGAAAAAATTTTTTTTCTCTTATTTTGGGTAGCCTATTGTTTCCATTTTCTTAGCTATTTACAGACAGAGGTTAAAATACCAGTTGTATATTATTACAGCAAGAGAATGTTTGTGATGTTCGTTTTTTCAATTGTTTTGTTACTTTGTACCTCATGGTAGATTTTATTAATACTGCATAGAGTTCCTTGAGATATTATGTTAGCTACAGACGTAGTATATATTTGTTAGCTTTTAAAACTGTAATAAACCACCCTAAAACTTAATGACTTTGAAACAATACCTATTTATTTAGTTCATGGCTCTGCAGATTGACAATTTGGGCTAGCCTTTGCTGGATAGTTATTCTGGTCTCAGTTGAGTTCACTTATGTACCTGTGGTCTGTTGTTGGGTTTGACCACGGATTGGCTTATCTTAGATGACCTCAACTATAATATCACCTCTGTTCCATGGAGTCTCTCAGGTTCTAGCAGGTTAGCCCGCAGTCTTCACATTTCAACTGAGCCAATTTCTAAGATATTGAGTGTAAGCTTGTAAGCTTTTTTAGGCCGTGCTCAGAATTAGAAAAAAAACTGTCATTTCTGTCACATTGCTTTGGCTAGAACAAGTCACAGTGCCAGCCCATATTCAAAAGGAAGGTAAATAGACTCCTTTTTAATTGGTAGAGCTTCAAACACACATTTGCACAAAATAGATATAGGGAGATAGAGACAAATGGCCATTTTTGCATTGTACCACACTTAACCTTTCATTTGTCCTGTTCTTTCTTGGTACCATTCATGCATTTATTCTACACAACCACCTACTATGAGATTTGTGTCTATTGGGCAGGGGGAGTGATGGGAAGAAAGGGTTGAAAAACATAAAGACAAGTTTCTCAAATGGATAACCCTTTCTACAATGCCTTGGTACCTGATGGTGTCAATGATTACATGATCACTACATGTAATTCTATCTTAAATTCAACCTTTTCCTTCAATCTACCAGGGTAGCTAACAGAGTGTAGAAGAGCACTGTTTCAAAACATAATTGGCACCCTATAGAAGATGAGTTCTTAACATGGCAAAGGAATTGGGGCCCATGAGATGTGAAGGGCAGTTGAAGGAACCTAGGAGCTAGTAGTTCAGGGAAAAGAGTTATCAGGGTAAACACAGATATCCCAAGACATAAATTAGGCAAGGTATAAATTGGTTTTATTTGGTCCCAAAATACTGAGCTAGTACCAAGTAGCAGAAATAACAAGAGTCAGGTTTTGGCTTATTATGCTGAGTGTTTACTTTAAACAATTAGTATTTTTCAGAACTGAAAAGGATGGTATCAGCATTAGTTAAAATCATGATAAGCCTGGAGTCAGATTGATCTAGGCTCAAGTCTTTGTGCTCCTTAGGTGTGATATTGGTCATGCTGATTAACATCCATTATCTTTAAAATGGGCCTAATAAGTGTTTGTACCTTCTAGTATTATTATGAGGACTCAATGATTATGTATATGGCAATCCTCACTGTAGTCATTGGCAACATAAGTGCTCAGTAATGCTTAATAGTTAACAAAAATAACTACATACCTAAAATTGACTAAAGCTTCTGCAAACAATGCAGAGTAAGTGAAGTACCAGGCAGTCAACAATACTAGCGCTTTCGTGTTTCCTGGGCAAATGACATCTGTCTATGTTATTGGAGATTTTCTCCTACACTGTTGCAATTGCCCCTGGAAACTCAATAAAAACCTGCTTTCCTTCTATAAAAATACATTATTATTATTTTGGTCCAAGTCTAATTACTATGGGCTGAACTGTATTTCCTCTTGTTGGAGTAATCGATAATTCCTAGTGTGCAAAGATACCTACTACCAACCCTGACTTTATATAAAAAATCATTATTTTAATGATCATAACATTTTCTTCCTTTTTGCCAACATCATTCTTCACCAGACCATTGCTTTAGGTGACTTAGAAAAATCAATTCGAAGGAGAGAATGCAGTGTCTATAGGAGAACAGAGTAACGGTGGATAGTGCCCAGAGCAATGGCTTCTGATTACCAATCTGCTAGAGTGGGCCTTGGGATGGAAAAAGATTATTCAGCCAATGGCTGCCTTGTCAGTTTGTTTGTAAATTGGGGCTATTTGAGTCACAGGACATTGCAGAGCTTCAGCTGTGCTCTTAATGTGCTTGGGGGACTTGGATGAAAGATGCTAATAGCATTACTGGGCAGGCCAGGGCATGTGAGTGATCACCTGCTGACTTTTGTTAATGTAGGCCAGCAATCAGGAGAATTCAGTTGCAGGAAAAAATCCATTTCCTGAATCCAGCCTACTCTGCTTAAAGAAAACTCCTGTGAAAATTTTCACTTCATACCAGCCAGAAAAATACCATAGCAAGACTTTGAATAGCAGCTGCTATTCTGGGGTGTGTGTGTGTGTGTGCGTGTATCATATATACATATATACACATTACATATATGTGTGTGTGTATATATGAAAAATAGAGTAGTCATCAATTTACAAAAGATGCTACAGTAAGAGCATAATTGTTATATTGTCCTAAAGGTTGCTTATAAGAAATAACACTCAAGTTGAATTGCTTGAATAAGAGCAGTCAAAAGCTTGGATTTTATAAGTGTGAAGTCTTAGTTCTAAGGCTGCATACGAGCGAGAGCCACACTGATACTGCTGCACTGACCAAAGTGGTATCCTCTAGCCATAGATAGCCACTGTGCACCTGAATGTCGTATTTCAAACTGAGATTTACCTTTATGCATATAATATATGCTAGATATTGTAGACTTAGCACAAAAACAAGATGGCAAAATATCTCACTAATTTTCTTATGTTAATGTTGAAGTGACACTATTTTGAATATGTTAGGTTAAATAAAATACTGATTATATTTCAATAGTTTCTTTTTTAAAAACATGTGGCTACCAGAAGATACATATTTGGTTTGCGTTAGTGACGCATGTTTGATTTATATGACACGGTGCTGGGCTAGAGCTTCATTACTCAATAAGGGGCCCTCAGATCAGTGGTCTCAGCATCCCCTGGGAGCTTATTAGAAAAACAGACACTCAGGCCCTGCTTCAGAACTATGGAATCAGAATCTTCATATTAACAAGATCACTAGTTGATTCATAAGCATGCATGTGAGAAACACTGGGTCAGAGTGTAGTGGGGCTACTGTGAATTGAGAAGAGAGGGCCTCCTGAGCATCAATTTCTGTGTCCTTGTTTTCTCTGCAATGTCATTCTTACTTCCAGTTTCTTCTAGGTATGTCCAGCCTTGTCCACAGAGATCTTCCATGAAACCCCGTTCACAATTTAATGATGGAAATCAATGGGAAAAAAATGAGGCTCAAGTAGCAGAAAATGAACTTTATGGCCAACTTTTTAAGAGTAGCTCTTTCAGAAAGCAGAATTTTTCTGTTGCTGATTTTGACTTACTTTTTCGGGATTGTCCTGTTTGATGGCTATCCAAATAAGGCAGGGCTCAGGTATCCTTGTTCATCCCTTTCATCTTTTGAGTTTCAACTCATGTCTAAAAGGCCTTCCCTGACCACACCTTCTCTTTCCCACTACCCTGTCACTTCACATCCCATTAACCTGTCTTAGCTTCAAAGCACTTCTCTCTTGCTGAAATTCTTATTATTTCTTTACATGCTTGCCTTCTTTGTCTACTAGAATAGAAGTTTCATGAAGTCAAGGGCTTTTTCTTGCTCATCCCTGCAATGACTCCTGAGGCTACCCCAACTTAGGGCATAGCTTATGGGTATAGTCCCTATAAACTACCCTCCCTTCAGATACCAGCTGCAAGTTTGGGGGTCCCTAGGCCACTTCACTTCTGACCAGCTGACCCCATATTTGGGGGGTTCCCACTATCCCCTCAGGTTCGACACTGCTCAAATGGCTTGTAGTAACCATAGCACTTTCCTGAGTTCTATGACAGTTGTGTTACAGCAAAAGGATACAAATTAGAACCAGCCAAAACAGACACATGAGTAAAGTCTGGGAGAATCCCAAATGTGAAGCTTCTGTTTCATCAGGAACATGTCATGCTCCTGTCGTACCAATGTGTGACAACACTCAACAGAATATTGCCAACTAGGGAAGTTCTCTTGAGCTTTAGTGTCCAGAGATTTTATTGAGGTTTTATTATGTGGGCATGATGAATTCAATCAATGGCCATGAGATTCAACTTAGTCTTTAGCCCCTTTCTTCCTTAGAGCCTCCAGGTTGACTGATACTACATGGCTCAAAGCCCCAGTCTGCCCATCATTCCCATCCTGAGTCATCTCCTTAGCTTAAACTATCCAGAGGCCCACTGCCAGTCACCTTGTTAGCATAAAGACAGGCTTATCATGAATAACAAAGATCCTTCTATCACTTAGGAAAGTTCAAGGATTTAACCTTCTTCCCAGGAACTGGGAACAAAAGCCATAGCCAAACAAATATTTTATTACATAGAAAGCTCTCTATTCCAGATGCCTGTAACAGTGTCTGGCAGATAGTGGGCACCCGTCAAATATTTAGATAAATGAGTTCCCAGTGTCTAGCAGTGCTTTTCACTAAATGAGTGTTCAATAAAATTCTGTTGGTAGAATGAGTGTGCTCTTAACTCTTACAGTTAGACATACTGTCTTAGAGTCAGACCAAAGATTCAGTCTTCTTAGCAAGTAGTCTTCTAATGCCTCACAGAGATGCAGATTATTAAACAGAATTAACTACAAAAATAGAGGTTAAGTATATAAATCTTTTACTACTTCTTTTAATGCCAGTACCATGTTAATGGAGGAAAATCAGCTCTATAAAGTGACTGCAAACTGGTATTTGAGGCTTTTCCTTCTGTAATTAATTATTGACAGTTTACGCTCATTACACACTTTCAGGGAGAAAAACAACACCAATAATTAATGTTTCAAGAAAACTCCCACAGATGAACCTTTTTTGATGAATATTTTGTTGTCCTCAAAAACAACATTGCTGTGTCAATAAATAGTTGCTATTACTTTTCTGATTTGCAAATTATTGGTTGGAATCAGTAGAAGCATTAAGGGCGGATGGGAAAACAAGAGTTTTCAGTTTAAACAGGATTAAACCAGGCATGATATTGAATCTGTGGCCTCGTGAAGGTTCAGAACCCTCAGTAATTTCTGTGAAAGGAAAGGGAGTCTACAGAAAATAAGAGCAGATTTGGAATCAGGGCAAGGGCAGGATGCAAGGAGAGTCACAGCTGTGTGATTTGGGGAGCAGCCTCCTACTGCATGTTAGTCTAGATCAAACCTACGATGAAGTTCAGGAAAAATAAACAGTTGAGTCCTTTTGTGTTTATAAATCTAAACCTTGTTTTAGCACCTGTTATCTAAGTGACTTGGAATCAGTCACTTAAACTCCTGACATTGGTTTCCTCATCTGAAAAATGGAGAGAATAATTCTTATCTGAAAATAGCATCTGTCTGGCAGGACTGTGGTGAGAGTTCAATAGGCCGTGCACATAATGTTCTTAAACAGCATGTGGCACAGGGCTGCAGCTCCATAAACATCAGCTCTCTCCTTTTTGATCTGCAAATTTTCTTATGTCTGGATTTGGATGGTAGAACTCGGCAGGACTTGGTGGCACTTGGTGAGATGTGGATGGTGAACAATTCTCTAGAAAATTTTCTGTTTCAGACCTTTTTTTCCCGAGCAATGTTTCTTCCCTCTATCCATTCTTCATCAAGCCTAGCATAAGATATTCAGGTTTACCTGTTTCTTTACATCTTTATTTTTTTATGAAGGTTCCTGTGTCACATAAAAATTGTATTAGATAAATGTGTATGCTTTTCTCTTACTAATCTATCTTTTCTTATAGGGGCTTCAGTCATGAAACCAGAATGGGTAGAACGAAAGCTATTTTTCCTCCTCTGTCATAGTTAATACTTGTCCACTGTGAGCTTTCCAGTGGTAGCATTAACCACCAGAAAGGACATCATAATTGTGTTCACACTGGCTTATGCCAGTTCTCAAAAGCAATGCTGAGAATGGGAAGGCTAACTGTGGAGGAGTTAACCTTGAGGAATCAGGATGCTGTGGTCAAGGTAGCGGGGGCACGAGGGAGGGGAGTGGGTGGCTAGTAGTCCCAGAATAGAGAATAGCACACCATGATGGACAAGGATGGTGGAGGCTGAAAGAAGTTTAGAATTGTGTGGAAAGTGAAGCTTTGCAAGAAGGGAGCAAGATTGGGGCCAGTAAGGGTGTGCATAGATCAGGCTGTAAGACAAATATCAAGTAAGGCTGCAGTGGGACCCAGAACTACGTCAGGAGAATTTAGTCTCTCTGGGGAGGAATCAGACAAGCAGGACAGTGAGCAACCCTCCAGTCCTCCTTAATAATGGCACGTGATTATTGAAGGAATTTGTAGGACATGAAGCAGGGAACATAGAGTTCAGACCTGTTACTGGAGTTCAGATTCAAGGTGAGACTCGTGTTCATGGGAAATGGTAGCGACTCAGTTATTATCTATGTGTTGCGAGATCAGAATGGATATTTATGTTGAGCCATTGAGCAAGGCCTCTTAAATCCCTCTTGGGTTATTGATCATATTGGTCAACAGGAACTAAGGGGACCAAGAGGTAAAGCCATTAGGTGGATTCTAGTGAGACCCTGTTTCCAGTTGCTTTTCATCCATGGACATCTCACGGTGTGGCTTGGTAATTTACTGGGATTTCAGTTTGTTTTCCCTCCCTGTGTCATCCTCCTTCTTAATGGACTTTTAAATAATTTTTTGTGTTAAACATTATGTTAGTGAAATAATAACATATGTTACATGCTATTACGTTCTCTTTGAGGCTTTTGTTTTCCTAAAGTTCCAAAGGGAACATGCTAGCATGTAATGTATATTATTATTTCAGTAACATAATTTTAAAAATTGTTTAAAAATTAGGTATGACCAAGGGAGATACCCGCTAAGAGGATAGATGTTCCCAGAGAGAGGAGGGAATAGGAGTCTACTATGCCTATGGGCCTTGAGGACCCATGACCTGCTCCCTGACATTGCTCTGAGGAGATACACAAGTCTCCACAATGAAGAAAATTTGGAATGAGCAAAAAAGAGCTCTGGGTGACTCCAAAGGGAAGCAATGCATATAAATTGTCCAGGTTAGATGATTCCAGACTTCAATTGCTTTTGAGCTATTTTCCAAGTTGTAGATAATTAATAGTAATGCAAAAACTTTTCTATATGCATGCAAATAAATTCTGTCCAGTGGGAGATCTATTGACTTCTCTTCCCATCCCTGCATCTATTTGTAAATTGACTTCAAAATTCCCTTGCTCTATATAAATGTATGTTTCTTTGACTTCTCCTTTGAACTTGTAACAGCTTCCTAATCCCCTCATTAATAATGGATTAAATAAAATCTTTACCATGCCTTCATTTTATATCAGTTTAATTGGTAAAGTCATGATTTTACCTTTTCTTAAATTTATTATTTAACAGGATGGTGGCATGATACAGCTAGTGTGTTTAGGTGGTATTCCACAAGGGAGGCTGTTCCTGTTTCAACTTTACTTCACCCACTTGAATGTCATGTTCTTTGGGAGTATGTCTAATTGTCCCCAACAATTATATGCAAGGAGTAGCTTACCTCTTTCCTTACAGCCTAACTACTAGAGATAATGGTTGATGACAACCAGTCCCAAAGAGACTATGCCATGTATACAAGTGTTGTTGGAAAACAGACTCAAGAAGGAATAGCCAGTTCCTAGAAACTCAGTGAAGTACTCACTTGGTCAAGCACCTTGCAAGATAGTTTTACATTGAAGCAGATGAACTAATATTCTCAAAACTGAATCAATTGGCCTTTTGGTTGAATTTAATGATTCGTGTTGCTATAAAGGAATATCTGAGGCTGAGTAATTAATGAAACAGAAGTTTATTTGGCTCTTGATTCTGCTGAAGAGATCAGGCATGTGGTGAAAGCCTCAGGCTACTTTGGTGGAAGATGAAGAGGAGTCAGCAAGTGCAGAGATCACAAAGTAAGAGAGAAAGCAATGGAGAGGGGATATGCTAGGCTCTTTAACAACCAGCTCTTGTGGGAACTCATAGAGTGAGAACTCACTCATTGAGTGATAGCACCATGTGATTCATGAGGAATGTGTCCCCGTGACCCAAACACCTCCCATCAGGCCCCATCTTCAACACTGGGGAACAGATTTTAACATGAAGTGTGAGACAGACAAATGTCCAAATGGTAGCATGTGGCAACAAGGAGAAGGGAGAGAGGAACATATAGATTATTCTAACCTAGGATATTTCTCCAGAGTTAAACTACTGGGCTCACCAAATCCTTACACATTGCTCATTGAGGGCAGACGTTCTCCTTCAGTCTTTCTAACCTCTTTTGTTCTAGCACTACTCATTTCACTGAAAGTTCCAACTTTCGTCCCTTGTGCTACTTCTCAAACCCTTTGTTGCCAATTTAGTTAGAGATATTTGAAGCCCTTTCCATGGCTGCCCCTGGAGAGTGATGTCCTGGTGCTTCATATATTGATGGTCTGTCTGTAAGGTACACAATAAAATGAATTGGCACACCCATAGGCATATCACTTTGTATATTGTCTGTTAAGATAAATTTCAGGAGAGTTTTTGAACAGGAGAGTGGTATGATGTGTACTTTAGGGCAATGTTTGTGCTACCTCGATGCCCCCATGAATCTACTGAGGTTTTTATTAAAATACATAATTGGATTTGGCAGTCCTGAAATGGAACCTGATATTTTGCAGTTCTAGTAAACTTTCAGGTACTGGTGATGTTTCTGGTACATGGAGCACACTTTTGAATACCAAGAGTTTAGAATAGGGATCTTCAAACTTCTCTGGAAAGGTCCAGATAGTAAATATTTCCAGATTTCTGGATCATATTGTTTCTGTTGTTACTGCTTGCCATTATAGCATGAAAGCAGCATTAGACAATGTGTAAATGAATGGACATGGCTGTGTTCCAACACAATTAAAAAAAAAAAGACATGGGCAGAAGGCTGTATTCAGCCTGCAGGCCATAGTTTGTCAATCACTGGTTTAGAAATGTCATTCGGTTGGTATTATGTAAATGAATTGGAGGGATGGAGTGGGGATTGGAGACATATAGCCTACTTAAGGGAAGGAAATGCTAATAAATACTTATAGACTAAGGCAGAAAGATGGGAAATAGAAAGTGAAATAATTGATAGGACATGAAAGGGATGGACAAAATATGCAGAGCTGACTTCAATCTTAGATTATTTTGGGATCCTCAAGTAATAAAATAAAGCATGGATTTTCCTGGGCACATTTTTTGGGGATCAGTTTTTGGTCTGTTGCTTCCAGAATTTGACAACTTCTGTTACTGACATTCTTCTGGATTTACTAAAACCCAGAGAGCTTTATGTTCCCATTAATGACACAGAATTGGAAAATACTTAATATGAGGTTTCAGGAGAAAAAAAAATCATTTCAATTATGTTATCTTTCTACTGTAATATGAACAGATTTGTTTTCTACATTAACTGCAGGTTTTAAAATTCAACGATTTATGGTAGATGTTAAACAACAGTTCTTTGGTTCAGGGACTTCTGGTAGGTGATAAGGTATATTCAAAACAAGCATGAAGTATTTATTGTGTTTCGGTAGTAGGTGCTTATGATTTAAAAGATAAACTTTGCAGACATGCCCCAAACTGGAGAAATTTAGGGTCTTTGTAGGGAGTGAGTGTAAGATAACTATCTTCAAGTTGAGTAATAGAGAAGGATTGACTTACGTTGCAATGCAGTGTTTCCCCAATTGAGTATCACTGAATACTAGTCCTGAAGTTAAAAATTTAGGAGACATTGCTACTTACTTCAGATTTCAGTTCAAAAAAATGACATACTTCTCCATGCTTGATTACTACCATCTACCCCATGAAAATTAAAAATCCCGTAATATTTAACTTCCATTTTTTTCTTCAGATTTTCCCAAGAAGTCCTATAAAATCTTAGAGTTTGTGTATTTTAAAATAAGGATCTTCTCAAATTTCATGTATTATATCTGGTTGTTATGTCTTTTTAGTGCAGTGTTCTCAGAAGTTAATCACTGGACCAGCAGCATCAGCATCTTCTGGAAACTTATTAGAAATACAAATTCTCAAATTCTACCCTAGATCTACTGAATCAGAAACTCTGGAGACTCAGCCAAGCATCTGTGGTTTAACAAGCCCTCCAGCTGACTCGGGAAGCTAAAGTTTAAGAAACACTGCTTTAGTGCAATCTTGACTCCTAGTCTCAGCTGCTTAATAGAATTACCTAGTTATTTTAAGATGACTCAGTATCAAGTGTACACCAGACCAGTTAGACTAGAATTTCTGAGTGTGAAACTCAGGCATGCATCAGTATTTCTTTCTTTCTTTTTCTTTTCTTTTTCTTTCTTTTTTTTTTTTTTTTTTGAGATGAATTTTTGCTCTGTTGCCCACACTGGAGTGCAGTGACACAATCTTGGCTCACTGTAACCTCTGTCTCCTGGTTCAAGAGATTGTCCTGCCTCAGCCTCCTGAGTAGCTGGGATTACAGGTGCATGCCAATGCATCTGGCTACTTTTTTGTATTTTTAGTAGAGACGGAGTTTCACCATGTTGGCCAGGCTAGTCTTGAGCTCCAGACCTCAGGTGATCCACCTTCCTTGGTATTCCAAAGTGCTGGATATTTCTAAAGTATCCCAGGTGATTTCACTGCACAGCCAAGACTGAAGACCCTTGCCTAGTTTTTGTTAAACTTGAACTGTCCTCCTCCCCTTTCATTGAATCACATTGACATTTGTCTTGCTAATTATCTTGTAGAAGGATCCATAATGTGTATTTGTTTGATCATATGCCTAGTTTTTGTACCCTATTGGGAATTATGTATGTCTTCTAGTGCCTTCCCAAAATAGATTTCAGCTTGAATATGCCTTGCAAGTAAAATAGATCATCTTCCATCCATCTCTTTGTATATTTTTTTCCAACCAAGTGCAACTTCTTTCTGCCACCTATTTGTTCCATCTTGCTAGGCCAGATTATTACCACCATGGTTTTCAATTCTGTATTTCATTTCCAAGTTGATTTTTTTGTAGAACATGTCTTGTGAATTTTGCCCTTTCTGGGTTTTATCAGCTATCTCCTGATAGTGTACACTCGTCTGTCTCACTTACCTTGTCTTCTGTTTCAAGCTGTGTTTTATTAGAGGATTTGTTTTCAATATCATCTGGCCATCCTGTGTGTAGAGTGGAGTCTTTGTTCTCACAGGTTTTTGTATTTTCCTTTTTTTCTCCAGCTGGTCGGTACAGATTCGCTGAGATGCCCACTCTCAAAATTGTTTCTGCAACATCTGTCCTGACAGTTACACTGAATTTCTTTTTGTTCAGATTTGCAGGACAAAGCCGTTTAGAGTGAATATGTTTCTACATTCTCACAGGTCTCAGCAGTTGACCCACTTTTTTTCAACCAAAGTTGCAGCAACTCTGCAATATTATACGATGCAGGCCACCTGCCTATGAAAGTAAATCAAAGCATCATTCTACCAGTTTGCATCCACTATAATAAAGGTAGTTGAATGTAATGAAAAGGGAAATCAGAGCCTTTGATGCCTCATGTGCTGACAGAGGGAGTGAGCCAAACAAAGTGAGTTTTTTTTATTCTTTCATAGTAATAATCAGCATCATTAAAGGATAATTTTCACACACCAAGATGTAAAATCATGACTCTCTTACAGATATAAAATGAACACGTGTTGAAGATTTTACTTAACTCATTATTAATGAGGAAATCAGAAAGATATTATAACAGGTTCATAGGAGAAGTCTAAGAAGCACAAAATGATATCGTGTACAGGGAGGTTGAAATGAATGTGCAAATGGAGGCCAAACTGTTTCTTCCCCCACTGGGAAAAGGGTTGAAGTCAACTGAACCCTCTACCAGATGTAATTTGTTTATAAATCTATAGACAAATTTATTTTGGATTATTTTTAGTTATTTACAACTTAGAGTTGTAACAGAGCTCTATGGAAATGAAAGGCTAGAAGCAGGTAATTTAGAAAAGTATGCTCTAAACATTGCATGGTAGACCATGGCAGATAACCCAGTAATTGTTTTTGTATTTTCAAATGTCTTCCCAGTGACAGCATTTGTAAGAAACTTGATGGCTATGAAGCAGTTTGAAATAGATGCTTTTGACCACTGCTTCAACCTAATCAGATAGTTTAGTGCCATCTTCTCATAAGTTACCTCAGGGAGGTGAGTGATGAGCATGGCTAGCCTGGTGCCAGGCACAGGGTAGGTGCTCAGAAATTCATAGTTGTTGTTATAAAAGAGACAGTGTTGAGTGGGGGTTAAGAGTGAGGACTTTAAAATCATTTTGTAGATTGTACCTTATTCCTTTCATCTGTACAATGCTAACAGTAATAATATCAATCTCTTAGAGTTGTTAAAAGCAGTAAATCAGTTAATTTGTATGAAGTGCAGAGAATACTGTGTACACTGTGGCCCTGAAGCCATGTGAAGAGCCCGGGGAGCCTTAGCAGAGTTGGCACCAGGGCTAGAGAAGCACAGAGGGTGATTTCTGGGTTGCGTGAGTCCCCACCACACCTACCCATCAAGTTGAAGGTCAGTGGATATCATTGTGATGGAAGGGAAGCCTGCTCATATCCTGGCTCGTAGAACTCTGTTGCTTGTTTAATCAGAGTTTTGGGGCCAGAGAACAGATGTATTTTCTTTTTCCAGGAGAGACTGCGATTGTGCATAGACAATAGCAGAATATGTTTGTAGGGTAGGAAAGGTTTGATTGATACCTTTTCTCACCTACCATAAGAGTCATGGCCAGCACTCCTATAACAGAAAACAGGTTAGCATGAGAAAAGTGTAACAAACTTATGTAACCAAAGTTTTTACATGGCATGTCTTCAGAAATAAAAAAACCCAAAGGCTCAGGGAAAACCATCTATTTTTATGCTTAAGTTCAGTGTAGAAAGGATAGCCAGGTGGAAATGTGATTGGACGAAAATGGAATAATCCAGTGGTAATAGACTGAGAGGACCTAGCAAGCCCCTCTGCTCAGATTCTTCTTGACCTCTCCGCACAGTATTCCTTATCCTCCAGCATAGAGCAGGACCCCTCTGGAACGAAATCTTAGGATCTACTGTCAGACAAGGTGGGTTAGAGAATTTCTTTATGGTCAGCTCCTACACAGAAAGATAGGGGTAGGTTAGAGTATAATTTCTAGTTTCTATGACTCACCATGGGGAAGAGAAATTCCAGTATCTATGACCTACCTTAGTAGAGAAAGGAGAGCAGGAGAAGGTCACAAAGAGACTGTTCTGAGGCCCTTTCAATCTTTCAATCTTTGAGGCCCTTCAGTCTTTCAATTCAACATACTCAGCATAAACAGGAGATCCTGGGTTGGAAGAAAAGGAAACAAAGGATGCCAAAGCATGCCGAAGTGCCATACTCTGGATTATCATTTTCGAAGCCCCAGCATCTCATGTTAATCAGTGCTGAGCCTTAAACCAAGTGCGTGTTTGATTCCAAAGCCTGTGTGTGTCTCCCAATCATATCCTAGCAACTCTTTTTTTTTTTTCCCTTCAGGCTCCCTGTTACTTTCCAGGATTCAGATTTTTAGCATTTCATCCTAATTCTTTGTTCCTTTATCTACACATCCATCCATAATTTCAACCAAAATATTTCGTGCTTAGCTTGCTGTGTGCCAGGCACTGAGCCTGTAATGGTGCCTGAGAGTGGACAGAGACCCGACCCTGATGAACCTTCTAGCCGAGGGAATGAGAGACAAAGTAAGCAAACAGATGGATGAAAGGGTCACAAACTGTACTTAGTATGATGAAGGAAGGAAACAAGAGGTTGAGATAGGGAAGGAGTGGTGAAGGAATACTTAAGAGTAGCCAATTAAGGTATCTTTGAGGAGGTAAAAGCTGAAATGAGACTTAAAGGATGAGAAGTGATGTCCATGGAGGCCTGGAAAATAGTTCCGTAGGCCAAGGGAATAGCAAGTGCTAAGGCCCTGAGGCAGGAACCAGCTTGGCACCTTTGAGGAGCAGGAAAGTGGCCAGTGTGGCCTGGGAGTTGGAATCAGGCAAGAGAGACAGGGTTGGAGATTTAGGGTAGGGGTCAGATCTTGCAGTGCCATGGAGGAAAATGTGAATTTTAACTTATGTTAACAGATGACATCTATTGTAAGACCAACAACATGCTCATGATAAGAATTTATTGTGCCTACTGTATGCCTATCATGTAACCAGATACTTCTCACACATAATGTCATTTTCTCCCCCAACTTTGGGAGGTAGAGATTTTGAGTTGTCTTAGAGCATCTGTTTACTCTTACATTTATAGATCATGTTCTCTCTTCTTGAGGCAAAATGCTAGATCCTAGAAAGATGATCCCTGTTCTTAGGGATCACACAGTGTAATACAAACGTCTGGTAACCAAGGGTCATGCTAGTAGCTCTATGCCCTGGCTTCAGCTTTTAGCCACTCTGGGCTTCTCTTTACTCCAGTGGGGAAGTAATAATTTCCCCATTGCAGGTGATGGTGAAGATGAGAAGAATCAACAGGCAACAAATGCCTGGGCCAGGTAGAGTCTCACTCACTGGGGGTTATTAGGAAAGTCTTGATGGTGCTCTGATTGAAGCCTGCTCACAGTGAGCATGGCCAATGAGAGACAGCAAGATCCTCTGGGAAAGAAGAGACAGGAAAGGCTTGGAAGAGGAGAGGGAACTGAATCTTGAAAGAACAGTGGGCATTCCCCAGGCAGACAAGGAGGAGGACGACAAAAATTACATTTCTATCAAGCCTAATGCAAGATAGTCCTTGTTATGAAAATTAAGTGTGAGGAACAAATGCACCTGTGATTTTGGTAAAAAGGTGCTACACATTGTAATTTAATGTCTAAAATTTGGACACTACTTTGTAAAAGTACTACTTACCAGTCACTGTTCTGCATATGGTTTTAATCAAGATGAGAATCATACTAAATATAAGCTGATTCAAAGGCTTTCTGTTTCCCCAAATGTAGCACTGTCTTTTCTTCCAATAAAATAAATAAAGTATATGTCAACTTGCCCTCTAGTGACAATATTTTGTATTTCACTGAGGTTCAGAAAATAAGCTGCGCGCTAGCTCCTCCAACAATGTGATTTTCTTTTTAAAAGACAGAGGCTCATCCTGTGTAGATAATGCTCTATAAAAGAAGTAGAACACTGTAACCTCTTGGAAGTATCTTTGTGGTAGCCTATTGTGGTCACTTCTACGCTGCTTACTCATGAAACTTTGGGCAAATTATTGAGCAAGTAACTTTGAACAAGTTACTCAGGGATATGGTCTCCTCACCTCTGAAACGAGTTAGCCAGAATGCTGTGTATTTACTTTGCTGTTATGCCTATTAGAAGGCAACAATGCAAGCTTTGTGAGCACGATCACAGGGATTTTGTTTTCTATTGATCCCCTAGTGCACAGAACAGTGCCGGGCTTGTAGCTGGCACATAATGCATGTGATGTAAGAAAAATGAACAATGACAAGTATGAATATTGAAAACCATGAGTTATGGAAATTGCTGGAGTGTGGTCAAGCAGTTAGTGGATGCTTTACTACATGATGATGTCCTCTTTTCTCTGGCTCTTGTCACTTGTGTTTTTTCAATTTTGTATCAGTTAGGTTTATTTCCCTCTGGGCTGTTCGTTTTGTTTTGCTGTGTTTTTTTTGTTGTTGTTGTTGCTGCTGTTGTTGTTTTGTTAAACTATTGTGAGCCACAGTTTGAAAGAGACAAGAGGGAGTCAAGGATGAGGCTGGATTTTATTTTTTTAGGTTTGAAAAGCAGGTAGACAGTTTGCTAACCTTTCCTTCCAGCTGATGACATTTCAAATTTAGCCCATTCCAGTAGGCTATTTTTCTTCATGATATGCTTTTGTGCTAAATTATACACACATGCTGGATTCTGGAAATCTACTAAATCTGTCTTATAGCTGTTCACTGGCCAGTGTCCCTTAATTCAGCAACACCCTGGGTTTTTAGGAAGGATACTCACATTTTTTTCTTTTTAGTCACCCCGTTCATAAGTGTTTTGTTCCTTTCAACACGGGTTTATTACTCACTTCAACTTTGAAAAGCAGGACCCAGGAGGCTGTAGAGGTGAAAGAAATGCAATAGCACTTTTGCTTGCTGATGGATGAACATGTTGCTACTTAGAGTTGAAAAAGCATCATTTTCAAGTGCTTTTTAGGAGTGTTCATGCTATGGTGTAAAGGGGAGTGAAGAAAGGAAGGGAGCAGCTCTTCATGTGTTTTTTAAGGTCTTAAGTGTCCAAATCCTTCCTTACACTGTAACACCCCTGGAGAGAAGAGAATGTGTCTTTAAGTTTCTACTCAACATCTAAAAACCCTCAGAGTTCTATCAATTTGGCAATGATAGTGAAAAGATACCCTTTGAGAAGTAGTGGTAAAGAATGGATATTGATTTATCCTTTTGATCCATGACGGTCTCCAGCTCTGAAACAAGTAATGCTTCCCAGTGGGTAGAGATGAAGTCCAAACTTCTTAACCTTGAATTTAGAGGCTTTTTGTGAACAAGCACCAAATCTTTTTGACCCCCTCTTCTAAACTTCCCTCCATGATGTTCTACTCAAATTATGCTCCCTCACTGACCTCCAGCTAGGCTCTGTGTTTTAGAATTTTAATTACATTTATTGGTCAGGGACAGATAGGTTTTTTTTGTTTTGCTTTTTCTGTTTTTTTTGTTTTTTTTTTTTCCAACTTCTTTTTGTTTAATTTTGCAGATAGTTTTAATTGTTGGAAAAGTAATCTAAAAAGTACAAAACAGAAGATGACATTCATAATTCTACTATTTGGAATTAATCTTTGTTGGTAGTTACCCAATCACTTCCTGTTTTTAAAAATAAGTCTATGTATAATTTCTATGGTTATAATTTTTTATTGCAAAAATGATATTGAAAATAGATAATCCAAAAGAGAAGATTAACATAGATAAAGTTTTGTTTAATTACCGTTTCCAATCCCAATTCCCTCTCACATTCCCCTGAAACAACCCCTATATTAGTTTTGTTGTATATTTTTCTAGTTCGTGTTTAGAGCAAATAATTGATGATATTATTCTATGTTTATTTTGGCTCACATAGATTGTCTCATAATGTGTGCATCCTTCCATAATTTGCTTTTTTTATTCAAAATCTGTTTAAATGTCTAGAACAAGCTTGTCCAACCCATAACCGATGGGCCACATGCAGCCCAGGATGGCTTTAAATGCAGCCCAACACAAATTTGTAAACTTTCTTAAAACATTGAGATTTTGTGTGACTTTTTTCTTTCTTTAGCTCATCAGCTATTGTTAGTGTTAGTGTATTTTCTGTATGGTCCAAGACAATTTTTTTTCTTCCAGTGTGGCCCAGGGAAGCCAAAAGATTGGATACCCGTTGTCTAGAATTATTACTGACCATCGTATGTTCTGTTTATCCATTTGCCTACTGATGGGTATTTGGGCTGTTTCCACATTTTTGCAAAGATGCAGAAAAAATGAATGTGATGATTTTTATGCAGATGTGCAAATATTTCTACAGTATGCATCAAAGTGGTATTGTGTGGTCATGGTGTCTGCACATCTCAGTGTTCATGGATGTTGCTAAGTTTTCCTGTCACTTTGCTAGCTTACATGCCCATATAGAATGGGCAAAGGGAGAGATTTCTCAGGCTATTCCTTCTTTCTTCCCTCAAATTTCCCCAGCCTAAGATTTCCTTTATTTTTCTCTCTCGTGGAAACTGTTTTTTAAGATGCAATTTAGAGAATCTTAAATTATTAGAGTATCAGTTATTTGCTCTAAACATGAACTGGAAAAATATACAACAAAACTAATATAGGGGCTGTTTCAGGGGAATGTGAGAGGCAATCAGGATTGGAAACGGTAATTAAACAAAACTCTATGATAGTCTTCTCTTTTGGATTATCTATATTCAATATCATTTTTACAATAAAAAATTATAGCCATAGAAATTATACATAGACTTATGTATTTTAAAAAAACAGGAAGTGATTGGCTAACTACCAACGAAGATTAATTCCAAATAGTAGAGTTTGAATGTCATCTTTTGTTTTGTACTTTTTAGATTTCTTTTTCAACAATTAAAGCTATCTGTCCCTGACCAATAAATGTAATTAAAATTCGAAAACATAGAACCTAGCTGGAGGTCAGTGAGGGAGCATAATTTGAGCAGAACATCATGGAGGGAATTTTAGAAGAAGGGGTCAAAAAGATTTGGTGCTTGTTCACAAAAGCCTCTAAATAGAGATAACATTTGTTGTATATTCCTCTCACTGGACATTAACTCTAGATTTTGACTATTTTTATTTTACTTGTTTATGTCTCTCTCCAGGTGAGTAACTAAGCTTAGAAAGCATACAGGCTGCACGCCCCTTTGTATTCCACAGAGCCTAGCCTAGTCTCTAAACCACAGTGAGTGCCAAGTACAGCAAAGCCTAGTGTTGCTTGAAATTTAGGTTTATGGCCAATTGAAAAGTGAACATCCAATATAGTGAAAATAATTCTCAATTTAAAAAATACCTGTAATATTTTGTATCTAAATTCACCACTTGGCACTTTTTCCTGTAGCATTGCACTGAGTCAATGCAGTTAATTAACATATAAAGGTGATAGACCCTATGTGTGATAAATGCATCCTGTAATTTGTAAACACAGTTCACATGTATTCCTAATATACCTATTAGGAGAGGCATGCAGGAAATAAAACTGACAGTGCATACAGCAGACAAACACCCATCTTGTCTTCCTGTAGGGATACTTACGCTTGCTGACTGAAGGAGAAGGAATCACTTGAACTATCTAAAGTGCAAAGTCCCATTTTTCACCCCTACATCCCAAAACACACACACACACACAGGCACACACGCACACACGCACTTTCCAGTACTCAGTCTGCTTTGTGATGTGGCCTCCCTGATCATCACCACAACACAGGCAAACACCTCCTCCTTCCTGCCCGATCTCTTTGCTCCCACTGAGAGAGAAGGAGGAGGCTGAATCAAGCAAACATGGCAATAGACCAGCTCTTCTGTAATTGATATCCTAACTCCCTGGGACTTGATGGAAATAATTTGGTCACAAACACCTTTTTTAAGATACAGTGTCCTGCTATGTTGCCCAGGCTGGTCTTGAACTCCTAGGCTCAGGTGATCCTCCTACCTTGGCCTCCTGAGTAGCTAGAACTAAAGGTACATGACTTTCTATCACTTTTTTAAAGGCCATTTTTCACTTGCTGTTGTAGGGACCATTTTCTATGAAAGCCCCAGGAAGCAGCCTTGGTGAGGTGTTAGTGATGGAGGAAAAAAGTCTCCTGAACAAGAATAGGAATGTTCTTCCGTGCTTCCTGCACTCATAGTCCCAACTTATTCACACAGCATGGGAGAGATTGCTCATTGATTGTTTTAAAATCTTTATTTTTATTTTGGTATGACAAGAGAAGAAGATCATGCCATTGAAAATATAGCTCCTTACCCACAGATCCCAAGAGGAAGAGTGCACCACACCAAACCGGCCACATAGGAAAGCACCAAGGTCGTTCAGGAACCCCAAGGTCCTTCAGGAGACAGGGGAGATTGAAGGGAAAATGCGGGCGAGAGCTTTTATTGTAATTTCTATGGGAAGGAATGGGCAAGGCCAGGTATGCAGGATTAGGATTGGCTAGTCTGAATAATTCCACTGGGCTGTGGAGTATAGAGGTTGTCTCTAGTTTTCTGGTACCTGGCCCTGGGGTGATTAAAGTCAGGGAATAGAGGCCTAGAGTGTGAAAGCCTAATCAAGGAGGTGGTGGGGATGTGGGGTGTGGATTGGTTAGTTTGCACATGACAGGTAAACTTTCAAGTGAGCTGTTTGCTATTTCTAGGAATTGCCTAACCCTGGGAGAGGCTATTCCTCAAAGGCCAGCAAGGTCCCAGATGTCAAGGCATCAGAATACAGAAAAAAAATCAATGATATTCTCTAGGGGATATTTCCCTAGGTGTGTCTTGGTCTCAGGAATCCACGTATTACGTTTTTTGCCCTTCTGTGAAGGATATAAGTTGTTCAACGATGAGCAGTGTAAAAGGCCACAAACTGGGTATCAATAATGGAGATGTAGAGGAATGGCTAAGAGGGCAGGCAGAGACCCTGATAGCTACACAGGTTCTGCAGGTCTGTTCCTCCCCAAAGATGCCTTCTATATCTAACTGCCAGAAACTTCATAAACTTCTCTGTTTTCACCCAAATTATTACAATTTCTAGACAGTTATTTTTGTTTTTATGAAAAGAGATGGCACAACAAAATTAGGAATGAAATCAGGGACATTACTTCCAATTCTACAGTAATTATAGGATGAAGAGGAAGTTTTATGAAAAATTTGATGCTAGCAAATTAGACCATTTAGACAAAATAGACAAATTCCTTGAAATATACAAATTACCAAAAACATCTCAAGAAAAAACAAATCTATTCATACTCATATCAAGTAAAGAAAAAAAAAAACTGTTCACAAATAAAAGTCTAGGCTCAGATTGCTTCCCTAGTGAATTCTGTTAAACATTTAAGAAAAAATAATACTAATTATATGCAAACATTTTCAGAAAAAGAAAAAGGAAACACTCTTCAACTAATTTTATGATGCCTGTATTGCCATGAAATTAAAACTGGACACAAAAGTTCTTAACAAAATTAGAAAATCAAGTCCAGAAATATATATGAAAAAATTTACCATGACCAAATGAGTTTATCTCAGGAGTTCGATGTTGGTGTAACATTTGAAAATCAATTAATGTAATATACCTTATGGACAAACTAAAGGACAAAATGCCTTGTCAATACATGTAAAAAACAACTCTTGAAAAAATCTGATTCCTATTCATGATAAGAGAAAAAAATTCTAAACAATCTTAGAAGGAAATTTCCTCAACCTAATAAAGGGTATCTATGAAAATAATGCAGCTAACGTCATTTTTAATGATGAAAAAATGAATCATTCCCCTTTGATTACAAACCAAACAAAGCTGTCCTCTCTCATGACTTCTACTCAACAATGTATAGGAGGCTCTGGTCAGTGCAAAAAGGCAAGAAAATAAAGTCATACAGATGGCAACTTTAAAAACTATCAGTATTCTTAGATGACCTAATCTTACATGTAAAAAAATACTAAAGAATCTATAAAATGGCTATAATTAATAGTTAAGTTTAGTAAGATAGGATTCAAAATAAAAAAAAATCAGTTGTGTTTCTACATACTAAAAAAAAAGTCTGAAAATAAAACAGTTCCGTGTATACATATGTAACAAACCTGCACATTGTGCACATGTACCCTAGAATTTAAAGTATAATAAAAAAAAGAGTAGTTCTCACACCCCCCCCAAAAAAAACACAATTCAATTCACAATAATATAAACAAGGATAAAATAAACAAGAATAAATTTAACAAAATAGATGCAAGACCTGTACAGTGAAAATTATAAAACATTGCAGAAGAAAGTTAAGATTTGAATAGGGAGACATACCATGTTTATGGATTGAAATACTAGATATTTTTAAGATAACATTTCTCAAATTTGTCACTAGATTCAGTACAATACCTATCAAAATCCTAACAGGCTATTTCTGACTAGGATAAGTTTTGGTTACATTTAATAGGTGTTCCGTAGGGACTTATTTTAGACAGAGTCTCTGTCACTCAGGCTGGAGTGCAGTGGCACGATCTTGGCTCACTGCAACCTCTGCCTCCCTGGTTCAAGTAATTCTTCTGCTTCAGCCTACCAAGTAGCTAGGACTACAGGTGCCTGCCAGCATGCCTAGCTATTTTTTTTTTTTTTTTTTTGTATTTTTAGTGGAGACGGTTTTTTGCCATGTTGGTCAGGCTGTTCTCAAACTCCTGGCCTCAAGTTTCCTCCCACCTCGGCCTTCCAAAGTGCTGGGATTACAGGTATGAGCCACCATGTCTCTACGGGCCCTCTTAATACACGGATTCAAATTTTCTTATCTGTGGAAAAGTTTCTTGTAGCTTTAAATATTCATTGGGTTCCCAATCTTCATTATGTTTTCTATTTCAAGCTCAATTTAACTA
The DNA here is from genome assembly GCF_000951045.1 of Mandrillus leucophaeus. NCBI lineage: Eukaryota > Metazoa > Chordata > Mammalia > Primates > Cercopithecidae > Mandrillus > Mandrillus leucophaeus. Next base: position 1,436,629 of record NW_012106886.1, read on the forward strand.
TTTTTCAGCCTCTTATAACTTCATGTTTTTTCTCAGCATATCACCTAGTCTCCTCCTCTCAAATATTCCTGCTATGTAGAGCTGGCTAGAATAATTGTGGATCAGTCACCGATATTTCTTGGTTTCATTTGTGTTATTTCTCATTGGTAAATGATTATCCCAAAGAAAGGATCCAGGAAACTGGAAATGGCATTTATAACCTTTCTTGAATGTATTAGTCAGCTTGGGCTACCATAACAAAATACCACAGACTAGGTGGCTTTAACACCAGGAATTTATTGTTTAACAGTTTTGAAGGCAGGGAGTCCTAAATCAAGGTGTTAGTGAGGATGGTTTCTCCTGAAACCCTCTCTCTGGCTGGCAGACAACTGCCGTCTCCCTGTGTTCTAACCTAGCCCTTTTCCCTGTGTGAGTTTCCTGGTGTCTCTTCCTCTTCTTCTGAGGACACAACTTCTACTGGATTAGGGTTTCATCCTTATGACCTTATGTAACCTTAATTACCCATTAAATCTTGTATCTCCAAATCTAGTCACGTTGCGGGTTAGGGACTTAACATAAGAGTTTTGGAGGAAGACAGATCAGTCCATAACACTGAAGATAAGTGTTTTCTGATGAAAGCCTCAGTGTGTTCATGACTCCCCTTCTGTGATCAATGGAGCCTTCAACTGGCTCTCCTTCCCTTGTTATTCCATGTAAGGGCACCTCAGTTTTTCCTCAAGTAGCTAACATGCTGCTTTTATTATGATTGTGTGTCAGGTACTGCGTGAAACATTATCAATATTCCCATATGTTAGATCATTTGTTGCCATGGTTTTGATTTCTACCACTTCCTTTAGATTTTTTTCTTTCCTTTTTTTTTTTTTTTTTTTTTTTTTTTGAGACAGAGTCTCTCTCTGTCACCTAGGCTGGAGTGCAGTGGCATGATCTCAGTTCACCGCAACCTCCACCTCCTGAGTTCAAGCAAGCACATTCAGCTAATTTTTGTAATTTCAGTAGAGACATTTTAGTAGAGACATTTCATCACATGGGCCAGGCTGGTCTCGAACTCCTGACTCCCGATCTGCCCGACTCAGCCTCCCTAGGAGCTGGGATTAGAGGTGTGAGCAACCACGCCCAGCTTCCTTTAGAATTTTTCCTTAGCTTTTCCATCTCTGCTTTCATTCCCCATCTGTTCTTGCGTGTTACTTACTTTTTTTATTGGGGCCCTGTCTTAGTTTGTCCATGATGCTATAAAAATGGAGACTGGGTAATTGTAAACAATACTTATTTCCCACAGTTCTGAGGCTGAAAAGTCCAAGATCAAGGTGCCAGGAGGCTCAGTGTCTGCTGTGGGCTGCTCTCTCTGATTCAAGATGTGTCGTTGAATGCTGTGTCCCTTGGAAGGGATAAAAGCTGTGTCCTCATGTAGCAGAAGAGATGGAAGGGCAAAAAAAGGTTGAATGCTGTGTGAAGTCTCTTTTATAAGGGCCTTAATCCCATGTATGAGGGAGAAGCTCTCATGACCTAATGACTTCCTAAAGGCCCTACCCCTTAATACTATTACACTAAAGATTAAGTTTTAACATTAATTTTGGAGGGGACAAAACGTTTAAACCTTAGTAGGCCCTTACTATATGAATCACAGTTATTTAAAATTTCCTGTGTCACACCGACATCTGATTCTGAGGCTTGCTTTGTCTCTTAAGACTTTTGTTGTTGTTGTTTGTTTGTTGGCATGCCTTGTAATTTCTTCCTTGAAAGTCAGATACATTGTATTGAGTACTAGGAATTAAGGCTTTAGTGTGAGATTTCATGTTAACCTGGCTAGGAGTCAGGCTATGTTTAATCTTTTTTGTTAACTATAAATGCTAGAGGCTTGACATTCCTTTTGAGATGTCTTTGTTTCTGTCTTCCCTATTGACTTTGAGCCTCCTTACGTTTACTACCTCAGACAGAGTCGGCACTGTGCTCTATTTACCTGTAATATGGGAACCCTGTTGATGCAGTGGTAAGGAATGAGGAAGGAGAATGTTTTTTAACCTTCTGATTAAATCTCAGTCTTTTAGTGAGCCTGACACTGAGGGGTGTGACAGTAACAGAAGTCTCTCCAGCACTTCTGCCCCCATCCTGTACCCCTTCCCTGATAGCAATATTCTGAATGAATTTCCTTGCAGCCCTGACCCAAGTTGACTAGCTATTTACTCCTTTCCATGAAACAGGATGGTTAGACGATACTTAACATAAAAGAAATGCGCTTCTCCAAGCTGAGATAAAGCCTCCAATATCTTTTCTGCTGTAGAGAAGTCCTTTTCTATGGATTTCATAATGGTTACTCTTCTCCTGCTTCTGACGGAGCTCAGAGAAGAGCTTTCTTGGATCTTTAGCTTGAGAATCTCATAGCGTTCCTGGAAATAAAGTCCAGAAAGGTTCTTTCTGCCAACCCAGACTGCAGCCCTCAAGCAATTAAAAACATAAAGGAAATTTTCACACAAAAATGTCTAGGTTCAGATAGTTTCACTGGTGAATTCTATTGAGGAAGAAATAATATGAATCCTACACAAACTCTTTCAAAAAAAAAAAAAAAAAATGAAGACCACTCCCCAACTTACTTTTTTTTTTTGTTTTTCGAAATGGAGTCTTGCTGTGTCACCCAGGCTGGAGTGCAGTGGCATGATCTTGGCTCACTGAAACCTCTGCCTCCTGGGTTCAAGTGATTCTCCTACTTCAGTCTCCCCAAGGAGCTGGGACTACAGGCATGCACCACCATGCCCAGATAATTTTTTTTGTATTTTTAGTAGAGATGAGGTTTCACCATATTGGCCAGCCTGATCTCGAACTCTTAACCTCAGGTGATCCACCCACTGTGGCCTCCCAAGGTGCTGGGATTACAGGCATGAGGCACCATGCCCAGCCCCCAACTTTTTTTTTTTTTAAATAATGCCAGGATCATTGTGATATATGCTGGTCCACAATAGACCTCTAGCCATTAATCAATATGACTATTTGAGTGTTTCTACCAGTTTGTGTCTCTGAGGACTCCTGCTCCAGACAGGCAGATCTTAGCTGTGATCCTCTATGTGCACCTGACTCTCTGGATTTCAGGATGGTGGTTTGCTCTGTGACCTCTGTTTCTCAACAGGTCCAAAATAGGACACTACTTTTCCATATATCCAGCTTTCTCCTGTTAGAAAGATGGAAATGTTTACTTCCAAGTTCTTTTCATATCAAAGTTGAAACTGGGAACCCACATATACATTTTTGTCCTCAAACCCAAGAAGGTAGATAATGTTACTCTCCCCATTTTACAACTGTGGAATCTGAGTGCAGAGAGATTGGGATTTTGCCCATGATGGTGAGAGGTGAAGCCAGCTGGACTTCTGGGTCGGGTGGGGACTTGGAGAACTTTTCTGTCTTATGAGGATTGTAAAATTGACCAATCAGCACTCTGTAAAATGGACCAAAATGCATCAATCAGCACTCTGTAGCTAGGATTGTAAAACGCACAAATCAGTGCTCTGTGGCTAGCTAGAGGTTTGTAAAATGTTCCAATCAGCACTCTGTAAAAACGCACCAATCAGCTCTCTGTAGCTAATTAGAGGTTTGTAAAACGGACCAATCAGCACTCTATAAAATGGACCAATCAGCACTCTGTAAAATGGGACAATCAGCAAGATGTGGGTGGGGACAAATAAGAGAATAAACGCTGGCCACCCCAGCCAGCAGTGGCAACCCGCTTGGGTCTTCTTTCATGCTGTGGAAGCTTTGTTCTTTGCTCTTGCAATAAATCTTGTTGCTGCTCAATCTTTGGGTCCATACCATCTTTAAGAGCTGTAACACTCACCATGAAGGTCTGCGGCTCCATTTTTGAAGTCAGTGAGTCCACAAACCCATTGGAAGGAACTAAATCTGGACACAATGGCACAATAGTCAGTGGCAGAGTCAGGCTTTAAATTAATTAAATTTATTTCCTTTTACTAAGTGCCCCAAATACATTCCCTGTTTTCCATGCACTAGATTAACTGCAGTAATTCTTCCTGTGGTCATTAATGCCTAGTCAATGCTATTTTCTAGTAAACATTAAATATAATGTTTAAAATCACTTAACCCAGTACCTGACACAAAGTAAGCGATCAATAAATAATGGAAGTGCTGTCTGTTGTTCTTATTATATCATTTATTCCTCACAGTGACTCTAGGAGATAGAGTTCTCTACCTGCCATTTGTAGGAGAGGTACCACCCGCCAGGGTCTGTTAGAATTGGGCTGAGATATACCCTAGGCATTGCAATTTTTGAAAGCTGCTCAGAAAATTCAAATGGATAGCTAAAATGGAGAAGCACAGCACTAAAAGGTATGTTGATCACCTCATCCCATTGGTGCCATGAGGAAGGAAGGACTAATCTTGCCAGATTTACTTATTTATTTCCAAAACAGAAGCTGAAAATTTGAATCACAATGAGAAATTTCCTAACTTGAAGTTGTCTCAAACCTTATTTTTAACAATGCAGAATTCTGGAAGCTCAATATGGGACTGATACTTGCCAAGCAATATATTTGAAGTTAAATTGTGGAGACCAGTTGGCTCCCTGATTAGATTAGAACAGTGGTTCTCAAAGCATGGAACATGGAGCAACAGCATCAGGGTCACCTGGGAGGTTGTTAGAAAGGGAAATTCTCGGACCCCAGCCCAGACCCACTGAAACAGACACTCCCACTCCGGGAGTGAGGCCCAGAGCCTGCATTTCTGTCAACCCTCTAGGTAACGCTGATGCCCACTGAAGTTTGAGAACCACTGGATTTTTTATCATTTATCATTTTATTATGTTCTTCTTGCTTCCATAGTAGTAGAGGCAACCAATGAAAGAGCAAAATATCATCACAACGTCAAACTTCAACTGAGCTACGAGTTTGTGGAAATATGGAGTTTCAGGAAAGACAGTTCCTCCCCTTTAAATCCAGTTTGAAGTCCAAGTCAGAGAAAGCTGTACTGAAGTAGTGGCACTTTAATTTGTTCAGATCCCACCTCCGCTATTTGCATCTCAAAAAGCCTATTAAATTAGCCCAGTGCAAGATCTGCAGGAAGACCGCTACCATTTCAGCTACTTGAACTACGAAGGGAAGGGAAGGAGAGCGACCGTGGTTAGAGCATTAAAAAGAAAAGTGATATGGAAATGTATATCCCAGACTCCATAGTTTCAGTATATTCATTTCCCAGGTTAAATACACACCCGTACACAAGATCATGCTCACACACATAACACATATGCATTCATATAAATATATGGTGTGTGTAAAATGTGTGTGTGGCGGGGAAGCATGTGGAATATGCTATAAGAACCATGAGCAGTTGATGTAAACTCTTCAAGACAGAAAATGTTTCAGGATACAGAATAAGAGTGCTGACAAAATCTCAAAATCAGACTAGCATGTGAATTGGGAGGCTTGACAAGAGCACATTGACACTGGCTGCTTACAGCCAGAGTGCGGTATTGCATAGTAGTTGACGTTGGGTGCTTTGGATTCAGATATCCAGGATTTACCTCTTGCTTCTCTTTGAAGGCTATTTGAGTTTGGAACAAGTAACTTAACTACATCATTGGTAAAACTAGACTAATATGAAATTTTTGAAACTCTGTGTGTGTGTGTTTGTGTGTTTATGTGTTCATGGTAGCAGCCACTAGTTAGCACTTACAGGGGAAAAAAACTTATTGAGAGCCTATATGTCAGACACAGTGCTAAGAATTTGGGATACTGTTTGCGGTCACTTATTCAGGAAAGACAGAGGCTGGGCAAAGAATTATAGGTATACAGGGTGTTTTTAAAAAGTGAGGCTGCTATGGGATTGCAATGGGAAAATAAATCAGAGTCTGAAAGTGACTTAAACTTTAGTAAACAGTATTGGAAAGTAAATGAGAAATGCTAGGTCAGTTGCTGTTTACCTTTGGTGAGTGGCAGAATCTCCTGGAATACTTGTTAGAAATGCAAAGGACTGACTTCCTCCAGTGCAAATGCCCACACCTCCAGTTGCTAACCCCTGACAATGACTCATCTAAAAAGGCCACAGGATTATTGAGATGTTGGAGCTGATCAGAATCTTAACTGTGGCAGTGGGTACACAAAGCTACTCAGATGATAACATTGTAGAGCATGAAACACACATGCATACATACACTTTAGGACAAATACAACTGGAAAAATCTGAATGAGAGCTTAAAAAGACTCCCGTGGACAGATCTTCTCCCTGGAGATTTGGGAGTTAGCGTGGAGTGGAGCTGGGGTATCATATTTTTTAATATCCCAGGTCATTCTAATATTGATCCAGAGTTGAGAGCCATTGTGAAGAGTAATGGAAAGCCACAGTAAGGTTTAACCAGGGATGTGTCTTGATCAGATTTTTGTTTGAACGTCACTCTGGGTATAACAAGAAAATGGAATACAGAGCGAGAACAAAGAAGGAACTAGGAGGCCATTAAGGTAATGTAGGGAGTGATGATGTCTTGCAAAAGCAAAATGAGAGTAGAGATAGATATGTGGGTTTTTAATTTTTATGACTGACGTGATCTAGTAATTGACTGGCATGAGACTGCAGAAGAACAGTTTTTGAGACCCACGTGTTCTGACACTTCGGAGGAGACTGGAAGTTAAAGGAGAACGATTCTGAAGTTAAAAGTGAAGCTTAATAAATCAATCAGAAAGAGAATCAGAAAGACTCATTGGAGTCTGTGACTTGCAAAGTCTAGAATCAAAGGAAAGGGACCAGGATGCGCCACTGAGGCCTGAATTCTACAGCCAGTGGCCAAGACAAGTGTGTTAGGGGACTTAGAATGTGACTAGGGAGTCTTGATCCTATAGCTTTCCCTAAAATCAACAAGAAGAGGACACAGCAGGGTGAAAATATTCTATTAGTATGGCTTGTTAAGAGGTAGGGTGCCCCAAGGAATGGAAGGAGGATAATTAGAAAAGGGAAAGTGAAAGTGATGAGAACTGCAAGGAGGCTAATTATAATAGCAAGGTGTGGAGTCATTATGGGCCAGAATTAGAGGGATAGTAGTGAGACTGGAAGGAAAGGGGTAATTACAAGTGGAATTATAAGGGAAAAATCAACAGGACCAGATGGCTGATTGAAAGTGGAGAGCCATGGGAAGGAGGCCAAGAGCCAAAAGGACATAGAACCATGGCAAGAGCACAGAAAAACAGGAAGTAGGATGGGGGTAGGTTCGGCAGGACAATAGAAGAGTTTGGTTTGTGATGTGTTAGTTGGAGGTGATGGTGGGGGAGAGACCTGAAGGTGCCCATTCAGGATGACAGTTAGAGAGAGGAGGCATGGGGGGGTGGCCAAAGGGTGTCCTCAGGGCAATGGCCAAGCACTAGAAGCACCCAGGTTGAACATCGTGTTTGCTCCTTGTGTTGAGTGTTGCTCTAACACAACATGAAATAGAGGAGGCTCGATTCACCAAGATTAGCAAGGATGAGGCTTTGCTAGCAGACTTCTGAGCAGTTGCAGGATGGCAGATGCTGAGGCAAACAAAAGCAGAGGTAGTCATTTGCAGTGGAGGTCTTCCATGAATACATTAGGGCAAATGCTGAAGAACCCTGGATGCCCATTAGACGTGGCAGGGGAGGGAGCTGGCTTATGCCGCTTCTGCTACCCACCCTTACTCATTACTGCAAATCACAAGTTTTGGTGTTCAAGTTCAGGGGTTGGCAGAGTACTGCTGATATGCCAAATCCAGCTCACCCCATGTTTTTGGTAAACTGTTATTGTAACACAGCTGTGCCTGCTCATTTACATATTGTGTGTGGCTACTTTTGTGCTACAACAGAAGTTGAAGAGATGTGACAGAGACCATATGAGCTGCAAAACCTAAAACATTTACTATCTGGCCCTTTGCGGAAAATGTTTGCTGGCCTCTCCACTAGTTCATTGGTGTCTACTCCAGTATGTGGCTTAGAGAGTCTTCAACATTACCAGTCACCTCCACCATCAATTACCCCAATACTATATTCATCTGTTCATTCCTGCCCACCAGATTATTTGCCTATACTAGGGTTGTCCAATCTTTTGGCTTTCCTGGGCCACACTGAAAGAAGAATTGTGCTGGGCCATACATAAAATACATTATCAATAGCTGATGAACTAAAAAAAAAATCACCAAGAAATCTCATAATGTTTTAAGAAAGTTTACAAATTTGTGTTGGGACACATTCAAAGCTGTCCTGGGCTGCATATGGCCTGCGGGCCGTGGGTCTGACAAACTTCCTGTATACAATCTTATTTACAATTTTATGCAGACTAAGTCCCTCAACCTGCGTGTGTGGAGCAAGTGGCTGCCCCTCAGTCTTCATTCATGTTTTCCCTATTTGGGTGGGATTGATCCTGTGATCTTTCCATTGTTACTAATTTAGAGTCAGCTCTTGACCCTTCAGGGTGAGATTCAGTTTGAGGAGAGGAGAGAAACATTCTGTCTTCCCACGTATGTGCATATCAAAGGGTTTAGCCCCAGGAGCTGCTGAGAGAGCCCAGACTCAGAATCGGTCAGGAAAGCACTAGGAGAATGTTAGGGAGATTGAGCCATGATTCCTAAACCATCAGACACCTCAGATCAACCTGAATCCTGCCCAACTTCTGGGCTTCATGGTTATGGTTATGGGAATAAATAACATCCTTCATCATTTCATTCAATTTGGACTAGGTATCCAGCGACAGGCCATATAATGTTGAAACCACCTTTGCAAAATTATAACTGAGGGAGTTATGACAGTGAAAGAAATCAGACCTAACACCTCCATCTTGCTTATAACTTTAAACTGTCCTTGTTCATTACTGGACATAGGCCAAACTAACTTTGCGAAGGAAATCAGTTTATGGTTTAACTCTGAAAGAAAATTGGTAAGTCTTTTCCTGACAAGACCCCCTTCTTGCCTAGGGATGTGTCTGCCTTTGCAGGACTAACAAATTAGCTACAAGATTAGAAATTACAGTTTAGGGGTCATGGAGCCTCTGGCTTCAAGTGTCTGAAACTTCCCAAATTTCTCCTAGAGATAACGTCATTATTGTAAAACCTAGGATCAGTGCTTGAGATATTTTGCAGACCCTGCACTCAATGGATCAGCTGACCCCACCCAGACCAGCAATCTGGCTCAGTCAGTTCTGCCATCCCACCCAGAAACAGAAGACAGCAAGAAAACCTCACTTTGACCCCTCGCTATGATTCCATCTCCAACCTGACCAATCAGTACTCTCCACTTCCCAAGCCCCTACCCACCAATGTATCTTTAAAAACTCTGATCCCTGAATACTCAGGAAACTGATTTGAGCAATAATAAAACTACGGTCTCCCACACAGCCAGTTGTGTGTGAATTACTCTTTCTTCATTGCAATTCCCCTGTCTTGAAAAATCAACTTTGTCTAGGCAGTGGGCAAAGTGAACCCACTGGGCAGTTAAAATGGGTCTTAAATGACTAACGTGGATACATCTAGCATAGATACATCTCAGTTTACCTTAGTAGTGCCACTGGGGGAGCCCCATCCCCTCACCAGTGCCTAGCGGGGGAACTTGTGAGAGCCCTCCTCACAGGGCTTTTCCTGGGCTCAGCCCTCTACTGTCTGCTTTGGCCTCCATCCCTGCATGTCGCTCAGAATTGCTTCTGGCCTCTGTGCCATGGTGGGGTTTATTTTGGTCAATACATGGATGTTCCTCCTGCAGGTTGGTCTTATTGGACAGCTTAGCGACAGCCTTCACTGTTCAGGTACTTGGTCTTTTCATCCAATTAAAACATCTTTGGTAAGTATCCTTTGGTTCTAAGGAGCAGCAACTGACACTAGCAGTTTTCAGGAAGAAAAAAAAGGCTTTCTTATGGAAGGATACTGGGTAGCTCATATGATGGAGAGAAAAGCTGGATCATCACTACAGCTAGGAAAGGGCAGGATTCTGGAAGCTCTCCAGGATTAGTGAGCAAGAATTAACAGACATACTATTTAGGATCCAGATGTTGAAGCCACCCTAGCCTTCTTGTTCCCTTGTGTCTCTGCTCAAAATTCAAATTCCCAAAGGAAGAGAGGCCTGGGGTTACATATGAAGGCAGAGCTTTGACGGATAGACTCTCCAAAATCATTTACAGTGGAGGAAGGATGGTTAGCCAAAAGAAATTTTGCCATGACTACCAAAAGAAGGGAAGGAGGAGGATGCACAGAAGAAGAATTGTCAGTGATAAACCTCTGCCTGATTGCACAGGGGCCACGTTCAGGGATACTTGTGTCAGTTAAATCAGCATTTCTCAAACTTTAGTATGCCTCAGGATGGCCTGGAGGGCTTGTCACAACACAGATGCCTGGGCTTCTCACCTCCATTCTGATGCAGTTGCCCTGGGGTGAGGACCTGAGATTCTGCACTTCTAGGAAATTCTTAAAATGATACTGATTTGGCTGGTCGGAGGCACAGACTTTGAGACTCACTGTCTTGTACACATTGTATTCTTTTTCAGAATTTTAGTTAAAAAAAAATTCCTAGGAATAATGCGTCAATGTTTGTGCTTGGAAGAAATTTAATCTCTCTTCCTTATTGTAGCTCAACAGTTTTTAACTCCATCTTTTACTTGTTAGTGCTTGTTAGTGGTAATGGGTTGGTGTCTTTTAAATTTTCTTTGAATATAGCTCACCTAATCTTCTTGAGAAGATGCCTTTGTTTTTACTCAGCTTTAAGGTCCATGTTAAAAGTTATGATGAAAATCAAGTCCTTGGGTGTGTTAAAGTCTATCTATTTTGACAGCTACAATTGAACTCCAAATAACTTCAGAGGACTGAGGGAATTTGTTCCTAAAAATATTTTGGCAGGGGCTTATTCTCTTGAAAAAAAAAGTCTTAACATCTGAAAAATATCTCTTAACCATACAGATTATTTGCCTTTGCTCATAGAAAGAGGAAAAGTAAATGAAGTTGAAAGTGCTGCAAATTTTAGTGACTCTCTAATAGATCGCTTGATTTATAGAAGATGTTCATGGCCCAGGAAGGATTGCTGAAGGTGCTCTGGTGACATCATCTTTTTGAAGATAATGTCCGGAGAGGAAAAGTAACTTGTGTTCATTTGTATTGCATTTGCTAAAAATTACCTGACTGGATAATTTATAAAGAAAAGTAGAGTATTTGGCTTAGGGTTCTGCAGGCTACACAGGAAGCATGATGCTGGCATGTGCTTCTGATGAGGTCTCAGGAAGCTTACAGTCATGGCAGAAGGCAACAGGAGAGCAGACATGTCACATGGTCAGAAGGGAAGGAAAAAGGAGAGTGCAAGGTGCCAGGCTCCTTTAAACAACCAGCTGTCACATGAACTCACAGAGCAAAAACTCACTCATTACCATGGGGAGGGCACCAAGCTATTTATGAGGGATCCATCCCCCATGACCTAAATACTTTCCACCACGTCCCACCTTTAACATTGGGGAATCACTTTTCGACATGAGATTCAGTGGGGCAAATATCTAGACAACATCATAACTTGACCAAAGATCACAGTAAAGGTTAGAAGTACAGCAGGATTTCACATCCCTGGTTCCCAGCTTTGACGATGATGGCGGTAACAGCAATGGCGGTGTGATCACTGTTGCCACTGTTAGCATTCGTATGGGGCACAATAGCAGTGGTGGTTACCATTTACTGAGTTTACAGTTTGCCAGATTATGTTAAGTACTTAACATATATTCTGTAGGTCAGGGGCCGGAAACAATGTCTGTGTCCCGTTTCGGTAAATGAATCTTCAAGTGGCACATGACCACATTCATGTGTTTGTGTATTGTCCTTTGCTGATTTTGTGCTACCGTGGCAGGGTTGTGTAGTTGCAGTGGAGACTGTCTGGCTCACAAAGCCTGAAATATCTACTGCCTGGCTGTTTATGGAAAAAAATGATCTGACTCCTGCTCTGAGTCATTTCTGACATCAGCCTATAGAGTCAGCATTACTATGCTGTTTTGCTAATGAAGAGATAGAGAATCAAAGAGAAACTTGCCCTCAGATTACAAACATCATGGAGATGGGATCCAAATTAAAGTTCATCAGTGTCCAAAATTTGTTTCCTGTATTTCTGCACGATCCCTGATGAATTTGACTAATTGTGTGGACCATATCTTATTGTAGTAATATAATGGATTATAATGTGGTGACATTTTTTTCTCCTTTGAACAAAATAAAGTGACATTTTAAAACCAAATAACAAGAACTGGTCTCTGCAGGATAATCACATCACATTGGCATATTTACTTTTAAAAGTAAATTATATTTTATGGTGGTGGTTAAGTTAATGAAATTATCATACTACCAACTAAGTGGATTTTATTATCATAGGTTTTTTGCAGGGCACCTGAGCCTTGACTGGTGCCCAATGAAATAACTGATTGCCGAGAGGGAATTTGAGCCCTGAGGCCTGATTCGCCTCAGTAGCTGTATGCTTGTAGCTTGTAGCTGTAGCTGGTGCTAATTACCTCATTCAAGCAGGTGTTCTGTGTTACTTTAAAAATTTCTAGCTTGATCTTTTAATTCAGGGAATTTCCATCTTTATGTTACTTCACCGTCATATAAGAATGCTTTACTTAAAAAAAATATATATATTTCAATGTGAGACCAGTGCTGAGAAACACTATAAAGTGTGTTTTAGGCTAGGCGCGGTGGCTCATGCCTGTAATCCCAGCACTTTGGGGGTCTGAGGTGGGCAGATCACAAGGTCAGGAGTTCGATACCAGTCTGGCCAACATAGTGAAACCCTGTCTCTACTAAAAATACAAAAAATTAGTCAGGTGGTGTGGTGTGCACCTGTAATCCCAGTTACTCAGGAGGCTGAGGCGGGAGGATTGCTTGAATCTGGGAGGCGGAGGTTGCAGTGAGCTGAGATTGCGCCACTGCACTCCAGCCTGGGTGACAGAGCTAGACTCTGTCTCAAAAAAAAAAAAAAAAAAAAAGAAAAGAATGCTTTTAGCAATGACATATTTGAAGTCCTGCACCCCTGGGGTTATGGTCCCCTTGGCAGCAGGCAAGTTAACAGTTTCTTACATGAATAAGCAGTCAGGGAATTTCACACATTGTCCTGAAGTTTTTATTTCCCACTCTGTACATCCATTTCTACTTTTTCTTATCACCTGGTCCACATTCACTTGACAGTCTTTAGGAAAAAGGACCACATAGTATAGATTGGGAATGTAAATTAGACACAGTCAGATACTAGTTATGGGGGCGGTGGGTGGAGAAGAAGTGAATAATCCAAAACCCGAGGAAAGCTAAAACATTGTTTCTTAATTTATTAGATAGAGAGCAGCTGCTTCTAAATTACTAGGCGTCCTGGTTAAATTGCAGATTCCTGGGCCCTACTCCAGATTTACTGAATTAGAATTTCTAGGGAGGGGGCCTGGGGAGCTATATTTTTTAAATACTATAAAGGTAGTTCTTATACATACTAAGTTGTGAGAATGGAATATAGCAAGACATAAGTTTCTATTGCTGTGTGAATGTTTCTGTGTTGAAAGAGGGAAGGTAAGAAGAGCACACAGGTATATTCAGGTCACAAAATGTTCCATTCATATGTATCATGTGTTATGTATTTGCACATACACATTACTTACACATGCATCTGCATGCATACACAAGTATGTGTGTATATATATGTGTGTGTGTGTGTATGTGTATATATATATATATATATACACACACACACACTTTTTTTTTTCTTTTTGAAACAATCTCACTCTGTTGCTCAGGCTGGAGTGCAATGGTGCGATTTCGGCTCACTACAACCTCTGCCTCCTGGTTTCAAGTGATTCTCCTGCCTCAGCCTCCCAACTAGCTGGGATTACAGGCACCCACCACTATGCCTGGCTAATTTTTATATTTTTAGTAGAGACGGGGTTTCGCCATGTTGGCCAGCTGGTCTCTAACTCCTGACCTCAGGTGGTCCACCCACCTCGGCCTCCCAAAGTGCTGGGATTACAGGCGTGAGTCACCGTGCCGGCCCACACATGAGTATATTTCATGTGGTCAAGCGCAAATATGCTCATACATTTGCACTGTACCTCCGTCTGCCTAGAACAAGCTCTTTGTATACCTGACTCATCTTATTCAAGTCTCAGCTCAATTGTCACTTCCACAGAAAGGCTTATCTTGACTATTGTGATAGATTTATTGCAAACAGAACCTTAATCTTCATTCCTCCTGGTATCTATGCCTTTTGCAGTGTGACTCTGCAGTTTCTTTCCTCAAGGGGTGAAGTCAATGTCCCCTCCTCTGGAATCTAGGCTGGCCACGTAAAATTACTTTGACCAATGAGCAACCAAACTTCCAAGGTACTAGCTACAGACCTCAAAAGATACATGTCTGTCTTAATCTCTCGGAACCCTGTGGCACTATACAAACAAGTCTAGGCTAGCCAGCTGAATGATAAGACACACATGCCCAGTCATCTTATCCCAGCTGACAGTAAGCCAACCTCCAGACACAGAAGCTGAAGCCATTTTATACCATTTGGTCGTGTGTGGTCCAGAACGACAGAACTTCTTAGCTTATACCTAGCGCATGAAAAATAATAGTTGTTATTTTAAGCCACTATATCATGGGGGTGCTTTGTTGCACAGCAAAAGCTAATACAACTATCTTTTCAAAAGGCCTCACCTCATTGCATCACCACCTATATATAGTTCTCTACTTTCCTTTCATTATTTGAGATTATTTTGTCCGTTTTTTTGCCTGACTCACTCTGTAAGGATATAAAGGTATTAAGGATAGTCTCTAGCTTGTTTGCTGATAAACTTCCAGTGCCTAAAACAGTGTCTGGCTGATAGCAGACACTCAGAAAATACTTATTGAATCAATAAATGCTTTCATTTAGGCATCCCTGGCAGATTCAGCTTCCTAATTCTCTATTCCTATGACTTACGTTGAATTTATTCTTGTGGGGTCTATAATGGGAGCTAATGGGAGGTTTTAATCTAGCATGTATATTGGGTTGCTAAGAAATGTCAGTTTGGGAGCCAGGTGTGGTGGTGCACACCTGTAGTCCGAGCTACTTAGGAGGTTGAGGCGGGAAGATTACTTGAGCCCAGGAGTTTAAGGCTGCTGTGAGCTATGATCACGCCACTGCACTCCAGTCTGGGAGACAGGGTAAGACCCTGTCTCAAAGAATGTGTATGTGTATATATATTATATAGTACATATGTAGATATATGCAAAAGAAATGTCACTTTGGGAAACAAAGTAGGCTACCCTCAATGCACAAAGCCCCCAACTGAAACATACATGCTTACCTAGTATCCCAAGCAGGTCCTGCCGTATTTTGTTTTAATCCTAAATTCTGCTGCATTGGCTTCTACTGATTCTTCAGAAGTTGAGAAAATGTTTAAAAGATATTAAATCCAGAGCTTTATGTGTTCCATGAAACTCATTGTCAGTGATACTATATCCAAACATTATATTATTTGTTTTCCGTGCATTGAGCAGAAAATCTCATGACATGACTTATCCTTGGCAAGTACATTAAACATTGGGTCTGATTAAGCCCTTTTCTGCTGGCTACATATGTCTGACAGTGTGTCTCTTCTCTGGGATACATGACTCTCTCGCCTTCTCTTCCCAATCTTTCTTCTTCCAGACCTGAGATAGTATAATGGTTGAGGGCCTGCACTTTACTCTGGAAGCTGATTTCCAGAGTTAACATAGGCACTCCACTGCTTACTGTCTGACCTCAGGCAAATGACAGCATTTCTGGGCTCCAGTGGGGTAAGAGTACCTACCTTATAGGATATTATAACAATAAACAATCTAATATATGTAAATTTCCTGAACTAGAGACTAGGAATATAGTAAATACTATGTAAGTATTAACTGATGATATTATTTTTATTGGCATTCCTTATCAGTCTTATTCCTAAGGAATAATTTGGTCAGAATTGGAAAATCAATCTTAGAATCTAAAGTTGATGACCACATTCCTATAGTGGGGCCATTAATTATGATTACTTTTAATAGTGATAATAATTACATTTGCTGTCTGCTTACCCTGTAATAGACTGGGGGCTGAAGCACTTTATATTTCTACCCACTTGATCCTTTTCACAATCCCATGAGGTAGACAGGATTCTTGTCCTTTTACATATGAGACAATCAAGGCTCAGATGGGCTAAAGAACCTTGCCCCAGTTCACCCAGACAGTCAGACAGGATTCCAGCCTAGGCAGTCTGACTCAATACACCACCCAATCCTACCTACTTCTGGCTACCCATAATGGAAATAAAATATATTAAGGTAGAAACCACCTCACATAAGAGACCTGTCTTACAGACGATGCTGTTTCTGTAGAATGCTGGTCGTTTACCTTTACATAGGACTTTGCAGTTTGTGAAATGTTTCCACATGTGCTGTGTCATTCACTCCAGTCCTCACAGCAGTATAGAAAGTAAATCAGTCCACATTTTCAAAACAGAAGGAACTGAGGGCAGGAGAAACTCAGTCACTTTAATTCCCTAGCCATCAACTGATAACATTTTGATCATAATCTGGAGGCCCTACATCCAAGCCCTACCCTCTTTTGATGATGATATGCTACGCTAATATACTACTAGTGGCTATTTTATTTGAGTTTCTTTTTCAATCTGTGAGAGTAGGAGCATATGCTGGAATACAGTTTTATAATTAGGACAGCAGACATTCTTGAAATGCATACAGGCTTAAAATATCACTCTAAAGAGGGGTTTAACCTGGGAAGTACAAAATATTTTGAGATACTTTAGATAACATTTTTTTTTTTATCTAGCTAACATTTTATAGTAGTCCATTTTTAAAATCTGTTAATGAAGTAAAATCATTAACTAGGTCCTAAGTTTATTTCTTGGTTGTCACAGTGTAATTTCATATGCTACAAAGACATGTTTTCTCAAAGGCTGGTTAAGATAGACTTTAGATGGGAAAAAATTAATATAACTTGTTCAGATATGGTACTAAACAAATGTCTTAGTACCTTTAAGAACATTTTCTATGTTAATGTGTGCTGTGATGCTCTAGGAAGAAAGCGTATGGCCTCACAGGTTTATAAAACCGCACAAGTTTATAAAGACCATAAAAACCCCTGGGATGGGGATTGGCAAACTGTAGTGTATGGGCCAAATCCAGTCTAATGCCTGTTTTTGTTTAGTCTGTGAGCTGAACAAAATAACTTTATTTTCTAATCAGTTTATTTAAACAAAGAATATACAACAGACTGTATATGGTCAATAAAGTCTAAAATATGTACTGTATGGTCTTTCATTGAAAAAATTTGTCAAACTGAACTCTACCCTGGAATGACAATATCATCACTGTTGCCCCCATCACGCTAGCTTGACTCTAAAATGGCCATCAATCCACCCTCTCTTAAACATGCATGTGAATCTTCCATCAACAGGCGGTGGCTATCCTTCCACACCTTCAATCTGGACTAGCCTGTATGTTCTTTGACAAAGTAGAAGAGTGACACTATGGCAGTTTTGGATGTGGCCATAAAGAAACTACAGTTTTCACCTTGGTTTGTTGTCATTCTTAGTCACCATGTGAAAATGTCACTTGGCCAAGAGTGAGTAAAATCTACTTAAGCAACAAAAAGCCCTAGTACAATACAATTCGATTAACTCTCCTACATATCTGCTATTTTATATATTTTAACCTACATCTCCCCATTTCCTCTCCCTGCCCTCTACCCACAGTAACCACTATTTCATTCTCTGTGAATTTGAGCTTTTTAAAAAAATATTGTTGTTGCAAAAAACAAGTAACTACGTAAGATGATAAATATGTTCATCTGTTTCAGTCTAGTAACCATTTTACTATGTGTGTGTATATATACATAACATGTTATAAACCTCAATTATACACAATAGCTTTTTAAGGCTATTGGAGAGGGAGAATACCCCGGACCAAATCAGCCTTCCAGCCATTCCCATCAAGGTACCAACTGTATTAGTGAAACTAGCCTAGACATTAAAGACCAGTGCAGATGCCAAAAGCTATCACCCAACTAGTCCTGCCTGAACAGACCTCCACGATTGTGAGATATGATGAATAAGATGATATTTAAAGACACTAAGTTTGGGCATAATTTGTTACATAGCAGTAACTGAAGCAGTCCTTATGTTCCTTCTCATCATTGGCTTCATCATCATTTTGCAGAGAATCTCTAGGCTAGTATCCCATGGCACTCACTTGGAGAAAAATCTGATTTTGAGAGTACAGTGCTGTCTTCAAAATTTGGTGTTTTTATTAATTTACGTAGACTATTCCATGAAAGGTCTAAATTGGAATAGGTTGGCCTAGTAATAGTCATTTTGTCAAATACCATCTTATGCAGGGGATTATGTCAGGTGTGATACACCTGCAGAGATAAGATAGCAGCCCAAACATCTGAACCCCTTCATCTCATATCTCCAACCATTTCTTACATCCTCAAAGTGGAGGATTTCAAAAAGTGAAACCTCTGCTATCCAGCTGTAGTAAAATCTCTTTAGGGGGTTACAAGATCACAACATCAGGAGAAAAAGATCTCTTCATATGCACCAAAGTCCAGCACATTACAGATGTTCAATGGTAGTATCATGTCGACGTTAATTTAAAATTCAGAAGAGCATCTTCCTTCACTCCTAGATGGTTGATACTTTCTCCCGTAGTTGACAGTTCTGCTACATAAGCCCTGCATAAGCCACAAGGTACCCTGATGGCTTGCTTCAACTTGTCACACTCCTGATTACAAATCTTTAGCATCCCCACTGGCGGAGAACCCCTCATTTCTCCAGCTGTGCACATGTGCCCCTCTACAATCTAGCCCCAGCTTGCTTCCCCATCTGCTGCCTAAAAAATGTCATTGAATTTTTTATTGTTTCTAAAATGCACCATGTCCTCTCATAACTCCATGGCTTTGCACATGCTATTCCCTCTTCCCTGAATGCAAGTCCTGCTTTTCCACCTAATCCATGTCTTCTCACCAAGGCACTACCATCTCCTACTCTATCTTGAAAGTTTTTTAGACTCCTCTGCAGGAAGTCTGTCTAGGTATGTATGTATACCTCTGTTATACCTCTTTTACAGTGTTTACCACAGTTGGTTAAAATTTATTTTCCAGACGTAAGCTTTGCTTATCTGGGCTCTAATTTTTTTATCCATGAAATGGGTATCCTATGACTTGCCTGCAAGCTTGTTGTGAGAATTAAACCTAACGTAATATATATTTAAGCACCTAGCAACTGCTAAGGAAAAGGCCCTTTACAAATCTTTGCTGTCTTCACTTTCTATTTATGGATGACAATCTTTCCCTTCCCCACCTCCTCCATCACATCTGAGCTGCTCAGGAGCAGACAAGACACCTCTGGTATTGTCCTATCCACAGTGCCTGGCAAAGACCACGTGCTTGGTAGGTAGGTGTTGAATGTATTGTTCCTTCTAGTCTTTTTACTTATCCTGACTAGTTACTGTATTGTTTAGGACAGCCAGCTACCTGTGGAGGAAAGTATTTAAAGAGAGAGAGAGAGAGAAAAAAAAAGAAAAACCCTCACTAAAAGTCTTCCATTTAGTTCAGGGGCATTATAATGTAGGGAAACACCATGGCAGATGTGGTCATTTGTCCATCCCCATTGGTGGCAACCATGCACAACACCATTTTGGTTGTAAGTTTTTTCCTGTTGGAGGGCCAAAGACAAATCTGGGCTCAGTCCGAATTCCCAAAAATGACTCAGTGCACTCCTTGCAATGGAAAAGCAACTGTGAGACATTTCACACTCACATTGTTTGCAGGAGTCCAATTGAAGGATCTTCATTGTGATTTATCCTTTCTTGTTGTGTCACTCCCACCTACACAGGGTATATATTAGAAGAATAGATGGAGATTCAGCTTCATTTAGATGTTCTTGCCTTCCCTACGAATTGATTTTGAACTTTGTTTTATTAATGTAATTTACTGTAAATTCAGCTGAGGTTTTACTCATGAAATTTTGTTCTTCATTATCTTGTGAAATGACTTGGAGTGAACACTGAGAGAGTCACCTGGTGCCAGTTGGCTTTGTGGGCAGAAGGCAGATAGTTCACATGGGCTTTCTGGTCCTTCAGTATCCTTCAGAGTAGATGGGTGGTTGAGCTGCAGAGCAGCTGGGTGAGTCAAGTGGCTGTGCAAAAGCAGAAGGACCTACTCCTTGTTGCTTTCCCTTTTCTCACAGGGTCAGAGACAACAAAATTGTTTGAACTCCAGGCAGCCTCAGCTTAGGTGGCAGAAGTGTAAGTGAGTGCTAGGAGACACCAGCTGCAAAACACCAGAGAACCTAGGCCAAAGTATTCTGTAGCAGGGAGACCCATTAAAGCAAGATGGATGCTTGAGGGGCTGCAATCCCACAAGAAGTTGAGTGTGGCCATGGCCCCTCTAGTTTAAGGTAGGGTAGTGAACATCCCAAAGAGCTTGTTGCCAAGAATCTCAGAGAAAGGACCTGGGGTCGTTCATTGGAGAATCCTGCTTGTCTCCATATGAATTTCTGTTGTTGTACTCCACCATTTGTATATATAAATCCAAAACAAGTGAGTCTCTAAAAATCTGGTCCTGTAAACGTATATCATAAGAGCCAGAGCTTAAATAGCTTATACACAGGTGAATACAAGTGAGAATGTTAATATTTTAAAGCTGAGCAGATACCACAAAGGGTAGGTGTAATGGAGATGAATTTGCAGGAGAAACTCCAATTTTTAAAGCCCTCTCTCCAATTTTCTTGTTTTTAAATTTCACTGTCCGTGGTTATTGTATTACCTTCAATTTCCATGATGTTGACAGGATAGTTAATCAATATGGATTTCTGAGTTCATATATTATAAAGTTGGATATTATTTGTAGTAGTAGAACATTTACCATTACATCACTTACTGACATCTGTAAATAAGCTAAGGCATTGTCAGGAAAGAGTGTTAACTGTAAATCTAGTACCCAGGAGCAGAAGGGATTGGTGCTTGACCCATGTTCTCTGGGCCCTGGCATCATAGTTGTGATGGTTAATATTGAGTGTCAACTTGATTGGCTTGAAGGATGCAAAATATTGTTCTTGGGTATGTCTGTGAGGATGTTGCCAAAGGAGATTAACATTTGAGTCAGTGGACTGGGAGAGCAGACCCACCTTCAATATGGGTGGTCACCGTCTAATCACCTGCCAGCATGGCTAGAATAAAGTAGGCAGAAGAACGTGGAAAGAGCAGACTCACTGAGTCATCTGGCCATCATCTTTTTCCCATGCTGGATGCTTCCTGACTTCAAACATGGGACTGCAAGTTCTTCAGCTTTTGGACACTTGGACTCACACCAGCGGTTTGCCAGGGGCTCTCGGGTCTTCAGCCACGGACTGAAGGTTGCACTGTTGGCTTTCCTACTTTTGAGGTTTTGGGACTCGGACTAGCTTCCTTGCTCATCAGCTTGCAGAAGGCCTATTGTGAGATGTCACCTTGTGATATGACTCCTATCACCTTGTAATAGGAGTCAATTCTCCTAATAAACTCGCCTTCTTATATACATCTATCCTATTAGTTCTGTCCCTCTAGAGTACCCTGACTAATACAATAGTGTTTTCTGCCTAACTTAAACTTCATATATCAGCATCTGCTTCTCTGCATAAAGAATTTTTTCTGCTGGGCAAGCCCATTCTGCATCTGCGCATGGCAGACTGACGCAGTAGAAAATTAATGCGTTCTAAGAGAAGCTCTCAATAAATAAGTAGCAGAGACTCCCTTGCCTCTGGTGGGATAATTTTGAGGTACAAATCTATGTGGTTCTCAGAGATCGCAAATAAGATTATGCTCCATTCACTCCCAGTGGTGAGCTTCTTGAAAACATGCTCTGCTTTCTGGCTGCTCTTGTTTTTCTCATCTCTCCCTTTACTACTGGTGTTTCATGACATTCCCTCTCAACTAAACTATTAGTTCTCTTATTATTTCCTGAGGTTCTGGCTCTGAGGGAAACCAAACCAAAATATACTTAGTGAAAAATTATATTTAAGAGCCCATGTGCCTTGAAGGAGAGTCTAGAACCTAAAAAAATTGAGTGGTGTGGTCCCGTGAAAAGACAAAGTAACTGAAATACCAACCTTAAGAGGAAATCTATGAACACAGACTGATGGTACCAATGCACCCCAAATACACCCAATTGTGAAGAGAAGAGAAACTGGAACTACTCAAATGGAGCAACTTTGCAGATAGATTCCTTTCTAGGATCTGATTCACAGCCTATAAAATCTGGATCTTTTATGTCCCCTAGTGTTGGGAGTGGGTGGGAAAACATACTGCTTTCCCAGCATTAAGAAGGCTCAGAGCTACCCCAGAGCTTGTACGTTCTTTCTTATTCCTCTTCTCCTCTTGTTTTCAAGTCACATATGGTAGTGGAAGAAAAGTACAACAAACCACTTTTAAAGAGACTACATGGCCACTATTGGAAAAAGTTAAATAACATGACTTGTATTTTGGCATTTGAACCTAATAATAGGGATACACAATCACAGAAACTCAGCTTTAGGAGGGATATGGAGGCTCTTCTAGCCCAAAGCCTCATCTTGTACCTTTATACCTCTCTGATGGACTGTTACATACTAGATAATTGTTAAATATTCTCTAAGTGTCTATTTGAATTAATTAAGTGTCCTTCTGACAAGCTTGAACAAAGTCCATAATTGAGCGTTGGCTCCCTTCCAGGACAATGGTCTCCATCCCCACGTATAGTAATCAGTGATCTTTCCTTTTGCTCTCCTGTGGCTTCAATTAATTCATCCTAATTCTACTACTTAGGATCCTAAATAAGAGAATTCAGTACAGCTCCATCCTTCAGTGACATCCCTTTAATCTGTTTTCTAAGAAAGACATCCACGAATCTTTTAGCTGTTCATCAAGTGACTTGCTCATGAATCATTTTTGCCACATCTCTCTGAACATATCTCTCCATACTTAATTGCCCTTAAAGTATAGCTCCAGGTATTAAGTAGAGTGGAAAAGGCCAAGAATGATGCTAGGGCTCTGGATTAAAGGTGATGGAACCATTCACAGGGATAGAGAACACTGAAGGAAGACCAAGTCTGGGCATGACTTTGATGAGTTTGGTTTTGGAGAGGTTGGATTTGAGATGTCTTGGAGAGATCCAAGAAGAAATACGACAAATGTATTTGGATATATTAATCCTGAACTTTAGAGGAGAGATCTCAATTGAAGAGAGACATTTATAAATCATCTGCAAATAGGTGATAAGTATGATAATTGAGGCATACAGTATATAAGAGTAAGAAGGGCAGAGATCCTTAGTCCAGGCCTTGATGAAATCTTACATTTATTTTCTGGGTAGAGAAAAATGAATTTATTTTTAAAATGAGAAATATCAGCCAGAGAAGTAGAAGGAACTCCACGAGATTTCTATATCACAACAAATAAAATAAAAGATTATTTTAAAAATAAGGAACTGAGGCCCGGCGTGGTGGCTAACACCTGTAATCCCAGCACTTTGGGAGGCTGGGGTGGGCTGATCATGAGGTTGAGAGATGGAGACCCCCCTGGCCAACATGGTGAAGCCCTGTCTCTACTAAAAATACAAAGATTAGCTGAGTGTGGTGGTGCATGCCTGTAGTCTCAGCTACTTGGGAAGCTGAGGCAGGGGAATCGTTGAACCCAGGAGGCAGAGGTTGCAGTGAGCTGAGATTGTGCCATTGCACTCCAGCGTGGCAACAGAGTAAGACTCCATCTTAAATAAATAAATAAATAAATAAAATAAAATAAAATAAGATAAAATAAAATAAAATAAAAGGGACTGATCAGTACTGATGAATATCCCTGAGAAACCAAGATAGAGCTTCAAAGAATGCCCTTCAAATTTAGTGGTAAGGAAGTCTTTGATCAGCTAAGTAAGGTCATTCTTGGAAGTGAATAAAAAATTCCAAGCTTTGGTGTTTATGTGTGTAAACTACTGGAGTTCTAAAACTGGCCCTAAAATCAAATCCCACAGAGAACTCTTCTGGATATTCAGACCATGGCAACACCATTTGAATCAAAATGCAAAGTACTATGCCTTCTTTGAAGGCAAAGAGGCTTTTGTTAATTATGAATTCTGGTGAGTTCAGGAATTTATAAATTTTCTAGCTAACTTTCCCAAATCACGTTAGTCATTCCTTTGCTCAGAAGCCTCCTAAGCCTCACTTTTGATTATGGTACAGCTTTGTTTTATATAGATTTTGTAAGCTGCTATTCACCTTCCTTGCCTTATTCACAGTAGTTCCCCAGATCCCCTCTATGGAGCCATACCACACTTTCTCATGACCCCATGCATTTGCTCTTCTATTCCTTTTACAAGGTACACATGTATTAGTCTGTTCTCATGCTGCTAATAAAGACACTCCTGAGACTGGATAATTTATAAAGGAAAAAGGTTTAATTGAGTCACAGTTCCACATGACTTGGGAGGTCTCACAATCATGGTAGAAGGTAAAGGAGGAGCAAAGTCATGCCTTACATGGCAGCAGGCAAAAGAGCTTATGCAGGGGAACTCCCCTTTTATAAAACCATCAGATCTCATGCTATTTATTCACTATCACAAGAACAGCATGGGAAAAACCACCCCCATGATTCAGTTACCTCTCACTGGGTCCCTACCATGATATGTGGGGATTATGGGAACTACAATTCAAGATTTGGGTGGGGACACAACCAAACCATATCAATGTGCAGTAATTTTTGCATTGCTGCTGTAACAAATTGCCATAAATTTAATGCTTAAAATTATAAAAACTTGTTATCTCACAGTTCTGTAGATCAGAAGTCTAGATACAGTGTACCACAACTGGGTCCTCAGTTTAGAGTCTCACAAATGCCTCAGGCTAAAATTGAGGCATTGGAAAGGGTCCATTTATTTCTGGAGACTCTGGGAATGAATCACTTCCAAGTTCATTCAGGGGGTTGCTCAAATTCTGCCTCTTACAGTTGCAGGGCTGAGATCTTCATTCTCTTGTCGGCTTTTAGTTGTAGACCAACTTTTGCTCCCAGATGCTACCCACATTCTTTCTCATGCTTTTCGTGTCCCCCTAGCCCAGTCACCCAAAAATATCAGCTTGAGTCTCTCTCTGGCTTCAAATCTGTCTAACTTCTTCTCCCTTCTCTTGGAGTCAAGCCAAAGAAAAGCTCTCTGCTTTTAAGGGTTTTTATGGCTCAGTTAGGCTATCTAAGGTAATCTAAAATCTGAAATAATATCTCTATTTAAAGATCTAATAAAAAATTTACAGCACCCCTTTTGACAAATTGGGTGACATTTGCAAGTTCTAGAGATTCGGGCATGGGTATGTGGTTGGTGAGATGATTCTGCCTACCATAGCATGCCTTTCTTCCCCTTTCTCCCCTCATGTGCACCAACTTAGCTTTCATTTCCTAGCAGAAATGCCACTTCCCCTATATTTAAATTTCTACTGCTATCCCCACCTCCGGGAAGAACCCAATGCTCCCCATCTGTGTCTCCTCAAACCTTTGGCCATACTTTCACTTTTATCTTATTGTATTATTCTTAAGAGTGCATTATGATCTACTGCTAGGCTATCAGTGTTTTGAGGACAGTGAAAATGACTCATTTGTCTGTCTTCGCACCTTAGTGCACCAGACTGGGTTCTGTGAGATGTGTGAGGAATCCTGGGTTTTACTGCTTCATCTTCCTATTGTTCTCTGTCTTGTCTGTCTCCCTTCTTCCTGTGACTCCAAATTAATCACAACTATGAAAATGCCTCTGTTCATACACCCAGAATATATAAATCTGAGTGTTGAGTTTCCTTCTTGGATTTTTATTCAGCCCAGTGTTTCATTCCGTCTCAAATTCCCTGTAAGTCAAGTGACAGAGAATCAGGATCTGCAAATCACCATTGAGTAAGCTGTTGAATAAGGTGATTGTCCTTCTAACAACCTCTTGCAATAGGTATAGACTTTCCCTCCTCCTCCTTTTAGATTAGGAAACTCAATCATGAACAGGTAAGGAGGTTGCCTGACCTCATGAGATAGATACAGTGAGAAAATGGGTGCTCTGAATCAAGGCTCCGAGTTTCTGGGTCCATGACACTTTTCTATCTATAGTACTTCAGCATGCATTATTTTCATATTACTCTCGTAGCCTCAAGAAAGTCTCCACTCAAGTGCTCCCTGTCATCTTTGTCACTGTAACAGCCAAGTGTGAAGTTTGGAGTTGCCTCCTGTCATCCTTTCCCTGCTGGGCCTCATGACTCCTGGATTCATTGATCCAGGTCGTACCTTTCCATCCCAGCAGGACTTTTAGATATGTCTGGTTTATTATGGTCTCCATACCTTGGTGCATCAGACCGGGCTCTGTAAGATGTGTAAGGACTCTTGGATTTTAGGACAGAATTTGACAGAAGTGCAAGGCATGCACACCATCCACGCAAGGGCTTGCTAGGTCTCCTTGGAGAAAGAAGCCCTGGAAATGACCCAGAGCATTCTATATACACAAGTGTCTCAGGGAGAGGGAAAAAAGGAAAAGAAGAAAAGAGCAAGGAGCAGATTTTGCCTTGTGTTATTAAGTAGCAAACTCCTGTTTGAGTCTAGAAGGAGAATGATGCCTTGAGTCTGTCATAAAAGTTTCATTATCACTTAAATTCTAAACTTCCTTTATAATAGACAACCTTGGGAAGGGTGTGGGTTTTTTTGTTGTTTGTTGTTTTGTTTTGTTTTGTTTTATTTTGTTTTTGTTTTTGTTTTTTTTGTTTTTTGTTTTTTTGTTTTTAACTTTCTTTTAATGTAAGTAACAAATTTTCAGTTGTTTAA
The DNA here is from genome assembly GCF_000951045.1 of Mandrillus leucophaeus. Classification (NCBI taxonomy): domain Eukaryota; kingdom Metazoa; phylum Chordata; class Mammalia; order Primates; family Cercopithecidae; genus Mandrillus; species Mandrillus leucophaeus. Next base: position 1,463,414 of record NW_012106886.1, read on the forward strand.
AAGCTATTGTTTTCAAATTTGATTAAATTGTCGAACTTATGTGCAAATTTAGTCATCATCTACATAGCATATTATATTTTCATGGAATTTTGTGATCTGTTGGGCACCCTTTCTTCACTCCATTTGGGGAAGTGCTAGTGCAGTTTGCTTGGTTTCTCACTCTCACAGCCTATTGGTACTTTTCACATCAAGGTATATGGGATGTAACACTTAAAAATTGCCTCAGAAATTGCATTAACTGGTATTTATAGCATTAAAGGGAGATATAAAATTTTTCCATTTTTTATATAACTTTGCAATGAGTACAACTAATGGGATACAGTATTCATGAGTGCAAAGCCTCCTCCAGATAAATACAAAAATCCCACTGACTACACTGTGATTAAGGAAGAACAGGAACCAGAAAATTATAAATTTGGTGCTTACCGAAGCAAGTTCTAAAATTTCATTTTTGCTGCATATGTTCATTTTTGTGTGCAATTCTCCACTATGGAAGAATTGGAATGCACAGTGGGGGAGGTAGAGGACTGATTCTTAGATCTGGTCTGTCACTAACTAGATGTCTAGGGCCTAGGGCTGGAGATATACAAATTGTTAGTGACAGAACCACAATTAGGTTCTTTTCAGCCATATGGAAAATGCATCAATTTTAGTGGGGGTTGGATCCAACCAGGGGTCTTGAATACTTATTGGAGTAATCTTTCATTTCCCTGTCTTTAGTCTCTTCTTTTAATCTATCCTTTCTTCAAAGTAAATATAATATATGCAGAATCTATGAGCTATTATTCATGGAACTCAATCTTTTTGCTTTTGGAAGGGTTTTAAAATCATATCTGACTTGCATCATTGCCCCAGCATTACTGGGGCTTCTGGCTGAGGAGCCAAGACAGCTTTTGTGTGTGAAATGAAGGTGACTTGGATTAGGAGAGTGTGGCTGGCCCATGGCTCTGGGAGTCTCTTCACACTGCCCAGGGCACTGCCACAGGCAGGGACTGTGCACACAGATGGAAAGAAGCCAGTCTGCTGGACTTCCTAAGGAACCAGAAGGCTTTTGTGCAGTTGGATGCCTTCTAGAAACTTGGTGACATGGAAGGATGAAACATTGCCCCTTGAAGAAATGGCAGCTGTTAACATAACCTGGGGGGAGTGAGGGTAACACAGGAGAGAGCACCAGCTGGAGCTGGTAGAGCAAAGTTGTGACCTTAGCATTCCTGATTCCCACTCCCTTATAGAGATGCCCACCCAGATATCACCCTCTGTGCTATGTTAGAAATTCATTTCTTCTCTTGCCTCATATTCAAGATGTTATCTCTTGATATACAGCTTCTCAGAACACCCCCAGATTCTTGAGCAAGTATCATCTGTCTCCTAACAGCTATGGTAAAATATGACACTTGATTTGGAGTTAGGCAGACCTGATTTTGAAACTCTAGCTCTGCCATATCCCTAAGAATGGTTTTCAACCTGTTTTCTAGTCTTCTTCATTCATAAGGAGAAGAAGTGATAACTATGAGAGTGATCATAGCAGAAGATACCATTTATTAAATGATTACTTGATGCAAGGAATTGTAGTAAGCAGAGTATAGAGATTTTCTTTTAATTCATTAAAACAAAATCTGTGTCACAGTTGACGGCATTACCTGCATTTTGCAAATGGAAAAACTTGAGGTTTACCTTACTTAAGTAATTTATATAAGACTGTCCTAACAATGGCAAAGCAACAACTGAAAGCCAGTGCCATCTGAGTTTGGTTGTTGTGTGAGTTTCCTGGGGCTGCCTTAACAGAGTACCACAAACTGGCTCAAACATGAGAAATTTATCACCTCGCAATTCTGGGGACCAGAAGTCCAAAATCAGGCCCATGCTCCCTCTAAAATATGTGGGGGAGAATCTCTGGTCTCTCTTAGTTTTTAGGGTTTGCAGACAATCTTTGGGTTCATTGACTTATTGATGCATAATTCCAGTCTCTGATGCTATCACTGCCTACCCATCCTCTCCTTTTGTGTCCAAATTTTTCTCTTCTTATAAAGACATGAGTCATATTGGATTAAGGGCCCATTCTACCCTAGTATGACTTCTTTTTAGCTAATTTTGCCTGCAACAATCCTATTTTCAAATAACATTCCATTCTGAGGTGCTGGGACTTAAGACTCCATATCTTTTTGAGAGACACAATTCTTAGAGTACAGCCTCTTGAAATGAGTGCTTTCAGGGCTGCCATGAGAAAGAAATGAAGTAATGGATGTAAAGTACCTGGTAGGCAGCAGAACTTGGGAAATGCTAATTTTTCCAATAAGATTATCTTAGGAGATAATGTGTTAATCCAAAATATGTATTCAAAAGGTAAGAATTGGAGGCATGGTGGCTGGCCAATAGGGAAACATTTTTGGACATGGAGATTTTTGATCCCCTTAAAGTGTAATGGCACCGGGAAGGAATGACCTGTTTGATCTTTCTTTCAACTGAGTAGCTTAAAACACTGTAACTATTGAGTGCAAGCCCATTTCTTCCATCTTCTTCAGCAACTCTCTTTGTAAAGTTAAAAAGAAAAAACAAAGATATGAACACTTTTCTTTGACCATATGAAAAAATGTAGATGTAGACATTCCAACAAGAGGAAACATGTAAAAGCCAAGAATGTGTGTGACCAGTTTAAGCATGATGTCATGGCCAAGGAAATGTGGTCCAGCCATCAAAAGGTAATTTCAAAGTAAATTATTCTCCTGCATTTCTAAATTATCATGAAGGAAAAAAAGAGTCCATTGCATTATTTCCTAGAATCTCCTTCCATTTTCCATTTATTTCCCTCATGCCCCAAGCCCCTTTACTCCTTTCTCTTCTAAACTCCATCATCACTTCCTCCCCAGGGGCTAGCCTGATGCCTCTTGTTCCTTCACTGTTGCCTCTTCGGTTTTGTTGCTTTCTCTTGATTCTTCATTTTCTACATCACAGATTCTCAAACATCCAACCTAACAATGATAGAGTCCTAAGTAAAAGTCCTGGATGATAAGAAACAAATTAGGCAAAATCCACAAACCTTTTGAGTCAGGAGAAGGAAAGGGTGTGTGGGGAATAATTGCAGTTGCTTTGCTTCCTCACATATAATAGGGAATTATCCTGGACTGCAGACGATGTTAAGCTTGATTCATGTTTCTGCCTTGCTCATTTGCCAGGAGGCTGGAAACAGGCATCTGTGGAGCATCAATTTGGTGGCCGTTGGCATATTTTCTCCATGCAAGGCACTGTGATAATCACTGAGGATGTCCAGAGACTTTGTATACTGGCATCACTGCTGTCAAGTCTGAGGCTTGAGGGCACAGTGAGTTCCCTGAGCCTCCTGGGTATGCCAGCCCTTTGAGCTAGCTCAGAGCAGCATGACATCAGAAGCAACTATTGAGGCCAGGTGCAGCACTGTACCTAAGATTCAGAATGTAACATGAAGGGATGTTCTTTGGGTTTGTGCCACAGGGTCTTAAGTGAAGTCAGAGACTTCATGAATTGCAAATTTATGAATGACACAAGTTTTGAAGGAATCGTAAAATGATTAGATTCTAGAATCAGTTTTTAAAATGATTTCTACTGGCTGGAAAACAGGTTCAACGTAAGAAGAATAAATTCAAGAGGGATGAGTATAATTTCTTGAGTATAAGCCTGGAGAAAATTCTAACTAACAAATCCAAGAATGAGGGTAGAAGACATAATTTGGAAGCATCCAAGGGAACAATGACATGGAGTTTTGATTTGCTGTTGGTCCACTAATATTCCTTCATCAGGGTTATGGAGAACAAATGTAAATGTTATCTGAGATGTTGTTGATGCTCACAGAATGAACCAGCTACTTCCAGAGTATTTTGTTTAATTCTCTTTGTTGTGCTTGAAGAGAAACATGTACAAAGCTGAGCTTCTTTGGTGGAGAGCATTCTAAGTAAGTGGTAGAGACAAAACCGTCTGTGTGTAGAGAGGATGGCTTGGCCCAATAATAAAAGACTATCAGATGTTTGGTCCAGGGTCATGCAGTCTGGCTTGATGCAAATTCAGAGTGAAGAATTAGTACCAATAAGAGATGATCTAGTAAAAGTAGACTTTAGCTTAGAGAGCAATGGTTTAAAGGCAAGCTGTGTATCGACAAAGATTTTTCTGCCAGCTTAGTGTGTCAGAAGCCTGTTTCTCTTGCCATGAGAAACGTCATGTTCTCCCCAGAAGGTGTAGACTCCCTCCTGCTTGGTTTCAGACAATTCACTTACAAGGCCTTGGTGTACATAAGATACTTTACTGAAGACCTAAAAAGATGAAGAAGTTTAAAGCACACAATTAAAAAATAATACTTGAAGTTCAGTGCTCTATTTCCCTCTTCCAAGTGCTCCTCAGTCACTTCCAGGGTCAGGATCTACACATTTCCTCAATCTCCCTCTCTCCCCTGCTTCCCTTTTCTCTGTCCCCTGTCTCTTCCATGTAGAGATACCTGGTGGTGTCTCTTCTTGTCTTATTTCTTGTCAATCCTTGTGCCCAGGATCTCGCCTGCTTCCTCAGGTGAGGAGCTTCTCAAGGTTTGCCTAAAGAGAATATTACCTCTCTATAAGGATTGCTGGTGCAAGCCATCATACTAATTCATTGTTTCACTCATTCCATTTACAAGTTGAATTCTGTGAAAGTGAATTGAGCTGCTTCAAGAAGTGCCAGCTTCCTCAAAGGGAGACTGACGACAAGAGCTTGTAATCATCTGAGTGACCACCCATCTAGAATCTGGTAGTTGTGCTTCAAAGTTCCATTGAATGGTGGGACTTGGTTGGTCTCCAAAATGACCCTTAGTCCTGACAGACCATTATTCTCTAATATAGGTCTAAGTTATGAGTCACTGATCATTTCTTTGTGTGGACCGTAAGGCAACTTGGTAGGGGCCACTGCTATATTGATTAGGATTATTCGTTCATCAGGTATTCATTAAGCCTTCCCATGAGCCTTTTATGATTCTTGTAATGCTGTAGTGTAAAATATTTTCTCATGGAAAATAAGGCCTGTGTGCCCTCTTATTTAACAAAACAACATATTACACAGGAGAGATTCACGTGGGTCTTTCAGAAAGACTCATGGTGGAAGTTTAGTGGGAAAGAAACTTACTCTCACAGAAGGAGCCAGGCTTACGTAAGTTTTGGCATTGTTCATTGTGGTCATGTGTTTCCAGATTCCTATTCTTTCCTAGTGAGCCATGGGATTAAGACCACTCTGGCCCAAATTTCTAAGTTTTATATCCTGTTTGTACTGTGCTCTATGGTGACTTCGTGATCATGCATTCAAGTTGTATCATTGTCAGTAACATTCACAGAGCCCATAGGTTGGCAGAATTGACAATGTCATCTCAGGAAGCTCTCCCATGGAGGAATTACAAACGCAATAGAGTAATTCTCCCCCTTTAGAAACAAGGCATATGTATCCAAGTGTTCTCATTGTTCAATTCCCACCTATGAATGAGAACATGCAGTGTTTGGTTTTCTGTCCTTGAGATAGTTTGCTCAGAATGATGGTTTCCAGCTATATCCATGTCCCTGCAAAGGACATAAACTTATCCTTTTTTATGGCTGCATAGTATTCTGTGGTGTATATGTGCCACATTTTCTTAATCTAGTCTATCATTGATGGACATTTGGGTTGCTTCTAAGTCTTTGCTATTGTGAATAGTGCTGCAATAAACATACGTGTGCATGCATCTTTATAGCAGCATGATTTTATAATCCTTTGGGTATATTCTCAGTAATGGGATGGCTGGATCAAATGGTATTGCTAGTTCTAGATCCTTGAGGAATCGCCACATTGTCTTCCACAATGGTTGAACTAGTTTACAGTCTCACCAACAGTGTAAAAGTATTCCTATTTCTCCACATCCTCTCCAGCACCTGTTGTTTCCTGACTTTTTAATGATTGCCATTCTAACTGGTATGAGGTGTTATCTCATTGTGGTTTTGATTTGCATTTATCCGAATTCACTTGGACACAGGGTGGGGAATGTCACACACTGGGGCCTGTCATGGGGTGGGGGGAGCGGGGAGGGATAGCATTAGGAGATATACCTAATGTAAATGACGAGTTAATGGGTGCAGCACACCAACATGGCACATGTATACATACGTAACAAACCTGCAGGTGTGCACATGTACCCTAGAACTTAAAGCATAACAAAAATAAATAAGTAAAAAAAAGAAACATGGTATATGTAGCCTGTTAATGACACAATTCCCTGAAGAAGTTATTGGAGTACATTGTATTAAAGGAATGTAGTGAGGTGAAATGACAAACAAAAATGATAAATAGCCCTTTTGTTTCAGGTAGGCAAAGCATAACCAAATAGTTAATCTTTAGGTTCCTAGAATGTAAAAATGGCAGTGCTCTTTGATTGAAAAAAAGAGAAGTGGTAACCTTAGAAGGAGAAGTGTGTTTTTAAAGGCATATCAGTTTGGCTTTGGTGTGAAAATTCCTCTAGGTATTTCAGTAGGAAAAGATTTAATCCAAGGGCTTAGATGCTTACAGACTCATCTGCTAGGCTACAGGAGTAGTTTTAGACTGTGCCTCAAGAAAGATACCCTCACTATGAACCAGTGAACTGTAGGTAAGGGGCCCTTCACGTTCATGGCCCCCTTCCTGGCTATCTCTTATACACATCTAGATGTGTATAAGAGACAGGTTTAGACCATTTACATCTAATGTGATTATTAACACGGTTAGGTTTAAGTCAATCATCTTACTAATTGTCTTCTTTTTGTCCTACCATTTTATGGTATTTTTCCCTTCTCTTTTCCTGCCTTCTTTTGGATGA
>NW_012106886.1:1470271-1499650 GCF_000951045.1 Mandrillus leucophaeus
GTATTTCAGTAGGAAAAGATTTAATCCAAGGGCTTAGATGCTTACAGACTCATCTGCTAGGCTACAGGAGTAGTTTTAGACTGTGCCTCAAGAAAGATACCCTCACTATGAACCAGTGAACTGTAGGTAAGGGGCCCTTCACGTTCATGGCCCCCTTCCTGGGTTCTGGAAGGTGCCCTGGCAGTTTTCTATTGAAAATGTATATATATTTTTTTGCTTAAAGAGAATTATACAAGTAAGCATTAGCCCCCGAAACTATGGCTTGGACCCTGCTCCAGGACAATAAAGAGTCAGTCATCTTGCTACTATGTCTGGAGCCACAACTGAAGTTAGGAGCTTAAGATATCTCCTCCATAATAACTAGGACACAGAAATGAAGTCTCCAGAACTAAAGAGTGCCCTCTGCTGCTATTAAGGCTGGCTCTTGGCCCCCAAGAAGGAGAAGAATGAACCCTAAAATGCTGCTTCCAGATAACTTTGTGATCCCATGACCTTATTTTCTAGGAGAAAGGACAAACAGCAGAAAAACAGCTATACTTTCTTTTCCTTTTATCATTTTGAAATGACTGCTTCTCAGGTAAGAAGCAATACTAGAGATATGAATATATAGTTATTCCAGCTTTCTTTTGGTTGGTTTGCAAAGTCTATTATTTTCCCTTTGTATTGGTTTCTTAAGGCTGCTGTGACAAATTGACACAAACTTGGTGACTTAACTCAGCACACTTATTCTCTGACAGTTCTGAAGTCTGGAAGTCTGAAATCACAGGGTTGAAAAATCAAGGTGTTGGCCTGGCTGTGTTCCCTTCAGAGGCTCTAGGGGAGAATTGGGTCCTTGCCTCTTCTGGCTCGTTCCCTTCAGAGGCTCTAGGGGAGAATTGGGTCCTTGCCTCTTCTGGCTCCTACTGGCTTCTGGCATTTGACTTGTGGCTGCATCACTCCAATCTCTGTCACCATAGTCACACTGCCTCCTCTTCATCTGTCTATACACAGCAAATGTCCTTCAGCCACCCTCTTATAAAGACACATGTGATGGCGTTTGTGGCGTATCACAGAATGATATGGTTTGGCTGTGTCCTCACGCAAATCTCATCTTGACTTGTAGCTCCCATAATTCCCACATGTTGTGGGAGGGACCTGGTGAGAGATAGTTGAATCATGGGGACCGTTACCCCATACTGTTCTTGTAGTAGTGAATACATCACAAGAGATCTGATGGTTTTGTAAGGGGGAATCCCTTTTGCTTGGTTCTCATTCTGTTTGCCTGCTGCCATGTAAGACATGCCTTTCACCTTTCATCCCAGCCGCGTGGAACTGTGAGTCCATTAAACCTCTTTTTCTTTATAAATGTTATATAAAAAGTTTTGGTGCCACAAAAGAAATAGCACTCGAATATAAAATTTTCTTTTTAATTCTCAGCAAGACAAGTTACCTCTATAGAAGGGTGTGCTCTTACAGATGGAGCAATGGTGAGCGCACACTTGAACAAGGGAGGAGAAGGGATTCTTATCCCTGATGCACATAGCCCTGCTGCGTGTGGTTCCCCTATTGGCTAGGGTTAGACTGCACAGGCTAAACTAATTCCAATTGGCTAATTATGATGGGGTGAGGGCTTTGGCGGGAATCGGGGCAGAGCAGGTAGCTGGTAATCGGAATGAGTGAGGGTGGAGTAGCTGATCAGAATGAGTCAGGGTGGAATAGGTACTGGAAAAAGGTTGCCTTACAAGAAAGTTAAGTTTAAAAGTAGAAGACAAAGAATTGAACATACTGACATTAATTATTTGAAAAGAAATTTAGAACTCATATCTAACATAAATTACCCAGTCTTGGGTATGTCTTTATCAGCAGCGTGAAAATGGACGGATACATAAAGACACATGTGACAGCATTTATAGCCCACCCAGATAATCTAAGATAATTTCCCCATTTTAAGAACTTTAATTTACTCACATCTGCACAGACACCTTTTGCAAATAAGATAACATTTACAGATTCCAGGATTAAGACCCAATATCTTTGGAGCCATTGTTCAACCTATCACACCATTCTTTTACTTGCAGCTGTTCTGTGCCCTGTATTTAAGGACCATCTCTTGCAAGCAACTTAGTTGTTTTTCTTTAAAAAAAAAAAAAAAAAAAAAAAATCTGGGCATCTCTTCTTTCAATTGGCATACTTAACTCATTTACATTTATCAAAGTTACTGATTTACTTAGGTTTAAGTCAATCATCTTACTAATTGTCTTCTTTTTGTCCTACCATTTTATGGTATTTTTCCCTTCTCTTTTCCTGCCTTCTTTTGGATGAATAAAATATTTTTTATTATCTACCACACTTCCCCAAGTTCTATATGTGTGCTTTTAAATTATGAAGACTAATTCACATGCAGAATCTTAGCTGCAAAGGCATCTGGGAAATGTATCATTTAACTTTTCCAGCCTGCCAGTCAGAGGAAGCATGAAATGTAGTTGAGAGGCATTTCACAGCAGCCAACACACATAGTGAGTGAACAGTGCTGTGACTTTTCCCACTTACCCCTGCCATCATTACATAGCATGAGTCACACTGTGTGTTTCCAAGCTTTCCAGTACAGAATACACAGCTTCAGGGACTTAGATGGATACATATAAGCCCAGGCATTGAACTTGGTGATAGGTAGACAGAAGCATCAGGACATCTTTTTATTTTCATAATTCTTCAGTGGTTTGCAGAGTGAAATGAACTGGGAAAATGATTGCATGGCTTCTGTTTTGACTTTGAAGGACTATCAAAAAGTCTAATAAGGTGATTAAAAATGAGAACAGAGATCAGTAAAATAAATGTAAAACACTTTCAATCAGATGATCTACACAAAGACTGAGGTCTAGGCATCTGCTTGGATGAAGATGAAAATACAATTTCTTTATCATATCTTTAGTTCTGCCTTCACTTTGGATGAAAACATATCACCTCAATTTAGGATTATACCTAATTTTAATTTGGGTTATAAAGCAGATGAGAGTGGATTGCAGCAGGAAGTGGCAGAATTAGATCCATGTTCAGTTCTTTTCCAAGACAGTTTGGCACAGAAATCACAGCCTGAAATGGAACATCTCATTGTGGTTCCTCATGTGCTAGCAATAGAAGCTGAATAGAAAATTTGCCTTAAAATACAATCCAGAATGGGAGTGAATGTGGGGACAGTTGCTGCTACCCAGAGAGCAGGCAGGCTTCTGAAACAACCTAATGATCTGTGCAACATGGATTGGAGTGGTCCTTGCCAACCCTGATGTTTTCCTGTGCTGAGTTTTAGTTAAACAACTCTGGGGATGGTATACACTTAAGAGGCCTTGCAAAGACAGCTCTGTGGAAAATACCCTGCCCAGACCATCCGCTCTGTGGAATTCTCATTGAGATTTCCTTCAGAGTCCGCACATGAGCCTCTCTTTGCCCTCTGTTTAAACATTTAAATTCTGAGCAAGTATTACAGAATTTAATATGTTGTTTAGAGATCTCCAAGATTTTTCTTATTGGCATTAGTGACTATGTACTAAGTCCTTGTTACCTGCCAGTTTAAAGAAGTTGCTAGGAGTATGACATCTCCTGGGATGTTTAGTTTGAGAGTTTTCTCAGCCAAATGCATTTTCAGTAACTTACTTCTCTTATCTACTCTACAGTTGGAAGCAGCCAACATTCAGAAGGGGCTAGGTGATGTGCTTGGGGCCAAAAATTATAAAGCCTCAGGAAGAGGGAGGTCTGTAGCTTTTTAAAATGTTTTTTTGCTTGGATCATGAGTGTGAAGTCTGGAAGTGCAACAGTCATTTCGTGAATGTGAGGATGAAAGTCACATGCATCAAAGGGAGAGCAAAGCAGGAAAATAAAAATAATCCAGGTTCTTGACATCTTCCTTAACCAGCTACAACAGACCTCAACTGTTTGTCTGCAGACTTTACCTTGTTTCTGAAAAATAAATCCTTGTATGTTCACTGAGTTTTCTGTTGCTTGCAGCCAAATGCAATCCTATTTGATACACTTTGTTGAATATTTTAAACTTCTTTTCAGATTTTTACTCTTCCATTCGGATGCTTCCTCAATAACAGCTCCTCACCCAGTTCTCGCCTACACATCCCACCTCACATCACCACACTGACCCACTGACATGCCCATCCCCAACCCCATAACCCCCAATGTTTAAAATTTTTAACATTTTCATGCATGTCTGGCATATATTATTTCAACTACATGATTCCTTTAAAAACATGGGAGGAAAAATAGAATTCATTTAAAATGAAGATATTTCTGTGTAACTCCAAATATGCCTGAAAAAAAAAATAGCTCCTTAGAGGTTGGACTTTTCTCTCTCTAATATTTTCATATAAGGGTTTGAAGCATATAAATGTAGAAAAACTATACAGTGAATACTCATACATCACACATAATTTCCACAGTTTGCATGTCACTGTATTTGTGTTACTGTGTGACTCTCACTTAAACTATCATCACAGGAGAGTTGATCATCTAAGTGCCACTCGCAATAGATGGGTAGAACTTCATGTTTGTAAGTATCAAGGAATCTTTAAAAAGTATTTGGAGTTCTACCTTCCAGAGATATATACTTGGACTTGTTTAGATGTAAGAGCACTGAGCTTGGGGTAAAACATTACTTTCCTACCCCTTCAAGAGCACAATTTTCAAAGTGTGATCCTTCCTGAACAGGATCAGCAATAGGTACTTGCTAAAATGCAAATGTTGGGTTCCATTCCACTGCTACTAAATTAGAAGCACTGTGCATGGGCCCAGCAACTTGTCTTTGAACAAGCCTTCTATCTTAGTCCATTTGGGCTGCAATAATGAAAAACAGTAGACTAGTTAGCTTATAAACAGCAGAAATGTATTTCTTACAGTTCTGGAGACTGGGCAGTCTAAGATCACGGCATTAGCAGATTTGGTGTCTGGTGAGGGCTCACTTCCTGGCTTAAGAAGGTACCTTCTCTCTGTGTCCTTATGTAGTTAAAAGGCCAAGACAGCTCTCTGGGGCCTCTTTTATAAGGTCATAATCCCAGTCATGAAGGCACTCATCTCATGACCTAATCACTTTCCAAAAGGCCCCATGTCCTAATACCATCACCCTGGGAATTAGGATTTCAACGTTTTAATTTGGGGAAAACACAAATATTCATATCATAGCATCTTCCAAGGGGATTCTGATGTTCCTTAAAGGCTCAATATTAGAAATCAACTGTGCCATGGTAGGTGGTTGGAGGTAAATGGACAGCTTGTATTACCCATTCCTTCTATAATTAATAGTCTTTGAAATATGCTACACAGTTTTTTCCCTATAAACATCATCATGTCAGAGAGCTTGTTAACATAATAAGAAAAAGAAAGTACAATCCTATTGGTTCCACTGGATTCTCTGCCTGTATGGCTTTTGTAGATCAGGTACACCCCTATTGCAAAATCTTCCTGGATATTGATTATCTTCATTAGTGTAATTGATCTGGTTGTCTGTGTAAAATGTAAAGCAACAGGCTGGTAAATATATCAGCCACTCCTTCTGAATTGCAAATGAGCTGGGGACAGGCGTGGCCTTATTTTCCACATATGATAATTTAGGGGGAATTCCTGCTTGTATATCATTAGTCATTTTTACTTTTGAGCCTCTGTGCAAAGAGAGTGAGAAAATGAAGTGTATGTAATTCTAGGATATGGTAACATTTAGATTCCAGTTACTCGAATGTCAGAAATCTTGGTCTGAAAGTTTTTTGTTCCAAATAAATATACATACACCCTAGTGAGTCATGCATGTCATTGTCAATGTGAACGAGAATTTTCAGAAGGACAACACATAGATGAGCATGGGGAAATGAGAAGTATTAAGAAATCTTTAAGAAAAATTTATGCTCATATCTGCAAGTTCTCTCCAGAGATGTAGATATAAACTTGTTCACATATGAAAGCCCTGGGCTTAATTTTGACCTATCCTAAATTTCTTCCATTCGTGAGAAAAAGAAAAAGGTCTATTATTAGATTAGTGCAAAAGTAATTGCTTCTCTTGCCATTTTTCTCTTTCATGGAGAAAAGCTATAGCTTTCATTATTCATGGCTTCTTTAAAAGTAATGGCATTAATTTCATCAAAAGTAATGGCAAAAGAAGCAGTTACTTTTGCACCAGGCTAGTATTTCAGAATGGGATAATTGAAGGGGTCCAGGTTAGGGGGACTGACCATTGCAGTGTGCCTAGGATTAGGGGATTACTAAAAAGCTGAACTTCCACTACCCACACCAGGATAATCCCGGGTGAAACTAGAACGTAGGTCACCTTTGTGAGGGTCAGGGGAGGAGCCTGATCTACATAACAATGAATGTTTCCTGGATCTTTCATTTCTCTATGGTAGGTTATTGTTGCAGACCTGAGGTCCTGCCAGTAGCCTGGATGTCTGACTTTAATTTTTTTTTTTTTAACATTTATTTTAAATTCAGGAATACAATAGCAGGTTTATCACATATGTAAACTTATGTCATGGGGGCTTGCTGTACAGATTATTTCATCATCCAGGTATGAAGCCTAGTACCCGTTATTTTTTCTGATTCTCTTCCTCCTCTCACCCTCTAAGAGGCCCCAGTGTGTGTTGTTCCCTCTATGTGTCCATTTATTTTCATCATTTAGCTCCCACTTTTAAGTGAGAGCAAGTAACACTTGGTTTTCTGTTCCTGTGTTAGTTCACTAAGAATGATGACCTCCAACTCTATCCATGTCCCTGAAAAGGGCATGATCTCTTTTATGGCTATGTAGTATTCCTTGGTGTATATGTACCACATTTTCTTTATCCAGTCTGTTATTTATGGGCATTTGGGTTGATTCCATGTCTGAGCTATTGTGAATAGTGCTGCAATGAACACACATATCTCTTTAAAACAGAATAATTTATATTCCTTTGGGTATACACCCAGTAGTGGGATTGCCGGGTCGAATGGTATTGCTGTCTTTAGGTGTCTGAGGAATCACTGCACTGTCTTCCACAGTGGCTGAACTATTTACAATCTCACCAACAGTGTATAAGTGTTCCTTTTACACCACAATCTCGTAATTTTAATCTTTTAGGGATCACCAGGTAGAAGCACAGGATTCATGTTTCTATATAGGACAAACCACAATGTCAGGCTGATGAAACAAAGGACTGAGGCTTATAAAGGGTCATAATTTTCTCTCTTTCATGGAGAAAAGCTATAGCTTTCACTATTCATGGCTTCTTAATCATGAGAATGAAAATGATACTAAAGATAAAAGAGATCCAGGTGATCTGCCTATTGTTGACCTGGTGGCTCTGACCCTCTTTCATAAATACACACAGACTCCGAGCACCCCTCCTCCACCCGCCTAGAGCTTCTGGGGTGCCTTAGAAAAGAAAGTTTATTTTGATTTGCGAGTCCTGCATTCAAGCTTTGGCTCTTCTACTTACAAGCTGTAAATACAGGGTGCTTGGCATAATTAACTCCATAGTTCCTCAGTTTTCTCTTCTGGTCAAGTGGGAATAGAACCACATTTTTAACAGAATTGATGGGACAGAGACAGTGGCTATGATGGAGATTTGTTAACTCCTAAGTCGTTTGTAGGAGAATGGCTCAGTAAATGATCGGAGAAGCACAATAATCATTATTTATAGATGTAGAGGAGGAAAATTAGAATCTTAGTTGTAATTTTTATGTACGTATTTTGTGTGTTGCCTGAAAGGCATTTGAGGTAGACATTTCTTATGTGAAGCACTGTCATGCTTGGTCCACATGCACTCTTCTTTATGTTTTAATAATATAATTAGAACTTGCTAACCTATCCCCAGCCCAATAACTATAATAGTACCAGTAATTCATATCCATCTGTGTACTTCTTTCTTATACCATCTTCTTTTTTTTTTTTTTTTCCAAGAGGTAACTATGGTCCTGAATTTTATAGATAGTCTTTTAGGACTTACAGATAGTCTTTTAGGAAATCCAATTTATAGTACTGGATTTCACCCAATACTATGTTACTATGATTTATGCAATGATTGCATTGTTCCACTCCTGCATAGTATTCTATTGCATGACTGCACTGCGGCTTATCCACTTTCCTGTCAATGAATTTTAGGCTGTTTGTAGGTTTTTGTCATTACGAACAGTACTGTTACAAATACACTTAGACATGTCTCCTGGGGCACTTAGAAAAAGCATCTCTTGGGTCAATGCTGAGCAGGAGAGCTGAGTTGCTGGGGCTTAGAGAACATAAATGTTCAACTTTATGAGATGGAAATTGCTTGCCAGTGGTGGTACTAATGAATACTCAGATAAACACTATATGAGATTCCTTTTATTTATTTATTTATTTATTTATTTATTTATTTGAGATAGAGCTTGCTCTGTTACCCAGGCTGGAGTGCAGTGGCACAATCTTGGCTCACTGCAACCTTTGCCTCCCGGGTTCCAGAGATTTTTCCACCTCATCCTCTCAAGTAGCTGGGAATACAAGCAAGTGCCACCAAATCCAGCAATTTTTTTGTGTGTGTTTTTAATAGATACAGAGTTTCCCCATGTTGGCCCAGCTAGTCTTGAACTCCTGGCCTCAGGTGATCTCCTTGGCCTCCCAAAGTGCTGGGATTACAGGTGTGAGCCACTGTGCCTGGCTCCATTTTTTTTTTTTAACATTGCCAGTTAAACCAGTATCAAATATTCTTTTACTGTCATCTTGATTTACATTTCCCTGCTTTCTAATGAAGTTGAGCATCTCTTTATATGTTCATTAGTCATATAATTTCCTTTTCTGTGAAGTGCCTGTCCTTTTTTCTATTGAGTTATTTGTCTTTATCTTCCTGATTTGTAGGGGATATGTAGATATATATTTCCAATATGTTATTTGTGCGTGTGTGTGTGTGTGTGTGTGTGTGTGTACATTCCATATACACATATAGTGTCTTTTTAGCCTGGGGGTGCTATAAAAAGGTGCATAAACAGGGTGACTTATAAACAACAGAAATTTATTTCTCACAGTTCTAGAGACAGGAAATCTGCAATTAGGGTGTTGGCATGGAGGGGTTCTGGTGAGGACCTCTTCCCAGATGCAGATTGCCTACTTATCATACCCTCACATGGCAGAGAGCAGAATAGAGCAAGTAAGCTCTCTGATACCTAAAGGACCCTCATGACTGCATCTAATCCTAATCATGTCCTGGAGGACCTGCCTCCTAATAACATCATGTTGGAGGGTAGAGGTTCAACACATGAATTTTAGGTGGGCACACATACATATATGCAACACACACTACTAAAGCATATGTTCCATGAGCATATGTATGTTTAGTCCTACCATATATCCCTAATGTAATCCTTTATTGGTAGAGGTATTGCAAATACCTTCTGTATTAGTTCATTTTCATATGGCTATAAAGAAATACCTGAGGCTGGGTAATTTGTGAAGGAAAGAGATTTAATTGATTCAAATTTTGCATGACTTGAGGATTTCAGGAAACTTACAATCATGGCAGAAGGCAAAGGGGAAGCAAGCTTGGACCTTCTCACGTGGTGGAAGAAGGAAAAAGAGTCACCGGAGAAGAACCCTTTATAAAACCATTAGATCTCATGAGAACTCACTCACTATCACAAGAACAGCATGGGGGAACTGGCCCCATGATCCAATCACCTCCCACCGGGTTTCTCCCTTGACACGTGGAGAGTGTGAGGATTACAATTCGAGATGGGACTCGAGTAGGGACACAGCCAAACCATAGCATCTTCTCGTGGGTTGTATCTTTATTTCCACTTTCTCCAAAATAGTTTTTGATGAACACTAGCCTTGTTTTTAATGTAATCAAAATTTTCAATTGTTCCTTTTATGGTTAACTCTCTTTTTGTCTTTTCAAAGGAAAATATATATAAAAATCTTATTCTGGTTAGGGGTTTATTACTTTATATATTCAATGTCAGAAAGATACTTTCCCAAATTTTTTACGAAAGGCTTTTTGTTTCTCTTTTGACATTTTTATTCTCAGTCCATCTGGAATTGATGAGTTTTGCGTATCATAAGAGCAAAAATTCCAATTTTTTTTCATATGATTAAGTGCTTTCTGAAATTTCTATCATATAACAAAGATTCGTGTGTATAACTTCCTCCGTGGGTCTCATTCTGACCCACTGGGGGTATTAGCTTCTCTAGGAATATGTGCTGGGAACAGGTAAGAGCTAGAACTCTAACCTAGAGTGGTTGGGAGTGGCTCTTGTTCCTAATTTGCAGCTTTCATGCAATTCTTAGTCCCCAGTAACCATGTTTATCTCAATAATATGCCCTGGGGACATATAAACATGTATTAATACCTAGGTCTTCCCCCCAGATTTCTGCTTTAGTTTGTCTGGCAGGAAGCCTGTACATCAGCATTTTTCAAAAGCCCTCAGGCAATTTGATTGTAGCTGCAGGGTTCAGAACAGCTGCTCTCTAGTTTGTGTCCAGAGATGACTTTGAGTTGGGAACTAGCATCCTTTGTGTGCTATTTGCCATTTTAGCAGAAATCCAGTGAATGGCTTTAAAACTAACTTTTCCCTCTGAGCATAAATATAGCACATGCATGTTGCAAAGGAAATGGAAAGTAAAGGGATAAAATTGAGTAAATAATAATTCATAATTGCATAAACCATTTTGTTTATTTCTTTCAAGCTTTTTCTTGGCATGTATATGTGCATTTATGTAGTTGAGATCATCTTGAAAATAACTGAGTTCTTCTCTATAACATTCATTCTTCTGAATCACTTTCAGTGCTGTTTAGTAGTCAATCTTAGCATAATTATTATGTTCTGTCCACATATAAGCTTCTCTTGTTAAAAAAAAAAGAGTCTGATTTCATTCTGGTTAGGGTTTTATTACTTTATATATGTTGACTGTGATTGCTACTCTTGAGCAAATAAGAAATCATGTTCTAGGCATTTTAATTTAGTGATTAATAGTATAGAGTTCTGGGCCAATGACATATGAGTTCAAATTCCAGCTTTGCCATTTATCAACTGTGTGACATGAAAATTATTATGCCACTCTGTCCTTTCATTAAAATTAGGATAATATTAGTCCCAAAATAGAACTGTTTTCTTTCAGGTTTAAATGGGGTGATGGATATGAATTGTTCGGCACAGTGCTGAGTACATTTCTCTCTATACTGTCTCTCTGAACCAAATGTCTGGGTAGTTCCAAAGGCAGCTCTGCCTCATTGGCTCAAAGACCAGTCTGATTTGCCTGACCCAGTTTTACTTAGTTAAAAATGTTCACTGGGAGGATGGCCATTACTAAGATGCACTCGGTCATTGTTCAGCTCAGTAGCCAGATGCAGATTTTGCAGGATAGCCCTGTTTGTTAGAAGAAGAAGGTTAAAAAAATATGCCAATTACTCCAACAATGGATGCTGCTAGCTGGCTGGCTGACTCAAAGTTAGAATAATTGCTCCCTAGGAAAACACTAGTTCCCTTTCTCATGGTGAATAGTTTTCTGCAGTTGAGAGAAAGCAATTTCTCAACTGTGGAGCCAGGTGTGTGGACAGCTGGGAATCTGCCTGCTTGGATCTTCATGTCTTTCTGGAGCCCTCAGGATGGTGGGCTAAAGCATAAAGTAATATCAAACAAAATAAAGCATTGGAACATCCAAGTTTTTTAAATAGAAGTGAGGGCACAGTAGAGAAACAGAAGAAATACAGTAAGGAAAGTACAACCCTGCGTTGGAGTGTTCTTCAGTGGATCTGATTGTACATCTAGCAGCAGTCACCACTGGATAAAAGTGGAGAATCTGAGAAATGCTGGCCATATCCTTTAGAATGCCAGCTCCCTATGGCAGGGGATTTGGTTTCTTATGTAACCTCTGTGTCTTCAGGAATGAAGAATGGTGCCTGATATATTGTAAGTGCTCAACACATTTGTTGATTAAACGTCCTGCCACTTTCTATTACTATACCCAAGGGCCAGTTAAGAGAAAATAATTGCTTTTCTGAATCTTATTTGAACCAGCAAGGAGGACCTAGAGAGGAGGAATCTTGGAAGAAAAGACCAATGTTATCAGCGCTCCTTAGCCATGGGATAGTGGCCTGGACATAGCCAAATGGGCAGGTGATGCTTTGGAGAGACAGATTTTAAAAAGGCAAAAGTAACTGTGGTAATGAACTTGAGAGCAGAAACAGGAAGACAGCAGATCCAAGGGAAAGAGAAGGCACTTAGGAGTAGAATTCTCAATCTCTGGTCGTGACCCCAGGGATGAAGAACAGAGAAATGATTTAAAGCGATAAATGTAAATACATAGCAAACTTTCCATGGAGCCAGGTTTGAACCACATCCTACAAAAGCTGGTGGAGAGGGGGTAGGAGTCCTGTAAACTGTTTTGCAGATTCCTGTAAAACAGTGACAAGAGACTACAGGGGTAGTGTCAGGAAGCCTAAAGTCCAGGAGTGGAGGTTTGCAAGATATTTGAGTCAATGATAATATTAGGTTTGGGTTTTGGTTTTCTTTTTCTTTTTTTTTTCTTGATTTTTTTTTTAACCTTGTGTGCAAGGTACATGTTGGAAGAGCAGTTTGGTTGCTTGGATTTTTCCAAAGTATGATCTCTGGACCACAAGCAGCATCGCCATCATCTGGGAGATTGTTAGGAATGCAAATTATCAGCCTCATCCTAGAGAAATTGAGTCAAACTCTGGGAATGGGACCAACACTGTTATTATAACCCCCCTAGGAAATCTTAATGCTCATTGAAGTTTGAGACCCACTAGTGTGGAATATTAATCCTCATCCCTCTACACATTAAAATCACCTGGGAAGCTTGCAGAGAAAAAAAATGTCCAGGCCTTATCCCAGACCAATTAAATTGATTCTTTGGAATAGGGTCTAGCCACAGGCATATTTTAAAACTTCAAGGTGAATCTAATGTACAATCCAGGTCGAAAGTCAAACTCTAGTTCAGGGAGAAGCAGTGTGATCATCCCAGAGAGTTTATTAAAAATGCAAAATCCTGGGCCCTTCTTGCTGCATCAGAATCTACATTTTTACCAAGATCTCCAGGTGATTCACAGACACATTAAAATTTCAAAAGCATTTGTATATGATAAAAGTTACAGGGAAGAAATTAGAATTTGTATTTTCCCTCCACCTTCTCTCTATTGGTGGATTTACTGACTTCTTTTAAAGAGGAAAGGTACTAGACAGGAAAAGGAAAGACAAACTCAGTGGTGTATAAGTCACAAAGGAGTGAAGGTTCCAGGTAAGTAGGCAAGTACCAGGTAGAGCGCATGAATGAGAGAACTGGGTGCTCTGTACAACTGACTTAGTTAGTGGGGTTGCCTACAGGTCTTTGGCCATTACTCATGTTACCAGATAGCTAAGCAATATGCAGACAAAATAAATGCACCAGGTAAAATTCAGAGCCAGCAACCAATTTGTGATTTCAGGCATTGGTAAATTTGTAAGTATGAAGATAAGTTTGCCATGTATGCTGTGAGATATACCCTGTCCTCTCTCCTTGAGGAGTCTTGTAGAATGGGAACTTTGCTCAGTCTGGAGGTGGGTACAAGACTTCAAAGGGGGAAAAGCCTTGGGAAAAATGTATGAACTTGATTTGATTCTCTGGCAGGATTCCAGTGAAGAGTATCAGGCAGATTATCCTGTCAACACTTGGAGAGAATAAAAGGGAACCCTGAGCATTTCAAGGTTAATTGATAATATTATTGGCCTGATTTCTTTCCTTTTGTGATGGAAAGTCAGAGAAATGTTGTATATACAGGTGTCTTCAGTTTCACAACACATGATAGATGCCCCTTGTCTTGGCATATTTTACTATTACTATGTACAAAAGAAAATAATAGACTGGTTGTTCCTGTAGTATTTTGGGTATTGTAAATGGCAAAATAACTAAACCTATACCTATCTAATGATGATGAATACACCAAAGTCACTGGTCTCTGATAGAAATTTCCAGGGTCCTATTCTAGGCACCATCATCTTCCAGAATGTTATCAGTACCTTAGCTGATGATTGGCAAGGTGGGATTATCACTGGAACAGAAGTTGGAAGAGTGGAAAACGTATATGCATATAAGGATCTAAACAGATACTGAAGACAGGACATGATAAAGCAAATTTCATGAAAGGATAAATTATACAGGAAAAATGTCAAATGTGGAATGATATGGCAGTAACAATTGGCAGAGGGATTATGGGATTTTAGTCTACTGGAGCCTGGTTAGTTCATTTGTGCAGCTCCCAAATGCAATGATGGATACCTTAGGCTGCCTTAACTGTGTTCACAGCAATAGAGTGATTCTTCCCTCTACATGGAGCTTCAGTTCCTACCTCCAACATGCTTTACATTATTATGTTTAGTCTTGATTAGCACACATTGAAAGCAAAGCTAGCATTCTGGAACAAGTCCGTAGAGACAGTTGGTTAATGAAAGTACTTGAATTCATTTCCTACTGCCACTGTAGAGGTGAATATACAGAGAATCCCAAGGGTGCATGGATTACCCAATACTGCAGAGCTGGTAAGTAGTGGAGCTTAGTGCTCTAACGCAGGCATTCTGATCCTGAATCCATGTGCCTTCCTACTGTAACACCTCCCTGTCCTCTCCCTTCTTCCTTCAGATGAAAGTGTTTGTGATTCAGAATATCTGTCTATCAAGTTCCCACTTCACTTCTCAAGAAGACTTATTCATTTTCCAATTAAAAGAAACCTCATCCAATAGCAGTAGCTTCTCCCTTACTACTGAGGCTGAGTGTAAAATGTGCATACCTTTTCTTTCCTCTTGGTTACCTGAGTCTTTTTGGCCCTTAATGTCCCAACTGTAGTCCTTCCTGATGTGGGGCTGGCTACAACTATTTGGCAGCACAGGCTCCTTCAGCCCTCCCTCGATATTCTTGAGCTCTTTCACTTCATCTGTTCATTCTTGCTTGCACAGATTTATTTGCAAATATTTATGGAGTGCCGACTACTTGTGTTACAGGTAATTAGACAGGCATGGGCCAGGGGAGAGGGGGCAGGAGAGGGCTTTCCCCCCACCTACCAGGAATGTCAGGCAGTTATCAGGTTATGGTTCAATAGTTATCCCATTGCCTCTCTAAAAATGATAATTTGGTAGCTGGCACCTGTGAAAGACTATCTCCTGATGGTCCACAGCTGTCACAGTAAAGTGTTAATTAAATGCAGACACCAGGGAGAGGCAACTTCCCGGTATGCACATTAAAAGACAAAATGTTGGAGTATAACTTTCTGGGGGCACTCCACCAGAAAAGGGAAGCAAGCCTCAGAAGAGCATGCATACAACTTTCTAACTTAGTGCACATGCTCACTTCCCAGGGGCAAGGAGGGCACTGTGCATGCAGGGAGCCCACCCTAAGGGAAGTATTACGGGAAAGGGTCTCAAGACACTGGGAGTAGATCATCCTGTAAAGTCCTAGGATCCAGGTTAAACGCTGCACTTGACCTTCATGGTGCCTTTTTCCAAGTGTACTTTCCTTTCTTTCCTGCTGTAAAGCTTTTAAAACTAAATGTCCATTTCTGCTCTGAAACTTGCTTCAGTCTCTTTCTCTACCTTATGCCCCCCAGTGGAATTCTTTATTCTGAGGAGGCAAGAACTGAAGTTGCTGCCAACATGTATGAATTCGCTGCTGGTAATTCAGATACTTTCCACCCCTAACACGTGTTAAGCATTGTTTTAAGTGCTTGGATATTACGGTGAGCAGAACAGAATATCTGATCTCCTGGTGAATACTGCAGAAGGAGACTGATGAAAACAAGAAAGCAAATCTGAAAAGTCAGATAACCGTTAAGTGTTGTAAAGAAAAATGAAGCAGGTTAATGGATTCACTGGGATCCTGGGTGGAGGACTGTACTTTTAGATATGGTCAGGAAAGACCTTAGACATGATGTTTAAGCAGAAACTGGAAATAAATGAGGATATTGAATCATGCAGATATTTTGGGGGAGAGTGTGTTAGGCAAGAGAATGATGAAATGTCAAGACTTTGAGGTGGGGTATACCTGGTATAGTTGTAGAGCAAGGAGACCTGCGTACTTGAGGGAAGTGGGTATTTGTTGTGCTGCCTGGTATTGATAACGTTACCCAATCTATCTGTTCTACGGCTACAGCCACACCTTAACTACTGGGTTGGAGATTAGCGTTGTGGAAGATGATTAGAACTGCATTTTGAGGACAAAATACATTGATATATAAGGTATACATTGTAATATATGTAGTATGCATAAAGTATGTAAAGTATATTATATATATATGAATAACAATTCCTTATAAATAGTGCTGCAGAAGTTTTAATCATTGTCGCTATCAAGATCATTATCTCAATTTGCCCCAGGAATCCAGAGGAAAAGCAAAGGTATTTGAAAGTAACACTTTCCAATTCTAAATGGAATTGCTTTTGCTACTGCCTGAATGCATGGTTGTACATTTGAGTACTTGGGAAATAACGTAATTTCTTTTTGAGAGAAATGATTTCTACCACATGCCACAACATAGCCTGGCTTGCCCATGTACTCTTTTAGATTCTGTTTCCATGTCTGGAATGGAAAGCATAGCACACTTGATTTTATTTTTAAAACAAAATATAGCAACCATAATGATGTTGATGCTGGCAATCATAGCTATGGTGGTCATAATAGCTAACATGTATGGAGAGTTAACCATTTGCCAGGCACTGGTGCTATGTCCCATTAATGGATTTTCTCTTAGCCCTCATAATACTATGAGACAGGTAGCATGATTAACCTGTCATCTGCCTGAGGAAATGGAGGATTCAGAATGTTTATGTAACACTTCTCCAAGGAGAGTTAGCAGGAGAAGGAGCCAGGTTTTACACCAGTTTGGCCTATGACTTGGAAATGTGGATCACCCAAAACTCATTTCTGCTTTGATTTCTATTTTCCTATGGTCTATTTGTTGAAGGGTATTTAAGGAGTAGGGAAAATGGGGAAATACATTTGATTTTCTTTAGTAGGATGTTGAAAAGAAAGAATTTCTAGTGTCTCTAAACACATTGCTTGAGCTGTGGGAGCTAAGGGACAGTAGGGAAGAGTTTGGTCAATGCCAAAGATGAGATACAGGTATGAGTTTTATTAGTCACAGCAGAAAATAAGTCAAAGTTAGATCCACCATAGAACCTTTAAATACATTTTACTGTTTGGGGCCCAGTCCTGAGTATTAGGAACCAATGTTCGCCTCTGCAAATAGAGAATCTTCTGAGTTCCTGATGACCCAAGGTGCGATGAATTCATACTGAGGATACTTCCTGCAGTTGAGTTTTGAGAATTCCAAGTCTTAATCTCACTAATGACAACATGGTCAGCATATTTGTTTGCAAATACAAAGGCACCATAATAGCTATATTCACTTATGTCCTTTGGATAAATTCTGCAGAAATAATGATCTCTTCACTAAATTGCTCCCACACTATTATTTGCTTAAGCTAATATTTCCTCTTCATTTTCCTCTTCCCTTCTGATGTTTTTGATAACTTGCTGAGAAACACCTGGAGTTATCAGGTCTCAACTTCAATTATGAAGAAAAAAAATTGCATGGACTTTGTGATAGTACTTTTTCTATGAGACAACATAGCATCTCTGGGTTTTTAATATGCCTTTCAGAAATGGCTGTAGTTGCGAGCTAAAGCATGTTACTTCAAAAAGTTGGGCTGTCCATATGGCCCTCTCACTTAGGACTTTATGAAATACACTGTATCTAAAAGGGGAAAAACAACTGAAAATATTTATTGCAGAAAATAAAAAAGTTAACCAAAGTATTTTATTGATACATTCTTGGACAATATCACAGATTTGAAAGAGAATGGAAAGAGGGAATTTTTCAGCAAGGGTTGTTTTTTTCCACTAAATTGGCACATAAGCAGCAAGATTAACGAAAGTACTTATTACAAACAGTAAAAAACATACATGCTTTTTTCTAAAGTCCTTATCACACTGATCAGTCAAAGGGGGCATGAACAAAACCTCAAGACATGAAAAATCCATATTCTTTCCTTCAAACAGCTTAATAATTATTAAAATTATTGCAAAATATTCATATACCCTAATTAAAATAACAAAAGAGAACACAAATACAAATATTGAACATAATAAACATGTACTATAAAATACATTACTGGCATGCATTCCAAAGATCAAGACCTCTATTCAGTTCAGCCAATAACTTCCTTTTATGTAACCTATCATGTACCAAAGATAGGTAGGGCATACTTTCTCAGCACAGTTTTTGGTCTTTAAACATCTTTTTTGTCTTAAAAAAAAAACATGATGTGCAGTGGTACTATAATAATTATACAGTCATGTACAGATGTACTTTTTTAATCTGCCAAGATTGCTTTAAAATTTTAATCATTTTAAAATTTTTCCAAATATTCCACCGTCTGAGAGAATAGGGCTCTATCTATGAAAACAAAGCATTCGAAAACAAACAGTGAACCAAGGTACGACATCAGATGGCAAAGTGCAAAAGTCCTCACAAACTGTACAGAAAATTTCAAAACCTTGCAACCTAGAAGTACATACGTAATAAGACAGGTCAGCCCCAAAACGGTCCTGTGGCTCTCACGGTCCATTCTAAAGAGCCGGGGCGGGACTTGAGTTTCAACACTCCCTTTGGTAGGGAAGGTCCAAAATTGCAGCCGAGTTGGCAGTGCTGATGTCAGTGACTTATTAAGCCAAGATAAAGTAAGGATATTTCATAAAGCAGCTGTTTAGGTCACTTGGATCCTCTAACATTGGTCTCCCGGCCGGGGAAGCTCCTCCGGTGATGGGAAGCGGGTAGGACCAAAGAGTCCTGTGCCAGGTTGGGTGACAAAATAACTGAGGGTCTTCTTCCTCCATGGTTCCATGGAATGGAACAGGTTAGATAACCAGGTTATTATAACTGACATACTTCTTTTTTGCAGCAGGGCCTGAAAGAAAAATTAGAAAATGTGAGTTGCAGTAATAACCCTGTTTGCAAAGGTAGAAATAGAATTAGAACTTTTCACTTGAGGTACAGAGTCAAAGTGGGGTGATACAGCTCTGAAGAACACACACAGACAACTTTGGATTCCTCTGACTGTAAGGCTTTGGCCACCAAAATTTGTGGTTCCCAGTGATTCTCAAATCATCTGTGTTCTCTTCTCTGATATGTCTCCAGCTTCCCTCTTTACACTCTATTCATAAATTTATTTGTTAATAACTAAATGTGTTAGCAATGCTTATTAATAATAATAAACAAATGTTTATTAATAAACAATATGTATTAAACAATAACAATATGTGGCTTAAACAAATGTTTAATAAATGTTTATTAATAAATTTATTTGTTTATTTGTTGTTATGCTTTCTAATCAACCAACCCTTAAAGGGTTCACTCACATTGTGGTATATTTCTTTGTGTGCTCTTCTCACAGACCTTTTAATAATAACTGGCCTTTGCTTGGAAAAGGCCAAGTTGCTTGGGTCACTGAAATTAATTGAGGTTGAATGCAGATTAGGTCAGAGTGTCTTCTTCAGTGCTGATTCACACAATCAAATGACTACAGATTGACTTATCGAGTGTTAACAGTAAGTTGTAAATGGTCATTTGCAGAACTATTTCCATTAAGATGTAAAGCCCACTTAAACCTGTCAGGTGTCTGACACATACACACTCTACATTTGTTTTCCTTAAATGTAGAAATTATTTTTCTACTTGGTAGGGTAATTTCAGGACTCACCTTCACTCACTCACTCAGGCAGTAAATATGTATCTACCGTATTGCAGCCACAGGGCTAGGCACTGATGACCAGCCAATGAGCACAGCAGATTTCATGTCCTCATGCTGGAAATAAAGACACCAGGATCCCAGAGTGTGCCTTTGCTTTAGGTTCTGGTCCTCAATACCAAGTCATACAGTTGCAATGATGTGATATGTTCTGTATTCACTAAATCTTGGTAGTTTTGCATCAGTTTCTGTTGGGCACAAAGTAACTTTTGTGTAGCATTTACTGATGGCTTATTTTGCTTACTGTTTTTAAATTCTAAATAGAAGTGTTCACTCAAGACAGAAATGTCAAGAGCTCTTCAAGAACTCTTAAGTAGGGATGCATATACAATTTTGGAGGAACAGAGAAGTCATATTAACATACTAAGAGAGAGTTTGTCTTTAACCTTTGAATAATACAAGTAGTATGTTACAGGTGCTTACATGATTATAGATATTACACAGAATACTGTACACTATACAACAAGCCTGGTCTTCTTTTCTGGATTAAAAATTGGGACTCTCTGACAAACTTTGACTTGAAGACTCATTTTTATTTGAAACTCATTTCTGTATTAAACCATATTGCATCTATTAACTAAAATACAAAAAGATAAATAAGAATAGAATTTTTTGAAATTCAGGGCCTCCTGGAAAATCTGGTGATGAGAATTGGGTCATGATATGTCCTCATTTGATGAACACATAGCCTCAATAATGCTCAGATCTTCCAAGAAGTTTCCCATTATCCCAGTGTTGTCTTCAACAATATTCTTGGTTTGGGTACAAGGAGGAAAACTTTCAAAAGATGTTTCTTGACTCTGAATCTTATTTTCAGTGTCATAACTAGAAGACCTCAGCTGACAGTTGCAAGCAATAGTCACAGCATGCCTTGTCAAATGCCAACCACTAATTATCCTCAGGAGAAAAGAAGGGGGAAAAAAACCCCCGAAAACCCAGAAGCTGATCTGAATACCTGAGACCACCTTTATTGTGTGAATAATCAAGACTGTTTTCTGTAGCATAACACTCTAGTGAAAACAAAAGTGAATTTCCTTACATTGGTTACTATAAAACACTAATTTCTCAGGAAGAGTTTTTACCAAAAGAATAAGTAGGTTAGAACTATCAAGCTGAGCTAGGATTAAATTAAAATCATGATCAGGTTATGTTTAAAAAAATTGGATATAAAAATAAAGGCATTCCATTGATGCTTTGCTTGGATTATCTTCTTGTGTTCTGTGTAGCCTTGAGATGAGCACTGTTTATGATTGCCATTTTACATAGGAAGGGTCTGAACCTCAGAGGAACAAGCATTCCAAAACTAGGCTGCCTGATGGTTGAATCTTTATTTCTGTCTTCATACTATAGTAGGAAGACAGTACTGCAGTTGGACTCACCTGACCTGGGTTCTGATTCGGCTGTGTCACTTACTTGAATGTGACCTTGCCCAGTGTCTTCATAATGAACTCCTTGTAGCCTTTGTAAAACTGGGAGAGGCCAGGTGTGGTGGCTCACGCCTGTAATCTCAGCACTTTGGGAGGCCGAGATGGGTGGATCACCTGAGGCCAGAAGTTCAAGACCAGCCTGGTCAACATGGTGAAACCTTGTCTCTACTAAATATACAAAAAATTAACCAGGCGTGGTGGTGGACACCTGTAATCCCAGCTACTCGGGAGGCTGAAGCAGGAGAATCACTTGAACCCATGAGGCAGAGGTTGCAGTGAGCTGAGATTGAGCTCCAGCCTGCACAACAAGAGTGAAACTTTGTCTCAAAAAAAAAAAAAAAAATTGGGGAGAATAATTGTTACCTGGTGTACTGTTGATATCACCAATGTACACAATACCCCAGTTTCTCATCTGGGAATATAATGTATAAATGTATTTTTAAATTACAAAGTTCTATGCAAATGATAAGCCTCAGTACATGCTTTCTTTGCAGAATTGCTACGAACATTGCCCCAAAATTATAATGAAGTTTATGCAGGTCCTAGAAGGGCAATTTGTGTACTTTTCACAGCAATGTCCAGTGTATTATGTTTATTTTTAAACCATTCTAGTCCTGTGAGTAAATAAAATAAGTGCCTGTGGTGTCTGGTAATTCCATTTATTTGACTAGCAATGTAGTTTATGGTCAGGAAAGAAAATTACTGAGCTCAAAATAGTTGTGCAATGAAGCACTTGCTAAGGAAATATACTTTTTATTTTAAAATAGTATGTTTTTCTCTTATAAAGTTACAGATTTTAAAGAAGAATTATAGTATATGGCATTGTCCCGATTAACTTTTGGTTATATCTGCTTATCTACATAAGTAGTTCTCAAAACAAGGTATCTTGAAGAGCCAATATTTACAGTGAGGTAGTGTTAAGAATACTGGTTTGTGAAATGAATTACTAATATACCATTGCTACTTAAGAAAGGTGAGACATTCCAACTCATTCTTGATGTCTTGTCAGAATCTACACTCAATATGACATTAACTTTATTGAACTTCTTATTTTCTCTTTGCTTTCCTCTGAGTTTTTTTGTCTTACAAAAATTTCATTCCTTGAAGTGCATTCTATTGAACATGCATAACCCAGATTCAAGGAAGTGAAGAAAAAAATAGAAAAGAAAGCCTCATAGATATTATGTTGGGAAACACTGAATAAGTGATATTAAACAGTACTCTTTCCTGTTTCCACCCCGTATTTAGTTTTTTTATATTTTAAGTAATATATTTTATATTTTATATTTATATTTTAAGAAATATTGTAGCTCATTAACTATATACTATGTGTTCTCAGCTCTTTTTGAAGAATGTGTGCATAGATGTGTATGTGAATAAGAACATGTATGAAGTGATTTAAACATCCAAAAAGGATAAAAACAAAATATAACAAAATATTATATAAGCCCTGAATATAACACATTAACATACTGACATCTTGATTTAGGTGCCCCTCCATCTGCTCATAGGAAATACGATGCAACCAAAGCCCTTGACACCCCACGTTCCTCCCCGTCCCCCATAGTATCTACTATACTGAACTTGGGATGTGTCCTATAGCTACTACAGTAGTTGTCCATAAATTATAGATAGTATTGATTTCTGTGTTTTAAGTTGTGCAAATTATTCCATGCATATCCACTTGAAATCTGGTTTCATATAACATTGTGTTTTTAAGATTTACTTACATTGATTTAATAATCATAGTAACTATATAGCTTTCTATATATTAATGTTAGCATAACCGATTTTCTGTAACTCTTTTCTTATTGATAGACTCTACTTTGTAATGTTTTTGAAATAAGCAATGCTAGAGTGGATGATACCTGCAAAACAATATTTTTAACAGAGTTGAATGACAATGCTATAGGGCAGGATAAAATATTTGTCATGTATTTAACTGACAAAGGATTGATATCTAAAATTTTTAACTTATGCGAAGGAATAAATAAGAGACAATCTAATTTTTAAAAACATAGATTCAAGATAAATAGACAATTTGTAGATGAAGAAATATAAATCAAAAATGTTCAACCTCATCAACTAGAGAAATGCAAATTAAAACATTAATAAGATAGCATTTCATGCCTGTACCATTACAAAAGAAAAAGTGAGCTAATACCAAGCATTGGTGGGTGTGAAAAAGTGAGAACTCTCAGACAACACTCAGGTATAAATATAAGTTGGTAAATTTATATGGGAGAGCCATTTGGAAATATCTAGAAAACCTAAAGCTATGCATGCCACTGAGTCAGCAATTTCACTTCTAGATCTAGACCTGAGACACTTTCACATGTACACATACACATGCTTAGGATTTCAAAAGCCTTTAACATAACAATTTTCTCTGTGATTCTCCAAGAAAAAATTATTTTGTAGAAGCTAGGCACATAAAGGAGCAAAGTGGGCCAGGTATAAGATATTCAGGAAAGATGCAGACTATAGTGAACTAGAAATCACCTGCCCCATCAAAAAGGCATAATTATGTGAGATGTTACCACAATAGGAAGATAGTACATTTTTTGAGGAGAAGCTTGACTGTATAATTTTATGTAAAAGTTCAATTTTTCACTCAGCCATCCAACAAATATTTATTGAGCAGGTATTATGTGTTGGGCTCTATTCGAAGCATTAGAAATACCTCAGTTTTTAATAAAAGTTTTAATATCATATTAAAACCATTTAGCAAGTCAAGAAAGAAATAGAGACCAGAGGCTAGACAACATTGCTAGGCTGCTTGTTTTCAACTCTGTGATCCTGTCTGCACTCAGTTCCTCAAATGTGCTTGATTATAAAGCACCCTCTCCTGCTCGCCTTTTTAGTGGATCATTTTGCATTCTATAAGAACATACTTTTGGAAATACATGGGGATACTTCTTAAACCTTAACCCTGTCTATCACTTCAGTCATTTGTAAACCTCACTCAACTTCTGAATATTGGTTTATTGCCTGATAGAACTTTGTTCAAACTAACTTTTCTATGAACTCATTCAAAGCACTGTCTGTGCCTCTTCCCTCACCAACTCTGCTAACTAACGCTTTCCTATCAAACGGGATTCATAGTTGTTATTTTCTTATAAATATTTCAACCGGGAGGGATTCTTTATATTATGGTTTGCAGTTTCTAAAACAAAAAGGAAATACTTTTTGGTAATTACTTCTGTAGTCAATGGCCTGTTTCCTGCCTGTTCATTTTATTAGTAAATTGCCCTTAGCCCATCACTTAATAGCAAAAGAGTAGATGTTATCTTCAACATCTCAATTCTCATTTGAGATTTCAAAAAAGCTACTAAACTTCCTGTGTTTTACAAAGAAGCATTTCATTTTATAATGATCTCCCTTAAATCCTTTTTTAAATTTACTACTCAGTGTAGCACATTACTCTACTTGAGAAGATACAAAGCTGAACAAGAATGAAGAACATGACTACCAAAAAATTGAGACATTCCCAGTTATACTAGTTCAACTCTGAACTATAAAACAATGGAGACTTTCTACATCTCCCAAGAGAAGGTGAGGCTATTGCTCATATGTTTGGTACCTGGATTTGTTGACACAAGAAACTCGTCAGGGATAAAAACATGATCAGTCAGAAAAATAACTCAGTATTTCAAATCACCATAATTTCCAATCCAGTGGCAAAAACTCCCAAATTTGGATTTCTGTTGATCTACTCAGCCATTCATCTAACAAAATATTATTTCACACATATTAAATACCAGGAACTTTAATACATGCTAACATTAAAAGCAGACATGGGAATCTGCAAGCTGTTTAACATTTACTCACTTCTCATTCATCGTATATTCAGATTATTTAACAAATATTTATATGAAGCTGCTGTGTGTCATCAGCAAGGGATTGGCATATCCTTTTTTTTCTACTCAATGAGATAAAGATAAGTCATGAATTTATAAACTAAACTCACACTGAGAGGAACCCCCCCAAAGCAAATTGGCACCCCTCCCTAATGCTGAATAAGGGAGATAAGGTCAGTGGATGGCGAGGCAGCAAATCTATTACCATATTTGGAGACAATAGTGATCCAGTTCAAAAGAATGGAGAAGCATCAGCCTAGATAACCTTAGAGAAAATGTGTGAAGTGTTTGCCCCATTTGTACCAGGGACAGAGAAATGAGTCAGATACAGTCTTTATTGTTATAGAACTTATATGATAATGCAAAAAACTATTACATATCTGTGATGAGTACTTAAAGATATTTTACAAAGACTAATTTTGTCTTGAAAGAGGATATACTGTGCTAAGCCCAGGAAGGCTTTTCAGTGGAAGGGGCATTGATTTGGACCATGCAGTGTGAGACAATTTAAGAAGAGGGCAGGGCAATATAAAGGTACACTTCGTTTCCAAAGGTACATGGAGAGGAGGGTCAGAGAGTGCTGGAAGTCAAGGTTGGAAAGGTACACAGGGCCACATAAATTACTTCAATATATAAAACTTCAATAAACCTGCAGATTGTCATAACAAATTCAGGGTGCTGTCAGAGGCATCTGAACCAGAGCAACTCCACCTTGAATAGGGACTGGGTAAAATAAGGCCGAGACCTTCTGGGCTGCATTCCCAGGAGGTTAAGTTACTCTAATGATAGAGGCAGGAGGCAGAGAAATGCCTAGGCAGATAGGGAAAGGTTCCAGGAAAATCTGACCCGCCCCACAGGTGTTTACAACAGATGTTTCGTGCAGACAAGGGGGCAGTGGACTGGAGACCCACGTGCACTGGGGGAATGGGGTGGAGCCACCAGAAACAAATATCTTATTCAGGGGAAGAGCCTGGCCTTTTCGGCTCCTGTGTGGTGACCCTGGTATTCAGTTTGTGAGGTGGAAACCCACGTGCAGGACCCCTCTCTTTTTTGAGAGCTTTCCTTTCATTTAATAAATTCTGCCCTTCTCACCCTTCAGTGTGTTCATGTGCCTAATTCTTCCTGGTTGTGAGATAAGAACCTTAGCTGAACTAAGGAGCAAAAATCCTACATCACTAAGTCACAGGATGAGATAGGAGGTTGGCACAAGATACACATCATAAAGACCTTGCTGATAAAATAGCATACAGTAAGGCCAAATCCCACCAAAACAAAGACAGTGACGAAAGTGACCTCTGGTCATCCTCGCTGCTGCCCTCCCACCAGTTTACAAATGCCATGACAACATCAGGAGGTTACTCTATATGGTCTAAAAAGGGGAGGAATGAAGAATCCACTCCTTGTTTAGCAGATAATCAAGAAATAACCATAAAAATGGGCAACCAGGCTGCTCTGCCTATGGAATAGCCATTCTTCGTTTTACTTTCTTAGTAAACTTGCTTTCTCTTTGCACTGTGGACTCACCCTGAATTCTTTCTTGTGTGAAAGCCAAGAATCCTCTCTTGGGGTCTGGATCAGAGAGTACCAGTAACAGTCTGGTTCAGTACCAGTGCCAGAAACAGAAGAATGAACAAGGCAAAATTTCTGTGATTATTTAGCTTTCTAATGGAGGTTCTCATAAAAAGCCGTTAATGCTAAAGCAGTGGTACTTGAGAAGCCACAGGGAAATATTAACAATTTTGAAGAGGATCTTCACACTTGCTTTTCTCTCTCTGTAATGTCCTTCTCTGCCCTTTTTCCTTAATTGGTTTCCTGTTCTTTGCTCTGGTTGGTTTTAGTTTCTACTCACTTCCTCCAAGTGGCCTTTCCTATCCCTCCAGACAAGTGAGATGTTCCTGCTCTACCCTCTCATGACCTCTCTACTATTCCTTCCTCATATATAACCAGGGTGAAGCACTAATTTCTCATATGTGTCTCCAACATTAGAACTTTAAGTATCAGGATGGTAGACACAGTGTTTTTCTAGTGCTTGGGAAATGTACAATGTATAGTTGGTGCTCAATATTTTGGGGATGTGTTACCATGGAGGAGCCTTTTGTAACTGTCCTTCCTGCCCACTGCATAAAGAAAGACCACGGCATTGTAGTAGAGAAAGAGCTTAATACGGGAGGCTGAGGCAGGAGAATGGCATAAACCTGGAAGGCGGAGCTTGCAGTGAGCCGAGATCGAGCCACTGCACTCCAGCTTGGGCGACAAAGCGAGGCTCCGTCTCAAAAATCAAACAAACAAGAAAACCACACAAACAAACAAACAAAAAAACGTAGGAGATGGAGTTTGCACTCATATCATCTCATGCAAAGCTCACAGGTTAGGGATTTTTCAGAGACAGTTTAAGGAAAGGGGTGGGAGTGGCAAGGTAACAGGTGCTTGCTGCTGATTGGTTGGGACAGATATGAACTAGTGGGCCAAAGCTGTCTTCCTGAGGACTAAATTGCTTCTGGGTGGGGCCACAGGAGTCGGGGGCTGGCGATTGAGGGGGAGCCATGAGTGTCAGACATGCAAAACAAACAGAAAAGATATCTCAAAAGGCCAGTCTACAATCGTGATGTTATTTGCAGATGTAATTGGGGGAAGTTGCATGTCTTAGAACCTCTGGAATAATGACTGACAATCATGCATGTCTGAGCCTTAGCAGGACTCAGCCTCCTGTCCCTCTCCTCCTCCTAGCCTGGTGGTTTCCCTTTAGCTTTACAAAAGTGGTTGAGTTTTGGGCAAGGCCTATTATCATTTAAATTGTAGCCTAAATGTCTTCCAAAGTTAGCTTGGCCCAATAGCCCAGCAATAATTAAGGCAAAGGCCAGATGGGGTTGAGTTAGCTCGCTTACTGTTAGAATTTTCTCACTGATATAACTTTTGCAAATGCAGTTTCACTTTGCTCTCTGAAGTCATTGTCAGCTCTAGGAGGGTCTTAGAGATGAATAGAACAAAAAAATATATGTGGGAACTTCATGAGCTTTGCCATCCTTTTTTTCCATCCCTTTTCTCAGTATTCTCCTATGGGTTTTTGTATTCAAAGCTTACCATTATTATAACTCCTCAGATTTCCTTTGGAACTTTTAAACCACAGTATTCTTTTTTTTCCCCCCCTTCTGTTTGCATCTAAACATGGCCAAAACAGCCTGGCTAAATTGAGAAATCAATTTTCAGTTCTGTCATGAAAAGAGCACATGAACATTCTAGTGTTTCCTTAAAAAAAAAAAACAAACAAAAAAACAAAAAAAAAACTAATTTGTACTTTAAGATGTAAAGCATCAAACAGGTTTACATCGTTCTTAAATGGCATATTTGAAACAAATGGACAAAGTCTCTGTCTTAAAACATCTTTAAGCTTGGCTAAGTTAAAATCTAGGTAATTTGCTGCTGTATTTGTTTTATTTTGGAAAAAAATAGATATGCATTAAATTACCACATCAGATTTCTACTTTTTCTTATGCACTTTGGGCATTGAAAAGCTTTTGTGCATTTTACAATTTCAATATATTATAGATGCGAGCAATCTGGAACATATTATGAATGCAGTGCAATCATACATCAAAGATCGAAGCTGTGAACCAAAGTTGGTCTTAAGGCTAATGTTACAAATAAGGCAATAGTGACAAAATAGCAGCAGAGTAGTACTTAGTGTTCCTGGATGAAAAGCTCCTGCTGAAATCCAGGTCTTGCTATTTTTGGATGGGGCATTCATAGTCTCTTCATTCATTCCTTAATACATTTATTGAACTTTTACTAAGAGCTCACAGTGTACTAGTATAGCCTGGCTATAAACTAGTGGCACAGAGGTAAGGGAAAATAGTCTGTATCCTTGAACAGTTTCTGGTTCAGTACAATTCAACATGTATCTGTTGAGCACCGACTATTTGTCAGATACTGTTTTAGGCAATAGGGATGTAGCCATGTTACTGGGCAGGTTCAGTCCCTGCTTTCATGGAGCTTAAATTCAACTTGGAAAGACAGATCTTAAACAAACAAACAAACAAACAACAACAACAAAACAGGCCAGGTGCAGTGGCTCACGCCTGTAATCCCAGCACTTTGGGAGGCCAAGGTGGTTGGATCACAAAGTCAACAGATCGAAACCAGCCTGTCCAATATGGTGAAACCCCATCTCTACTAAAAATACAAAAATTAGCCAGGTGTGGTGGTAGGCACCTGTAATCCCAGCTATTCAGGGGGCCAAGGCAGGAGAATTGCTTGAACCTGGGAGGTGGAGGTTGCAGTGAGCTGAGATCGTGCCACTGCACTCCAGCCTGGGTGACAGAGCAAGACTTCAT
>NW_012106886.1:1499890-1576472 GCF_000951045.1 Mandrillus leucophaeus
GCTTCTAGAGCAAAATACGGCGTTAGTTACCTATACCCCTCCAGTCGCAACATAACCTTATTTTATGTATATGTTCAGTTAAAAACACTTTATTATTACATATTGTTGACTCATTAATATTGAAATCAGAGCTGACGAATGCCTATAAAAAGTTTCTCTAACACAGGTACTTTCTCCTGAAGGCATGACACATCATAGCCTTCTTGCACTTAGGAATATGACACTGCCCTTTAGTATTTGTACGGGAGTTATTTTAAACTGCAAAACCACCAACCAAAATCACAGGTGTTAAATAGACTGAGAAAAGGACACTTGTTCAAATATGAGAGCTGAAACCAGAAGGTAGGGCATCATCCTTTTTGACCTCAACTGCGAATGTGTGCATTGGGTGTTTCAAATAGTTGGTGCACTGCACATTCCTGTGAATGACTGTGAAAATGCTGTAAGTATTGAGGTTGACGTTACCAATCAATTTCAGCATGTAGGTGAATTTGCAAATATAAAACTTACTAATACTGAGAATCAACTGCATTATAATGTCATAGAATCCCCAAAACTATGAAAAAAACAGCCCGAGGGCATTATGCTGAGGTTGCTGTCCAAGGCACAGAGAGGATGACTCTTTCTTACTTATCTCCATAGGTAGGAGGTGCCAATTACAAGAAAGAAGACCAGCTAGGAATGGATGGAATAATTAGGACTATATGTTAAGTGAAATTCCAAGTCAGTACTACAGTGGGATTCTAAATAACAAGCATATAGAGACGCCGCTGCTTTCAGCAACACCATGTGATGTGGCAGGCCAGTTCTTCCTAACAGTCACACAGACAGGCCTCCATAGCACTCTGGTTATACAGGCAAACTTCCACAGCACCTGCCTTCACACTAAGTTAATAATTAAACCTAGGGAAATCGATGCCCGGGCACCAAAGCCAGAAATGAAACATGTTTGGTAAGAGCCTTGCTCAGGCTTCTCCTGAGACCTGGGGTAAGTCAAGATAATAAAGATAGTCCTATGCTCCTTGTACCAGGACCCATCTTGGGTTGAATACATTTCTGGGGTGCTTGAAGTAACTTTCCAGACCCAAGTTGTAGGTAACATAAGATAGAAGTAATCACTCCATTACCAGGGCCCTCATAGGTTAAGTAGATTTAGGGGATAATTCTGGCCTCTGACCTTTTAGTTACAACAAAATTAATCAGGCATAGACAACGGCGAGTACGATACTGCACATAGGCATATAGTTTGAAACATATATAAGCACTGGAAAAACTTTACAATTGTGAGTTGGTCTGGTGAATTATCTCTGACCTTCTCTCTGAACCTGGTTACAGACATAAACTCTCTTCTTTCCCAGTTTGTCTGCATCTTGTTATTGGGCCACAAGAACACACAGCCAGACCTGGTTTGGTCTGGGAACAATGTCCTTTTATGAAAGCATCCTTGAGGCTGGAGCTACTTTTTCTTTTCTTTGTTTTCATGTGAGAAGGGCATGTGTGTGCCATCACAGTCAAGTCCTGTTAAGTTCAGTGGCTTCTTGTTTTGACTGCAGATCTCAGAGGACCAAGAGGGCTCAAAGGAGAGGAAACCAGAAAGCTTCCTGGCTAGGAAAACAGAAGAGATGAAGGGAACCTTAACTATTTTTCCTTTCTTGAAATCCAACTAGGCTTAACCTGACAGGCAAAAGACAGAACCTCAGAGTTGCAGCTCTGTCTAGGATTAAAGATGGCTGGAATGTCGCCAGGATTGTGTATTTTGGGATCCTGGCCATGGGAGATGGAAAGGTTTGGACCTAGGACAGATAGAAGTCAGACAAAGCTCAACCAATATAAAACAAATATCTACTAAGTTTTAAGTACAGGTTGCTGGGGATACATAGGGAGTAAGATGTCTTTGTCCTCAAAGATTTAACAGACCAGAAGCCTGTGTGGCTAAACTGGGTTGGCACTGATTGTGAAGTTTGAGAATGTAAGTCACTTCTCATACATAGGCTTCTCCTGTGTATGAAACTGACCAGCTCACACTCAGACTGGAATACAATGTGTCAGTCTCAACACTAGAACTCTGGAGTTACAGTTCCTTTTGTGTTCTGCTTACATTTCATATATATTTGTTAATTTATTCAATAGCTACTCCTCTGAGTCAAAGAAACTAAAATTAAAACAACAGTGAATTTCAGGGTGTCTTATTGTTTTTTGTTTTAATGTGAACAAGAATCATTTTAAAAAATTTAAATAGTCTATGATTTAGTACAAGCAACATGCATTTGAAAAAAAGTATTAAGAATGTTAAAAAAGGACCATTATCTGCATTAAGATGTTCATGATGATGTACAATATAATTTGCAATTTTAAATAACCCAAATGCCTAACATTAGAGGGTGATTAAATTCTAATACATTCTTTTGATGGAGCATTTTAAACCTGCCAAAGGTGATAATGATGATTAAGACTATGGAGCAACATGGACAATGCTTATGCTATATTGTTAATAATATTTAATACAAAAGGACAGGTTTGAAAATTGCAAGTATTCTGTAATTAAATCTGCATCAAAAATATTAAATAAAATAAAATAAATTGTTAAAAGCCATAAGAAAATGGGTGACCTTTTGAAATATTGCAACACTGTAAAAGACAAAACAAAACGTTGTGAGACTGTTTTAGATTACAGGAGACTGAAGAAACAAAAAGATTAAAAATGCCTGATCTTTGATTACAACACAGATTTTTTTTAGAGGAAACAGCCATATTGGGAAAATAATATATTGACTTTATAGCAAAAATAATACATCAATATTAAATTTATTAGATGAGAAATAGTATTGAGGTTTTGTAGGACAACGTTGTTCCTAGGAGGTACATGCTGAAGTATTTAGGAGTGTTAGAGTCATGATGTCTGCAACTTGCTTATAAACAGCTATATGGGGAAAACCTGTGTGTGTGTGTGTGTGTGTGTATATCTATAGATATATATATATATATAGAGAGAGAGAGAGAGAGATATACACACACACATATATATCTATATATCACACATATATATATCTATAGAGAGAGAGAGAGGAAAAAATGAATATGGCAAAATGTTAGTGAATGGTGATTACATGTTGTTCCTCATTTCAATGTATTTGTAAGTTTTAAACTTCTCAAAATAAAATGTAGGGAGAAATGACTTATAAAGCTCTATTAGGGTAGTTGAATTATACTTTTTTTACATTTTACTTTGTACATTTTACTTTTTTAACTACATTTTCTATAATGCTATATTTTTATATTGAAAGTAAATTAGTTTTTTTTTTTAAATGACAAGATATAGGTAGATGACAGTGACCATCTCCGAGGCCTGAATAGCCACATCCCTTTTCTTCTTTTTCTAGGGTTTCTTTAGAATGAAGGGAATTTCTTGTTCTGCAAATTTTATCCTATGGGCTCCTGCAAAGTAATCTCTGAAGAGGCCTCTAAGGGGTGACTCTCCTACACAATCTAATCCCCCCATTTTGTCTTCTGTCACTGTTTTTGTTAGATTGACCAATAATTTAAAACCACTGTTATAAATTCTGACTCATTATTAATTATAAAATGACCCTTTCTTCCAGGCTTTTGGGAAAATAGCTCTAAGAATTTTGTCTAGTCTTCATTTTTATCCCCCTATACAACGTGTACCTACCTTATGTAATAAATGGCCTCCTAAAATATTTTCTGAGGCATTCGTATGTTGAATACACTTATGAGAGACTTTTCCCCCTAACGTCAGAGTGGAATTTTGTTTTTCCAATAAAGTATCTCTATTTAGCTGTTTTATAACTTTAGCTTTTAAACTATGTAAATCATGATGTCATATCCCAGAAGGAGAAAGTGCTGGAATGGATTGGTAATGTCTGTTGAAAGTAGGAAGTGGACAGCACTAGCCAGGTAATGGACTAATCTGGACTAAGTCATGTATCTCTCAGTACACTGGAACTTGTTGGCTTGGCTTATCCTCAGAAGAAACCCTGGTGGGCACACCTTTCTACAGAGGGTTGGCTTCCTTCCCACAGAGGAGTATCATTGAGATGCAGTGATAAGTAGAAGTGAAAATGTAAACACCGTGCCCTGGGTCAGAAGGATAATCAATACCTATGACCTTTCCTGGCTCTTCCAAGCCAAGGCCTTTACTTCTGTGTGTGTGTGTGCCTGTGTGATGTCTCAGGAGTTGATTTATTTAAAGGATGGAGAAAATATAGAAATGGAAGAAAGAAGTGGGAGAGAATTCTGAGTCTGGCCCCAGGGTTCATACAGACAAAGATACTTCTACATAAAACCCAGGCCAAAAGTATCCACAAGAGAGGAAAAGAGGCTGTGGAGGCAGTGATACCCTCTGACTATCTGTTTTGGAATGTTCTTCCCCAAGATATCCCCAAAGATGGCTGTTTCTCTTTCTTCAGGATTAAATTTCTCCTCCTTGGAGAGGCCCTCCTTTATACCCTCCGTAAAACAGCACTTGCCAACCCCCAATTGCTCCCTAGTTAACTACAGCTTATTTTTCATCACATCACTATCACTCTCTGAAGTGTTCTAATTTGTTTATATTTCAATGTATTTTCTTGTCTGCCCTCTGGAATGTAAACTGCTCATGTCTTGTCTTGATGAAAATTATATCCACAGGAGTTAGAACTGTGGGTTATTGCCTGAAGCTAGGAGTTTGAGAATAGCCTGGGCACTAAAGTAAGACCCCATCTCTGTAATAATAATAATAATAATAATAACAACAACAACAACAAACAAAAAACAACAGCTGGACATGGTGTCAAGTGCCTGTGGTCCCAGCTACTTGGGGAGGATGAGGCAGGAGGATCGAGTGAGCTCAAGAATTCAAGGCTGCCGTGAGTGAGCGTTGATTGTGCCACTGCGCTCTAGCCTGGCGACAGAGTGAGACCCTGTCTCTAAAGAAACAAAAAGACAAAAATAATGGAATGCGTAAAAGGTGAGAGATCCTTGGTTTGGGATTAGTAGGAAATAATGACAAACAGGCCCCAACTCAACATTCTGTCTTATATGCCTTAAAACTGGTGTCTTTGACTGTATGCTTTCAGCCGGGATTTTCATCTCCTTTTTGAGATAGATGCAAAGTGGTGAGGAAACTGACAATGCTGTCCTTATCTGCTTCCATTAGTAGGGACAGTCTCTGATCCTCCTAGCCGTTGAGCAGTTCTTCTAGTTACCCAATCAGGGGAAAAAATAGTTATTTATTGCAGGGAATAATGAAGAGTATCTAAAATTATTGGCTGAGGGAAATAGAAAAGAGACTGTATTCTGATAAAGTATGGATGGGACAGGTCCCTAAGAATTCCATGCCTGAATTAGGAGAGTGGCTTCTACTGGACAAATGAAAGAGTACACTAGAAATCGGTTATGGCTGTGGATGTTTCAAGCATGGTTAGTTGAGGGAAGAAATTGAGGGCATCTGTGGCGTGGGCCTCACTAACCAAAATGTCCTTGCTCCGTTGTTGCTTTCTCATGGACAGAGCATTTGACACAGTGGTTAATACAGGCAGGCATGGTTCTGCAACTCTGGGCACCTATGGCTGATCAGGGCGACACAGCCTGTACCCAGACATATTAGGCTCACAACGGTTCCGTATTTTCCATCTTCACTGTTCTCTATGGACATGCTTTCTGTCCTCTTCATTTCTCATGCATGGTGCCAGTCTGTTGCTTTGAAGCTAGCTTAAATTCCAGGTAGGAGATGGTGGATTGATATTGGCTCTCCAATAAGTATATTAGATTCAAGGAGTTGCAGACTACTTAAAATATTTTAGGGATATATATCAAGTTCCTTATTTTTTATTTAAAAAAGAAGTGTTTTGGGGTGGGGCGCTTTCACTCTGTTGTCCAGGCTGGAGTGCAGTGGCCCAATTATAGTTCACTACAACCTCAAACTCCTGGGTTCAAGCCATCCTTCCACCACAGCTTCCCAAGTAACTGAGACTACAAATGCATGCCACCATGACTGACTCATTTTTAAATTTGTTGTAGAGATGGGATATGTTGCCTAGGCTCTTGTTGAAATCTTGGTCTCAAGTCATCCTCCCATGTCAGCCTCCCAAAGTGCCGGGATTACTGGTGTGAGCCACGTGTGCCATCGTGTCCTACCTAAATTCCTTATTTCAGATTGATGGGGTTATAGCCTTGCCTTAAACATATTCTGCTTGCTGTGGTGATGTCTAGTGGACCTGCCCACACTGTCCATTCCTCTTTGCACTTAGGGCCAGACAACTTGTGACATAATTTGAGGGATCTAATAGGAGCCTGGAATTCCCATCACTAGAATTTAGCAAGGGTCTTACAGAGGTGATCACTTAGCTGGACTGAAGGCAATGAGTCTGGAAACACTAGATTGAGGAAGCTTAGGAGTTCCTTCCATTAGGAGCAATAAAGAGATCTTGAGGATGAGACCACAAGCTGGGTATTGAATGATATTAGAGAATTACTGTTAATTAGGTTGGATATGATAATGGTATTATGATTATGTTGGAGAATTGCTGTATTTTGTGATAAGCTAAAATAATTTGGAGTACTGGTATCTGTAGGTAACTCTAAAATGTTTAAAGACAAAAATACATAGGTATAGATGAAGCAAACATGGTAAAACCTTAGTTAAATCTTGGTGGTGGACGATACTACTGTTCTTTCTACTTTTCTGAATGTTTGAAGTCTTATGATAAAAAAAATTTGAAACTTCCTGTCTCCAAAGCAAAATTTATGCTTCACAACTTTTCTGGAGCTTGTCTCACTTTTATCTCCTAACATCTACGACCAAGAATTAATACTGTCAAGGCAGTCTTCTCTATGTATCTTGAGTGCCACTGCACTCCAGCCTGGGTGACAGAGTGAGATCCTGTCTCTAATTCAGGAGTGATCATCAAAATAGCCACCAGGATGAAAGAGCAGTGGGAAAACACAAGGGGCCAGGCATGGTGGCTCACACCTGTAATCCCAACATTTTGGGAGGCCGAGGTGGCAGATCATTTGAGCTCAGGAGTTTGAGACTAGCCTGGCCAACATGGTGAACCCCTGTCTCTACTAAAAATACAAAACTTAGCCAGGCATGGTGGTGCATGGCTGTGGTCCCAGCTACTTGGGAGTCTAAGGCAGAACAATCTCTTAAACCCAGGAGGCAGGGATTGCAGTGAGCGAAGATCACCATTGCACTTCAGCCTAGGCAACGGAGCAAGACAAAGAGACACAAAGATTGTCAACATTCAGCTGTATGACCCTGGCCAAGTTACTTTATCTCTTCATGCCTTGATTTTCTCATCGGAAAAATGGACAAAGTAATAGTACTATAGTATAACAACTCTAGGTTGTTCTAAGGATTGAAGGACTTATCGTATTTAAGGAACTTAGAACAGGGCTTGGTAAAATTTGTAATCAATATATTTTAGCTATGCTTAATATTCTGAATGCATTTGGAGAATTTCTCTGCACATGCATATAACACTGACACGTGTTTGCATGTACTTTTCCCTTGACAGAAAGGGGTCCTTCTAAAGCAGGTCAGCCTGCCTATAAAATGAAACTAAATTTGTTGTTTGGTTTTTGGACACTGTTAGGGTGCCAGCAACTGTCCTTGAGAAGGTTTAAGGAGATGTCAGAGCACCTAGTGCCTTTCATCCATTCATTGAAACAGGAACCTGTCAAATTATTGTCAACATGTTTCCACTTCCATCCACGCATACTGCCATCATTAGCCACTGTTCCACCTCTGTGAAAGTGTGAAGTCAAAATCCTGTGCTTTGAGAGGTTGTATTGTTTAAGTGGACTCAAAGGGGAAAGCAGGGAATTGGCAAAAATGACAGTTTCTTATTCTATGGAATAGTATTGCACACATAATCAGTGGCCCCTGCTAGTCTGTCATACAACCATGTCAACCCTGTGCAATATTGGAACTCGGAATCATTGAGTTTGAGAACCTCATTGTGGTGATGTTACACCATTTGCAAAATCAGTCACTGGAGACTATAAATGAGCATTTGTTTATATATTTTCTCCATTTTAGTTTAATAAATTGGATATCTACTGATTAGTGCTGGAAGAATATCAGTTAGATTAGCTGAAGTAAGTTTATTCACGACTCAATTTTGCAGTCAAGAATTGATCTGTGTCTGCATTGATAAAGTGAAGACCGGGACAACTACCAAGCTGATT
Organism: Mandrillus leucophaeus; assembly: GCF_000951045.1. Classification (NCBI taxonomy): domain Eukaryota; kingdom Metazoa; phylum Chordata; class Mammalia; order Primates; family Cercopithecidae; genus Mandrillus; species Mandrillus leucophaeus. The sequence goes on from NW_012106886.1 coordinate 1,508,081, forward strand.
CTGTTGAAATGACTACAACCAAAGCCATCCATGCACATCTCTGGCATATGTCTGCACCTACACATTGAGCCCATATGGCCCAGGTTGGTTATCAAAAAGACTCAGCAGTTATCACTCAGAATCCCACATTCCCCCGGAAACTTTATGTATCCAACACCCAAAACAACCTGTTACATCTCAAAGAGGAATCTACCTTATACAATTTGACCAAAACCTGAAAACTGTGTGGGATGAATCTTCATGAAAAAAACCAATATTGCCAAAATAATGAAACACCAAAAATATTTTCTCTTGATAGTTTTTGTTCTTAGAAATTAAGAGGTTAAATATGGATCCTGTGAAGAACTTAAGCATGAGTCCTAGATGATGCAATAAACAGTACAAACAGTTGTGCTCTGAATGTAGTAGCATCTGTTGAGCATTTATTATGTGCTAGAAATAGTGCTAAGCATTTTATATTCACGGGCCCTTTTAATCCTTCCAGCAAGCTCTGTGCAGCAGGTACCAGCATTATCTCTACTTTACCAAAGTAGATCTGAGCCTAAGAGAGGTTAAAGAACACATCCAATGCAATTTCAGATATCCCCACCTTTTCTGAATCACGGTTTTGGTAAAACAAGAGAGGGCTATGAGAGGAGGGACTGACATCAGGAGACAGAGGTAATTCTCATTCAACAAACATTTTCCAGCTGTCTACTATGTGCCAGACACGGGTGGATAGTAAGTGCCAAAAAGTCATGGACAACATCATTGTTGTTCAGTTCTTTTTATCTTTAGCACCTATCACCTCTTGACTTCTTTTCTGAAATTCTATCTCCCCAGCTTCCATGAATGTTCAAGTTGTTGCAGGAAGCTGCAAATGCTGTGAAGTGCTCAGGGAGTATTGGTGGTAGAATTGTTAGCATGGATATTTAGATTCCGGGAGACTGAGGAGCCCTTTTTAGGCAGTGATACCCCCTGGCAGCAAAGCCTGGCAGGTAAGATTCCACTGTTCAACATCACCTTCCTTCTCCCTGAGAGGACCAGTGCAGGACACACTTTGAAACATAAATTCAGGATTTGTTTGGGTTTGGAGGGAAGATCTGAAATAAAGAATATAATCACAGGCCAAATTTAAATTTCTCTTGAAATTCTGAGAAATGGTTATGGCTGGAGGAAAAATAAAGTTGAAGATTGCCAAACCTTTACATTTCTCAAAAAAAGAAGATGGTATTGCCTAGGTCACGATGTGAGAGGCAGTATGAAGTCATAGTTAAGGTGAGGCTGCTCATGTCAAAGTTCCTGGATTTAAATCCCAGCTTTGCTGTGATCTTGTGAGAGATCATCAAGTCTCAGGTTTCTTGCCTTTAAACTGTCTATAAGATGAGGAAAATGATAATAGTGTTTGTTGGGAGGATCCACTGTGATGCTGTATGTGAAGTGTGTAGTATAGTGCTGGACATTTAAGAATATACTCTTATTATGACCATCATCACCACCACCACTACTACTACTACCGTTATCTTTATTTACTTTACAATTCCACCATCATAATTATTATCAAAAGTTAGTCATCTGTATGAGACAATGGAATTCAGAAGAGTGACCATATGAAAACTCAACTGGAAGTCCCTCTTTTATAGGCTGAACTCCTTTTGTAGGTTATCATTTCTTTTTTTCTTTCTTTCTTTTGTGTGTGTGCATGTGTGTGTGTGTGTGTGTGTGTGACCCAGGTTGGAGTGCAGTGGCAGAATCTCGGCTCACTGTAAGCTCTGCCTCCCGGGTTCACACCATTCTCCTGCCTTAGTCTCCCGAGCAGCTGGGACTACAGGTGCCTGCCACCATGCCTGGCTAATATTTTGTATTTTTAGTAGAGACGGGGTTTCACTGTGTTAGTCAGGATGGTCTCGATCTCTGACCTCGTGATCCACCCGTCTCAGCCTCCCAAAGTGCTGGGATTACAGGCGTGAGCCACCACGCCTGGCCGTAGTTCATCATTTTAACATGAAATTGATGTAAGACGGGATTGCCAGCTTTTGCTATTCCTTACGAGAGAGGTCTAAACTCTGAAACTGATCTTCAATACAGTCCCTTAGGCCTTTAGTGAGGAGGAGTTTTCCCAAACTGTGATAGTATGTAAGAAGACTATATTTTTGCAGAGAAAACACAGGAGCACAGTTACATAGTAGATCTTCATATCACTTCAGAGAGTGGCCATCTATCTAGATTATCGAGTTTGGATAAAGAAACCTTTTACTTTTGGAGAAACTTCCAGTTTTTGGTGGCAGCAACATGGGTAATTCTTAATATCCAGGCTGTCTAGGAGAAGCAGGGTTGTTGTGTTACTTGGGAGAAAAACACTATCGTTTCTGCAAGTACTTCCAAATAGCGTTCCCTGGGATAGTCACCATACCCTGGGGTCTGTCACCTCAAGCCATCATAAAGTTCACACCATTACCACAACCACCCATCTCATTGGGAGAATGAGGTAAAATATCAGGCAATAAATATTTACAAGATCTCCAATATGAATCATATTGTACCAGGTTCTAGTGCTGTGATAGATGCACAAATATATGAGGCATAGCATCAGCCTTCAAGGGACTTCTAAGCTGGGACAAGAACTAAACCACCTTTGAGCATACCAAGGTCTCCAATGTCAGCAAGATTATCACCAAAGACCCTGCTATTCTAGAGGGAGTGACGTCTGAAAAATGACCTTATGCCCAGGGAGTTGTTTTCCTGAAGCAGACTTAGAGGCCAATATGTCAACCACCTCCCAACTAGGAAGTCTAGACTGTTAACTTGGCAGACGGTCTTTGGACAAGTCTCCTCCCCAGGTAGGCCTGGTCTTCTGGATGGGTAGCTTTTGGCTTTTTAAATTTCTATTTTTATGTCTGATTCTACTCTTGCTGTGCTGTGGGTGAGGTGTCTCAATTTCCAACTCCCTGGTATCTAAGTGAATAATTTTCTCCTTTTTGGTTGTATTCTATTAATGCCATATTTCCAAGTCTGAGCTCTCCTAGAGGCTGGGGATTATTTTTCTGCAATCTTTTTAGTGCTGCCTGGGTTCAAGGCCTTCTCTTTTGTTATACCTAAACCCTTTATAAACAGTCAGTGAGTTATAGGGTTCATTTGTTTATTGTGAGAAAAATATACAGGGGAGGGAAGAATGGGATGAAGCTGTACAGGTCTCAAGGACTATTAGAAATGGAAAGGAAAGGCATTATATTACATGGTTGATGAAAGAGAGTTTCCTTAATAATAGTGATGGTTAACATTTATAGAGTGCGTCCTATGCGCAGACATGGTATTAAGTGCTATGCACAGACTGCCTCATCAACTCCCTGAGAAGATGCTTTCATTCTCTCATTTTGCAGATGGGAAAAGAGAGGCACAGAGAGATTAAGTATAACTCCCAAGGCCCCAAGGTTGGCTGAGCTAGGCCATCTGACTCCAGAGTTCATGTCTGAACCCTGCAAACCTCTTCTTTTAATAAGAGATGTCAGTCTTGCTAGTCCACATCATCTTGGAAAATGGAAATATTGTAAGGCAGAAGGGTGAAGGAACTGAGCAGTTTAAATGACATGTAAGGTCCTTTCTTCTGAAATGTACTACCATACCTCTGATGCCACAGTGAGTGATTCTGATAAAACACAGGAATGGGTTTGAAAAGCAGATAACAGAGTTTGTCCATAGTAAGCATCTTTGGCAGAATTTCCTATCTTGAATACTCTCTCCTTCCTCCCTGCCTCTAAGAGACCTCATACTGGGGCATAGAATCTCATTTCCATCTAGTACTAGAGACTCTCCCTTCCTGTTGCTGGTGGGCGATTGCATCTGGCTAGCTAGAGGTTGCCAACAGATATCAAGAAACAAAGACATACTAGTTGATGGGACAGGAGTTTTATTTATCTTTGGCCACCTTGTATTTGAATCCAGGTTACCATTTAACTGGTTATAACTTCTATTTTCTGCTTTTGAAATAGTATATCCATTGCCTCTCTAAATACCAGTTCAGAGAGATGATGGATTGAAACAATCATAATATGAAAACCCTATGGCTGGATGGCTGACTCTGTTTCCTGGTGGAGAAAAAATATATACCAGCATTTTCTAGACCTTCCACAACCACCTGTGGATTTTTTTTTAAATCAACCTAATTTTAGTTTTCTAAAATTTCAGTCAGCAAGAAGGTTGTGCTGTGGTTCTGTCTACTGGAAAATAACTTTGTGTGTGATTTAATTTTTTTTTAAGAAGTAAGTTTTGGAAGTCTTTTCTGTCTGTTTTTTGGTGATTTCAAAATGAAAACTAAAATTGACCCATCTATAATTCATCCATTTTTAGATGGGAAAGAAGAAAATGTATCAAAGTCACCATTTTGAAAAAAAAAAAGGGAAAAACTATCTAGTTTGAAGAAATTAAGACAATCCCAGGAAGATGTGCAGTATTCCATCCTTCCACACTTAGAGTCTTTGTACAGTTAGCACCAGTGGTCAGAAAAGTGAACCAGAGGCCCTTTCAGAATTCCCACCTGAGCAATAGGTTAAATAACACTCAGCCTGCCTCATCAAGTAAACAGAGTAGAGTGATATATTTTTGAAAATAAGGATTTCAATCATGTGAAATGAAACAATGGGAGGATTCAGGAAACCCCAGGTCACCCAGAAAATTCAATAAATCTCAAACACACAATTTCCCTTGCTCACTCCTTAAAGTGTTATTGGAATTGGTTTGAATGAATCTGCTTACTTTTCAACTGACTATACTGATGTCCTGTAAATACAGCCCAAATATCAATTTCTATAACAGAGCCAACCATAAAAACAAAATCAGCAGCATCATTCAACCCATGGGAGTAGGATGTCCAAATGTTATGTATTCAGGCTAGACTGGGGCTGTTTATTTCTTTCTATTTTTGCATCATCTGTGACACTCTATGAAAAAACTCAACTACTGCTTTGTCCGTGCCATATTTTCTTTTTCATAAAAACCTATAGATGCTTTCCCATTTCTTAATATATGCCCCTGGCTTTGAAATGTTGACAAGTAAAGTACTAAATATTGGTATCACTTTTGCTGGAAATAGTATTGGATAATGTTCAATTTACAAACTCTAATCTATATTCTGAAAAGTATTATTTTCCCTGTAGGCAGAAAGAAAGGAAAATGAGGGCAATAAATGTATCCCAGCCCTTAGGTTACGGAACAAGTTAGTTATGGAATGACTGTGGGGAATTGCTGGCCAAAGGAGTGGATGCTTTGTAATGGATTGTAAGAAGGAGACAGCTTGTGTGCCAGTAGCAGAATGCAAATGGACGTAGATACAGCCATCCCAAGTGTCTCTGAACAAGGAAAACATCCCCCACAGCATGATTAGAAAGCTCTCTTTTGGCCAAAGCTCCAGACCTTTGAATTAGACATTGGCTTTTCTCAGATACCCCTGCATTTAAGACAGGTGATAGGTACCTTGGGAGGGGAGAGCCTGGTGGTGCAGGAGAGAAGGCTGGCAAGGAATTAGATGGGGGTGAGGATAACACTGGGGAGGAGAACCTGGCTTGGGTTAGGGAATGGCTGCTGAATCCCTGCAACCTCTTTTTAGGAGGAGGTGGAGATGAGCAGAGCGGGAGAAGAGACAAAAACCTACAGTGGGAAGTGAAGAAAAAATAAGAGAGAGACAAATGCTTCAAAAACTAAAGAGGGCTGAATTTGAAACCTTTATGTTACATTTTTTTCTCTCTGTGTATGCCAGATATATGAGTGGAGTGTTCATATGTGAGATTCAGGAACCCAAATGTGGGGGATCTGGATCCCTGTTCTGCCATTTAACTGTGTGACCTTTGGCAGGCTGGTTAACCTCTCTGTATATTCAATAAGAGTTTATTTAACTCTTTAATAAGAATAACAATGGAACCTACTTATCGAGTGGTTCTGAGGATTATATAAGTAAAGTACTTAGTAAACACAGACACTTAGCAGACATTTAGTAAGCACTTGCTATTAGTATGTCAGTCCTTGATAAATATATGTTACCATCTCTTTCCTCCATTGCTTTTTGTTTTTAATTTGTTTTGAGACAGGGTCATGCTATAGTGTGGAGTGCAGGGGCACGATGATGGCTCACTGAAGCCTTGAACTCCTGGGTTCAAGCGATCCTTTTGCCTCAGCCTCCTAAGTAGTTGGGACTACAGGCACATGCCTCCATGTCTGACTAAATTTTTATTCATTTATTTTTTATTTTTGTAGAGGTGGGGTCTTGCTATGTTGACCAGGCTGTTTTTGAACTCCTGGCCTCAAGTAATCCTCCTCCCTTGCCCCCACAAAGTATTGGGATTGCAGGTGTGAGCTATTGCACCCAGCCACCATTGCTTTCTTTTTGTCATAGATAGAGTAGAAGATGTGGTACAGATAATTTCCTATTGGGTCATGCAGTGAGAATTCCTTTAATCCTTACTAAAGCTGAAAGTGAGAAGAATCGCCTATTTATCTCCCAAATTGAAAGGCATGTTTATGTTCCTGCAAGAGCCTTGAATGCCATGCTTTCGGCAAGGAGAAGCCTCGGTTCAGCCATTGCTTTGGCTGGGAGGAGAAGCTACCAGATGGGTGACTGTTCATTGCCATTGGCATGAGAACAAGATCAATTTGGCATTTTGCACCTGCAAACCTTCATAGGTGGGAACAAAGCTATGTTCCAGTTCAACACTGTTGCACCAGTAGACCTCTGGTCTGTGATGGTGTCCTTTGGACTTGGAAGGACATGGACTCTGTTACAGGACCCAAACTGTTCTTGGATAGAGGATTTATCCACAGAGGAAGTTATGTGCTGGTAAGCTCTTGGCTGATACAGCCAGGCTGCTGAGTAGATATATGCACACAAAGTCAGCGTTAGGCAGATTGGGAGAGAAAACTTGTGCCAAAGAGCATGTTTCAAACTGTAATGTGTAGAGGAGTCACCTGGGGATCTTGCTGGAATGCAGATTCTGACTCAATCTGCAACGGAGCCTAAGTGAATGCATTTCTAACAAGCCTCTGGTGACACTGATGCTGCTGGTCAACAATCTAAACATTCAATGTAGCGAGGTAATAGGGGACATTTCTAGAAATTCACATCATTGTCAAGTTCTGTTTATCACTCTTGGCCTTGTTGGCACACACAGTTTAGAAGAGAACTGGCACTTTTCACATGACTGTTTAAATCTGGAAATTTGAGATAACTGAAGAGAACCGGTTGGATTTTATTCTTTGTTTTGAGATTGGAAAGAGTTGCCTCAGTTGTCCTACTCTTTACTACATATGTGTGAAAAGGCTTTGTGCAAATATCTTCTCCCTCACTTTGATTTGTTTAATAAAGCCTTCAGGTTAATTCCAAGCCTTCGGGATGGCACAGATCTGTAGAGTGTTTTGTTCTCCATCCCAGTTTCTTTCACTAGATAACCTTGGCAATACATATTCATTGAAATGGGATTTAAACAACTCAAAACACAAAAACAGAAATGCATGCTTAGCTGAGATTGGTTTTGCCTTTCAATTTTGCATCACAAGGCCTGATGCAAGTGGTTCCCTCTGCTTACTTTCAGTAAAGAAGAGACTCTGTGGATGGTTCTTAGGAATGCCCTTCTTCTTATTCCATCAGCTACTTGACTAAATGTGTGCTTCCACTTCTCAGGCAATGCGTGGGTGGATGTCTCAAGGCGAACTCAACCCATTGCTTTAAAAAAAAAAAATCCATGGCTCTTCCAATTGAGAGCAACCCAGGAGCAAACTCTGTTTTATACCTTTCTTTCTTTTGCAGTTTTACAATTATTATGCTGTTAACATGCATTATTCAAATAATTTTATTTGGTACTAATCCCTGAACTACTCTCTGAGCTGGCTATTAATGTCCCTCTTTTAAAATGAGAAAACCCAAACTCTGATCAGAGAATTCATTCAAGGGTGCCGTAGAAAGTGGAGGTAGAACCTGGATTTACACTCGTATCTGCTCTAGAGCTCTAAACTCTTAATACTATTTGGAGTTTGACAGGGGCCACATTATAGATTGAATTGTGTCCTCCGAAAAGATATAGTGAAATCCTGGCCAAGCATGGTGGCTCACACTTGTAAACTCAGCACTTTGGGAGGCTAAGGCAGGTGGGATCACTTGAGGTCAGGAGTTCGAGACCAGCCTGGCCAACATCGTGAAACTCCATCTCTACTGAAAATACAAAAATTAACCAGGCATGGTAGCGGGCGCCTGTAATCTCAGCTACTTGGGAGGTTGAGGAAGAAGAATTGCTTGAACCTGGAGGCAGAGGTTGCAGTGAGCCAAGATCTCACCACTTACACTCCAGCCTGGGTGACAAAGCAAGACTGTCTCAAAAAAAAACAAAACAAAAAAAACATTTCTATTCCTCTATCTGTGAATATGACCTTATTCAGAAGTAGGGTCTTTGCAGATATAACCAAGTTAAAATGAAATCATACTGGATGAGGGTGGGCCCTAATCTAGTGATTGACATCCTTATAAGAAGAGGAAAACTTGGACACAGGCAGATGGACACAGAGTGGGAAGGCCATGTGAATGAAGACAGAAGCAGAGATGGGAATGATGCAGCTGCAAGCCAAGAATCGAAAGAACAAGAAGGACCTCTACTAGAGGCTTCAGAGGAGGCACAGCCCTGCTGCCCCCTTGATTTCAGACTTCTAGCCTTTGGAACTGTATCCAGTTCATTACACTTTCTTTAAGTAACACAGGGAAAGTAATAGAGGCCAGGATTATACACGCAAACCTTTGTTAAGTGTGTAGATCTTAGGTTAAGTGTTCTTACCACAAAAAAAAAAATTAACAAAAAATAAAACAAAAATCAAAACAAAACCAAATATTTAACGAGGGTGAGATCTAAGGAAACTAGCAGCAGTGGGGCCTGTTATTAAGTGAAAAGGTACTTAGATCTACAGCAATTCAGGAAAGAGGGAAGGAGAGAAAATTTAGTTGAGGGTGGGAGAAGAGGGAAGGATCCAATGAAAAAGTGCAAGGATAAGAGAAGGAGAGGGAGGAGGGAGAGAGAGAAAGTCATCTTTACACAACAGGCCTTTCTGCTGGGTGCAGCCTAGGATGCCACCAGGTCAGGGCCCCAGCACAGTCCTACAGCCCCCACCCAATCTATGTTAACAAGGTATCTAATAAAGGCATACACTTCATAGGTCTTATTTCTATATTACACATTATGAGAAAGGTGTGGTTTACTTTCATTCATTTTTATAAATGTGAAAAGTGAGGCCTAGAAAGGTTTACTTGCCCAAAGCTTCCTAAATGGCAGAAGATGGAGCTGGGTCCCTTCTGTCTAGCACTCCCCTCCACTGCCCCTGGCATGGGGAACAGGAAGGCATGCCCCGCTAAGGAGATCGAGTTTCTCCTGGAGTGCCCGTAAGTCAAAGGCAAAAGACCTGTGGTGGGTACAGTGCAGTCTGCTACGGCTCAGTCATATGTCATGATGACAGAAATGCTCCTTTTATGACAGTCACTAACTGCAGAAACCTTGAAATACCTTCTTGGGCCTATTCATTGGTTTAGTTACAATGTAGCTCAAGTGGGTACAGGAAGAACAGGAGGTAAGCTGACTGTCTTTGTGCTCACTGTTTTGGGAGCATATGAAACACCTTGGAGTGGCTTGTCAGGTTCTGCTCTTCACAGGCATTCCCCGTTTGGAAGGAGCTCATCTTTAAAAGGCGCGCATGGGGCCGCATGTGAAACACACAGGCGAGGCATCGGGAGAACTAAAAGAACGCGGATAGAGAGCCATGGCCCAAGATCGGTGGTTGATTCATTGATTCAGAGTACAAAGCTTTGGTGCCCTCTGAGTTCCAGGCACCACGCCTTTGAGAAATGCTATAACTGGAGTTAGAGGTGACTTAGGTCACATTACACTTTGGATTACAAGGCTCCGATGGCTTCGCCTTAATCTTTGGAACAGAGACTGAATTCTTCTCACTGCCAAGCGGGCCGGTTTCTACCTGCAACTCTGACCTCATTTTGTTCCACTTTCCTGCTCGCTCACTACACTAGCCTCCTTGCCATTTGGGTGCCCACTAAATCTGTACCTGCCTCAGGGCCTTTGCACTTGGTGTACGTGAATCCTATCTTCACTGCCCGAAATACCTTCCCAGGTATCTTCCCATGGTTTGTGTTTGTGCCTTCTCATCATTCAGTCTCATCTCAAATGTCACTTCCTTGGTGACACCTTATCTAAAATAGCAACCCCCACTCACAGTCTATCTTGATACACTGCCCTTATGATTTTCTGCATACACATGCTTTATTTATCTTTCTTTCTCATTAAAATGTAAGTGCCACTTGGGTAAGGATTTATCGTGGATACCACTGTGTCTAATACTTAGGGACCACTTGCCAATGATGGGTTGAATAAATGAAACAGAGCAACCAGAATAAAAGTGTGAGAGAGGTAGGTTCAGGGCTGTGTGAGTGCATAGGAGGGACATTCCTGTCTTAGGTAGTTAAGATCAAAGACATGCCCAGAGAAGGTGACTCTAAGCAGAGTGCTGAAGGCAACGTGAGCTTGAGACAGGTGAAAAAGGTGGGGAGGATCTTGGCAGAGACAGTGATACATTTGCAGGGATAAATACTATTTCACATGATGGGGTGGAGATTATGGCATTAAGAATTGGGGAGATAAGACTAGGGCAAGATCTTTCAAGAGTTTTATACCCTGTGTTGATGAGTTTGGGTCAATATATTCTACGCAGTGAAGGAAAGAGCCCAGCATCTTCTGGTTTGTGAAGTTTACTGGGGCAGAACTAATGCCTCAACTTTCCTCCACCCTGTCATTTCTTAGTTAGAAGCTGAGAAATGAGGGTCAGTGGAGACAGACAATCAGACTGTATTTTCAGAAATACTCAGTGGAGCCTCAGATTTATCCTCTGGTATGGGGCTCAGGTTGGTTTCCTGATATGCTCCTTGTGCACCGTCTGGCAAGGTTCCAGGAATGTGAGCGACAAGGCAAAACAAGGCACCCTGAAATTACCTATAATGAAAATGACTGGTAATCTCCAGCGATTACTGTGTTTGTGAGTGACAGGGCTGCACTTTGTGCAAAATCTTTTGCTACAGCAAAAACAGGTCCTGTGGCATTTTCAAGTTGAGGTTTTTGGAGTTTTGTTTTTAATGAAAATAGCTTCAGATCTTTAGCATTATGCATTCTTTTGCCTTCATAATGAGTCTGATTACAGATATCTAATGTACTTTTTGAAGAGATACGTGTGTAAGTCTTTAAAAATATAAACCCAAGTTAAAATGAAAGCAATAGCATAATTCTTATACTATTAAGAACAGTATACATTTTATACTATAGTATTATGTCTATATATAATAATACATACACACTCTCTCTATATATACTTATGCATAGTACTTATATGCTATATTTATAATCCCAAGCAGTGGGACAGCGTTCAGATTCCAGAAGTCCCACCCATGGCATGTCTGAACTCTTGGAGCAACCACAAGTCACAGGAAAAAAGGGAGCTTGGGTCAGGAGGACGCCTAATGTGCATTCCAAGGGTGAAATATGGGGAATGAAAGGTGGACCTGGGTAGCCTAATCATTTGTCTCCACTGATACTCATTGTCTTCTGTGGAAGGCAGCTTCCTGTAATGGAGATAAGGGGTCTAGAAATAATCGGGCACATTCCCTGCTCCCCAACTCTAGAAACACAAGTTCTTCCAAACCAATGCAAGGAGTTTTGGGCTGTGTTTATTTTTCCTCGAGTTTGAGAACACTGAACTGCTTATTGAAAGCAGAAATCTTCACAATTGTTTGGAAACCTTACTCAAAGGAGTCCTACTAGGAAAACTAAAATATACAATGAATGATGGGGAACTTGTGGTTGACACAGAGAGGAGGAGCCCACTCAGCCACCCACATCCCCTCACTCTCTGGTCCACTTCCTGGTGACCCTATGCCATTTTTCTATCAAAGTTTGTAAACAAGAAATACATGCCTGCATGCATACACATAATTTTAAAATTATATATAACATATTTTATATAATTATTTTTTTACATTTGTGTATGTATAAATTGTTTAATTTTGACTAAAACATAAATGCCACATGAGTAAGGACTTATCATGGACACCATCCTGTCCAATACTTAGGGACCACTTGCCAAAGATGGATTCAATAAGTGAAACAGGACAATCACAAAAAGTTGAGATTTTTTCAGAGGATGGATGTTGCCTTTGACTACAGAGGTGGTGGAAGGAAGTGGAAGGAGATAAACAATGTATCAGAGGTACAAGCCATAAGACATGGTGATTGAATTGACTTTCAATTCTACTTTTCCACAGTCTTCAAAGTCTCAATTGTGTGTGCATACACACAATTTTAAAATTATATATAATATATTTTATGTAATATTTCTATTTTTATATTTGTTTATATTTATGTATAAATTACATTTATTTTTTCTGATAAAGAAATTCTACCCTAACCCCAAGCCAACTCACATCTCATCTGAGGTACTTCCCTGGGATCCTACCAGGCTGCTGAGAGAGCTAGGGAATATCAACCATAGGATGTCGAGATGTCATGCTATACGAGTGACTGGTTACCAACCTCTACTACTGCCTTCAAACTCTCCATCCCGATTGGTGCTTGTCCCTCTTCCTGGCAAATTCCTTTGCTCTTATAAATGAAAGTTTAGGTTCGCTCTCCAAACCCTATTACCTTCCTGTCCCTGTACCTGCATAAGGTTAAATACACCTTACCCTTTGTGTTCTCCAACAGACCATGACCTTCCTCTCTGGCAACCCCTGATCACTTCGAGACACGGATCAGGTGTCACCTCTCTCAGGAAGCCTCCTCTGACTCCCTCAGGCAGAATGAGGACCTTTCTTCTCCCTGGGCCTACAGCACTCTGTGCTTTCCGTGCAACCGGTCAGTCTACCACATTTGTGATATTGTTTTTTTGCCATGTTTGCTTTTCTATGCTATTATTTGATGACTGTTTTCTGTATATTAACCTTAAATCAACTCATAGTTTTAAGGAAACTAGGCTTTATATAACAAAGTACATGAAAGCACATGTTCAAAAATAAAATAAACGAGACAAAAAGCTCACAAAGCCAAAACCTAGCTAGATGGTATTGGGATTGAAGGTTTGAAAAAAAAAAAAAAAAAAAAAAGATTTGGTGAGGCAAATAAAATGACAGAAACCAGTTATATCCTGTAAAATCCTATAATTATATGAAATTAACCAAGATGAGTGTTCCATGATATTCCCAATTTTATAAGTACTCAAAATTCAATCTCTGAATTTGGAAGTTAAAAAAATCTTTGCTTTATAGAGCATGGAAAGTTTAAAAAAAAAAAAAAAAGGAAAGCTTTACAGCAATATGTTCTATTGTGGTGCCACAAAAGTGAACTCTGGTAAGAATGAAGTTAAATGGCAAACGGGGCAAACTATGAGCATACAGCACAGGAGAGCACGGTAAGTAGACATGTGCAATGGTTCCGGCTTGGCCAGAGAAGCCATAGTTAAAGAAAAGACCAAGAGAGCTTGGAATTTTTGTAGCAGAGACAACAAGTAGTAGACTAGTTCCTGGGGATGTTTTGGAGGCATCTGGTGTAAGATATTTTGGAAATTTCTGGTGATCCTAAAGAATCCACCATCTGCTGGTGTTTTGTAAATAATATTTTCATTTGTCTTTAAAATAAATGGTTTCAATTATTTAGAAAAGTAGATGCCAGGCCAGTGACTGTACCAACTTAACATGGTGCTCTTGATGATTGTGTTGTCACTTAAGCATTATTCAAGAGTCAGTCTCCATGGAAACTACCCGATTGTAATGAATGGCAAAGCATACGTGGGCAGTCATGCTAAACAGGAAATCATCCTGCCTGTCAGTTCCCTGGTGAGTTTTCCTCAGATACAGGAAGGGAAGACCTTAGAATCTGGCCCATTAACTGACTCAGTGGGCAAGAAATGACTAAACCAAGAAACTCAGACTATGGATAAAGGTTAAAATGCTGTAATGTAGCCCAACTTCCTTTTTTATCAATCTTCTCAAGAAATGCATTTTTCTCCTAGGTGGTCACAGGAAGTAGGATTTTTGAGGCTAGCAAGGAAGGAAAGATAGAGAAAGTAGTTTTCTATCTAAGCGGTGCAAAACTTAGTTCTGGGCAAGGTCATATGTAACCTCAGTTAATTTAAGCTGCTTATTATGAGAAAAGTAGCATCGTTTTTATAAGCTTATACTCTCATTTCAATGCAGTATTGATTTTTAACTTCATTTCCACTACTAGTCACATAAATCATTTATTTTTGATGTTATTGGTATATTATACATAAAGAATTTAACCTTTCCCAAAGAGAGGTCTGGCTCCTTGGAGACGATCTTTGCTGGTCTGGGTGCCTCCTCCTAGCCAGATAGTGACAATGCGATTTAGGGTGGTGGTTGGTCATGCAAAAAATACCGCATTGTGAGTTATGGCAGAAGCTTTGGTTCACATGGTGTCAGTCAGCCTAAAGACTGAGTTCAACCACATAGGCAATTAATCAATCATGCAAATATAATGGAGCACCAATAAACACTCAGAATACTGAGACTCAGTGAGCTTCCCTGATTAGCAATACTCTGTGCATACTGTCACACAAAGATACAGAAAAGTAACATGTCTATGACTCCATATGGAGAGGACTCCACATTTGATACTTCGCTTGGACCCTGTCCCATGCACTTCCCTTGGTAGATTTTAATCTATATCCTTTCCCTGTAATAAATTGTATTGTTAGTATAACAGCTTTCGTTGAATTTTGTGAGTCCTTCTAAGCAAATTACCAAAACTTAGGGTAGTTTTGAAAAATCTCCTCCCCAAACTTGCAACTGGGGATGGTCTTAGGGTGTGTTACTTTTAAAGTTTGTAGCTTGCCTAAATTCTTCACATACATACAAACTACAACCTTCTGCGTAGGGTCATACATATAATATATAGACAGCTGGAGATATCTTTGTAAAGATCTCAAAATAATTGGCCTTGTGTATTGGAGAAATTTCCCTGTACTCCATAGTACAGATAAATGAGTAAAAAGACAATCAACTGAATTTGGGCAATACGGCTTTACAAAGATACAACCAACCTACTTGCTTTTTCTATGTCTAGGGCTATAGAAGTCAATCTGAGTATGTAGGTAAGCTCTGAAGTTCAAGTCAGAGGGATTTATTATGGGTGGTAAAGTGGAATTGAACGTGAATTCATCGCCAGTGTTGTTGCTTTTACCTCTGATACATTGTTTATCTCCTTCCACTTCTGTCCTTCTCTACCACCACCTCCATAGTCAAAGCCAACATTGATACCTCAACTTATGAAATATTTCCAAGCTGAATTGTTCCATGTGGCAGCTAAAGTGATTTAGATACATAATTTAGATCATAGTGCTCTTTATCTTCTCACCTTCTGTGATTAAAACTCTTAAATGTCCTCCCAGTGCTCTTAGAATAAAGTCAAAACATTCCTGAATTGGTCTGCAAATATTGGTGCCACTTGATGCATATTAATTTCCCAGGCTTTTTCTTGAACCACACTTCCTGAGGCTCTCTTATCTCTGGTCACACTGGCCTTTCTTTGATCTTTCACATTTAGCATACTCCTACAGCATGGTCTTTGCACAAGTTCTCTTTGTCTAGCTTTCCCACCCACTTTGTGTTTATTAATGCCTACACATTGTTCACACAAACCTTTCTTTTAAGAAAGTTGCTTTTGATCTCTGTAGCTTTGTTTCATAATTCCTTCTACTTCTTATTCAGAGGTTTTTCACAGTTGCAGTTTTGTATTTGTTATCAATTGGTAACCTGTGTCCCCAGCTAGAATGAGTGGTTTGGATTTGGGTGGATCCATGGTTCTGCACTTTTCACAATGACCTCATGTCATTTTGATGCAGGTAGGCTTCAGACTAAACTTTGTTTAGATAATGATTGTGGGGTAGGATGCTGGCAGCTGACACTCTGAAATTTTAATTAGAATGAGTAATTGTAGAGTAAACATTGCCACCCAGAATCATCATTTGTATCTAAGAAGTTCTTTCAGATGTTGTTTGCCCTGGTTGATTTGTCCTGATCATTTCTTTCAACAAAGAGCCCTTGACATTCCAAGATTGACATTGGTAGGAGAGTTGGCCAAGGTGGTGCCATTTTGGGCTTCAGTAATGTGTAGAGTATATGAGATACTGATCCCTCTAGACCTTGGCACAGCAAGTCAAGGCCTGGGGTAACCTTGCGCATCATGTCTAGCCACCACAAGCCTTGTATGGGGTCTTGAAGGCTTCTCAAACAGAAAAGGAACTGGCTATTTGTCCCAGGGTTTCTATAGCTAAGCAGAACAATTAATGATGTCCAGCTCTTGCCATTCTGCCATAAAGTGTGGTCAAGGAGTTTCTCTATCCACCTGGACATGAGGTTCAGTACATATGTTCTACTGCCCACGGTGGACAAGAGCCCTATGGAGCTCTAGGATATGCCCAGAGAGCCAGGCAGCTGAGGACATTAGGGAAAGATAGCTGGATGGGTATTCTGACGGGTCTAGGTCCAGCTGCAGGTCCATATATTTGTGTTCACTTATATATTGAATAATTCTTTCTATTGTAACTGATGTACCCTTTCAGTAGCATCCTGGCTATCTGCATGACAACAGTGCAATGTATTCAGCAAATTAAAATATCATTATTTTAAAAACTTGAAAGAAAAAAAGCTTGGGTAGGATTCAAAATTAATTCATATTATCAAAAGACATTTTGATATAACATTTTTTCAGTAAAAGAGAAGCTATTGGATTGTCCAAATATAAATTCAACTGTTACACATTTCTGAATTGTAGAAAAAAATACTCTCAAACATTTTATCATTCGCTCAATGTTTTTCATTTGTGTTCTCTATAAAGAATTTGAAGAGAGTATCATCAAAAAGTCTTGACCAGGAAATTTTTTGTAACTCTTTTATGCATATAAATTGATGTGAAATAGCTGTTCATGAAAGCAATCCTGAGTTTTCTTTTAAAACGTTGAAAATATTAGGTTTTGAAGTTTGATACAAAATAAACATTCAACCTCTTCTTTAAAACTTTTGGATTTAGTAATCATACTTAAAAAACAAGTGATTTTTTTTCAGCAAGCTTTACATACATTTCCCCAAATCCTCTTCAGTTTACCCAGTGTGCTTTACCAATGTTATCATGTTTTATATGCACTAAGACATGAAAAATCACTGTTTAAATAGATGCGTAGAATGGACAATCTATTAAGTCTGTTTTGTGTGTTGGTCAATAAAACTCAGCAGAAATGATGGATGAGTTTAGAAATTGGCTGCAAGGAACAAGGGCTTCTTATTTTGGAGACCAGATAGTATGAAGGGACAGTTTCATTTTGACAACTGCTTATAGGTAATCATTTTTGAAAATGCATTTTGTATGTGGCCTCAAGATACAGAACTTGGTGCAAGCTTTGTGAAATCCATGTGACCTTAGTAACTCATACAACCTCTCTAAGCCTCCATTTCTGCAGGTGCCAAATGTATATTATAACAACTAGCTCAAGGGTAATTGTCAAGCATGGATGAATTATCTTTGTAAAATGCTTAGTATAGCACCTATACCTAGTAAGCAAATGGGAAGGACTGGGCCAGATGGGCCCAGTGGTAGTAGGTTCCCTATCACTAGAAGTATTCAAGCATATTATGGAAGATCACAGTTTTAGACTGACACAATTACAATAAAATCTTTAATAACCCTAAGATCCCCTGTGTAGCTGAAACTCCCAGATTGGAAGTGGCAGAGCCATGTCTAGAATAAACACCACAGCCATCCACCAGATTAAAAAAAAAAAAGTCTTAATGTGAAATCTTTCAATGAACCCTCATAAGAATTTTTTAGTAAGAATGTTGATGAGGACCCTTGTCTTTCTTAAGAAAGAACTTACAGTAGCATGCATTGGACTTACTTGTGGGGGGGGGTTGTTAGAACACACATTAATGGATCTCATCCCCAGAGTTTCTGATTCACTAGGTCTGGAGTGGGGCCCCAAAATTTGCATTATTAATAAGTTTCCAGACATTGCCAAGGCTTCTGGTCCTAAGATCAGAGTTGAGAACATTAGAGCAATGCTACATTGGAGCAATGCTTCTCAGTTCTAGCTGACATTAGATTCACTTGGGGAGATATTTAAACTTATAGCTGTATGGAAACTTACCCTAAACCCATTACATAGAATCCTGGGTGACAGAGCCCAGGCATGGGTGTATGTTAAGAGGTGTCCAAGTGATTCAAATGAGCAGTCAGTACTGAGAACTACAGAGAGAGAATATCCATATTTTAGCTAGTGATTGTCTTGCTACTAGATCCTAATGTTGGATTAATTTTTTCATTAGTTTTTGTTATGACTGTCTTTCTCTTCTGTATTTCAGTGTATTTTTTAAAATGTCACAGTGACATTTGAAAAAAGTGTTTTTGTACTCTGAGACTGTTCCAATAAGTTGCATCCCATCCTCTTCCTAATTATTCAAGAGCCGACTTACTGTTAGCAATTAGATGAAAATCTGTAGCCTGCAATTAAGATCAGTATATATGACAGTGAAAATGGACTTTGAATATTTTATTATTTATGCTTGTAATACTTTAAGTGTTTTAAATGATTGTACTAATAAGAATAACTTAAAGCATCTTTTAAGTGAAATTATAACTTGCAGTATATTTTGTTTCCTAAGACAGAAACACCTTTAGATAACAATAGCCAATTGAATTGCACCAAGTTTTCATATTTAAATTTTAGTTATATAATGGCTCTTTGAAGCCAGATTAAAATGCTTATGACTAGTGGACTCACATCTGCCATAGGGGTTAGGTTTTTAAATCAGCATGCATGGCAAAGGTTGTACATCGTCAAAATTTTCTTTCAGAATCCTTTAAATCTACATTATCCAGACTGTGCTCCAAAGACCAGCACCATGGGCATCACCCAGGAGACTGTGAAAAATGTGCAGTCTCCATAACTTATTGAATCTACACCCACAGTTTAACAAGATTCTTGGGTGATGGTATGGACATTAAAATTTGAGAAGTATTGCCTTAAATTATTCATTAATCACTAAGGCCTGAGACTTCAGTAGCTGAAGAGCCCACAATTATTTACTCAGTTTCTCTTTGCAGTTTTGTTGAGGCTTCATTCTTCCTTTTGAAGTGGAGGCCTGCCTCTAGGTTGAACACGGAAAGTAGGAAGAAGAATTATTTTCTTTACATCCTTCCCTGCTCCCTCCCTGTTCTTCTATATAGACTTCATGTGGTCCAATGCATGTTAGCTGAAAATGCATGCATTGAAACTCCATTGTCTTTTATATGATAGTGTAAAAAATGGATTGCCCATCTACCATAGGCTTGGTGACGAAGATGCAATGGCAAAGAGGAAAAAACAGTTCCCACTGTCATAGAGCTTAGTGTCTAAAATGTCTCATTGAAGATCATTAGTGATTAGCAGGCCTTCAATGAACGAAGAATACTGTGTTCTGTTCAACTTAGTGTTCAGTTTCCAAATGCCTCTAGTGAAGAATATCTTCTGTTAGGAATCCCTGTGAACTGACCATCCACAGGGAGTTTTCTGGGTAAAGCATCCTACCACCAGTTTAACTACTCTCCTTCAATTCTTACTGAGGCCTGAAGGAATGACTCGAAATAAAGGCAACCACTGGTATCTTCTGAATGAGCTTCCAAAACCAGGCCTCCAGTGGCCAAGGAGAATTAATAGCATTGGGAAAGAAAAGCATCTTTGGAGAAGACTGGGCAGCATGCCAACAAGGTCCCCTCTATTGTTATGCCAAAGCTTCTCACTCATGCCCAATCCCAAGCATGTCTCAGGATGCTGGCGGTGCCAATTCCACATCTTATATCGGCAGTCTCCAAATATTCTGAACAATTTCATGCATCTGTTCCCTGGGGGAAAGGGGAAAAAGGGCTTCATTTTTCACTGCCCTCATGAGATTTTATTGTTTCCACTTTCTGGATGCTTGCTTTCTGTTAACTATCTTGAAAAAGAAAGCTTTTCACTTATGAAGGGAAGGAAAGAATGACTTGTGAGATGAGAACTGATCACCTCTTAAAACTATTTACATTCCTGCCAGCTGCTGGCTGTCCTTAAAATGCTGCAAGATACTTGTAAGTGTCCTTTATTTTCCTAACAATGTGTGGCAGATCTTTGGGGTTTCATGTCTTTAAATGCCTTTCATCAGTGCAGAAACTGCATTTCCTGGTGGCTGTTATCCCCATACAATGGCTGTTGTATAATGATTTATCGTGTTTAATCAGAAATTACAACTTGCTTCTGAATAAAAGGAACAAAGCACATATTACAGGATATTTATGACTAAATCTATTTACTATTTATGAAGAATCTAAAAGCTTAGCAATCTCCTTCAAAGACAAACTGTCAAGTTTGAAAAAACCTCCAGCTGTTTGAGATTTCAAATCCTTAGCAGAATGACTGATCTAGACTGAGGCATTCTATTTGAGTATCTTTTTTTAACAAAGCTGTTGAAGACCATTTTCTGTTATGTATTGTCTTTACTACAACGCAAGCTGAGAGCTTGGTGGTGTTCCCAGGAGAACTGCTGATGTTGAGATGCTTGAATCCTACAATTCCAGTTTCCACAGTCCTTCTGGCTGTCACTGAGACCAGAGAGATGTGTTGTTGGGAGAGGAAGGCAGGTTTCTGCCTTTAGTTCAGGGACATCCACTGAGTCGCAGGGATGTGCCCTTGTTGCAAGCAGGTTGTTGTCTTATCTGAACACAGAAGAAATTTCTAAGAGGTTCCAAAGGAGACCTGATCTCCTAAAAGTGCTAGATGATTCTGCTAAATGCTAGTTGAGAAGGGATGCCAATTTCTGAGTATCAGCTATGTAACAGATCACATCCCAGGACTTTAGCTTGTGCCATCTCACCCAGTTTTGAAATAACTTGCTTACAGAGGGTCCTGTATCCCTGTGTTGACAGATGAGGCAGTTTAGATGGGAAGATGTTTGTTTCAGACTTATGCCAGGTCCAACTCCAAAGCCTATAACTCTGACCCTAGACTGGCTCTCCAGTCAAAGATGCCTCACTTGCTTCCTCTGGGATCAGAAAACTTTTCTCAGGCAATCGAGTTACTTTTTTTAAGAAAAAAAATCTATCTTCAAAACTATAAAGTTAGCTAGAAGCTTGGAACTGCACTAGATTCAAAATGCTCATAGCAGTCTTATAAAGAGGGCTAAGAAAATAATTCTTTGTAATCCTTCCCAATGAGTTGATAAAGAAAAAAACATTAGGAGCCAAAGTAAGTAGTAGAAAAGAAAAAAAAAAACATACTAATTTTTGAAAATGGACGAATGTCATGATTAGTTCAGTGTTGTCTACTCACCAACAGAGGTACAGTTCAAATTAGATCCATTTGAACCATACATTTTCAAATTTAAAAAATTGTTTGATAAAAGTAACTTGTTTGTTATAGAATTTAGAAAGTACATAGGCTTTTCCTTTCCTAAGAGCTACTCTAAATACATATCCCCTTGGTTTGAAATGTGTATGTAGAAAGTTGAAGGAAGAATACTTCTATTTTTTCCCATTGTCACCAACTGTCTAGTAAATATTCCTGTAGAGATGTCCTCTCTAAAGTTTATGTAATTATGTTCACATTTACACGGTGACCTGGGGTCTGATGATAGAGCTTTTTCAGAAAACTAGGTGGTCAGTTTTTCCATAGATGTAGAATCTTCCTTACCTGAAATCAAACTTGGAGTTTTGAGCTTTCAGGTCAGGATTGACTGTAACCCAGGGACTACTAAGGTGAAGTGGTTGCCTGAACTTTTGCACTGTTCTGAGAGATTACCTTTTGCCATCTGTAGCTTTGGAATTTTTGAGCATAGATTTCTATAAAGTCTGCAGATAATCCTGCTCCTAAGCTAAGATCTCAAAAGTGTGTAGTCTCTGACAATACTTCCTGCCCTAGTGCTTCTGCATATTATCTTTTCTGCTACTCCTCGGTTGTAACCCGTTGACATTTTACTCTATATAGAGTACATTCCCATAGCCTTCAGAAGAGAATTTGGGAATATTCACGGCTGAGTTCTAATTGTTTTCTTCTGCTCTTCTCCAGGCTTACCCATCATATAGGAGCCCAGTGGTACTTAACTGGGAGTAATTGTGCCCTCAGAAAACAGTAGGCAATTTCTGGAGATGTCTTTGATGCTCAACATTGGGATGGAAGTCAAAGATGTTGCTAAACATCCTACGATGCAGTGGACAGCCCACTGCAACAAGAATTGTCCAGGCCCACATGTCAGTAGTGCCATGGTTGAAAAGGCCTGTGGTTTAGCTATACTGGAAAACAGACCTTCCACAAACACACCATGTATTTACCTACCACTGGGAAGTAGTCCATTGTTTAGAGCATGATTTCTGGGCCCAGATGGCCTGGGCTTATCTCCAAGATCCTCTAGTTATCAGCTGTGTGACTTGGAGAAAATTATTTAAAATCTCTGTACCTCAGTTTCCTTATCTGTAAAAGTAGCCTAATGATGTCTATCACATACAGTTGTGTAATTAAATGAGTTAATACATATTAAGTACACAGAATAGTGGCTGGTGCATGGGAAGAACCCAATATGTGCCACACAGCATGGCTGCCACTACTGCTACCACTTAAAGCATTTGGACTTTATTTAGGATGATCCCTCTGCCCAGAACACCCTCTCCCATATTGCCTAATCCTTTAAGCCATAGTTAGACTTTCCCCTTGCAAATGGCCCCCTTCAGTCCTCTTTACATACCTCTAGTATAAGTCAATGTATAGTACCTGGCAAGGAGTAATTTGTTCTCCCTTCTGCTTTTAATTGCAAACTCTTGGAGGACTCTCTAACAAGAGTAACCACTCCGTAAATTAATAGCAAACTTTTCTTTCTTTTCAGACTTAATATAACCTGTTTAGTAAGCCTCACAGGGCTATTTGTTCGAACACAACAAGCCTGGTTTTAATTGGACATTTGCAATTTCTTTATAACTCCTACAGTAATGGTGGAACCTCCTTAACAGTTGGCACTGAAAGCCAAAAGCTGAGTGACAGTGCAGAGTGTCATGCTGTTTCCTCCCTCAGACACAAGACAGACACTCATCTTCAGCTATGCCAGCCTTCTGGCTTTGGGGAGACATACACCATGAAGTGCTATGTGGAGTTAATAATTCACTCCTCTTTTAAAGCTGTCTATCTTGATTCTTCATTCTGGCCTGAGCTAGATAAGGCAACAAGTGGTTCCTCGCTGCTGCTGATCATCTATGAGTAGAAGAAACCAAAATAAATTTGTATCCTGCATTGTAAATCTGAATCTTCTATCATGAGATAACACTTGTTCTCTCCTTGGCTTAAAATTAATTTTTTCAGTTCAAAAATATTACAGCTCTTTAATGAAGAAATGCTGATGCACAAAGGGATCAGAATGGGTTCTAAAACTTCTGTCACTAATACCTTGGATCATTTTCTTCACCTCTCTGAGCCTTACTTTACGCTTCTATGAATGAGGATAATGACACCTACCTCAGTGAGATACCCTGAAGATAAAATAAGATGCTGAATTTGCAAGCACATAATAAAACAAAACTACAAAATGTTACACAAGGGCAAGTTGAATACAATAGTTAATTGATGATGATGTCATTTTTAAAAATTAGGTATAGTTTTCTTTTTTGCCTATTTTGTCCTTCTGGACACAAATTCATTGATGCTGTTTTATTGAGGAGATTGAGAAGTCAATATTTATTTAAATGTATAGCTTGTATGCAAGTTCATGGAAAGAACGACATGGTTCTTTCTTTCTCAATCCCTTATCTGGCCATTTAACAGCTTGAGTTCTGTCTGGAGTGAGCACCTGAGATACTGAAGGAGGTTTATCTTTAGCTGTACTCAACCCGATTGATAGAACTGGCCTGGAACTGGGATTAAATATCTTTTACTGGCTCTTCTTACTAGCTTTCCATGCTAGTTTTAAATAAAAGCTCTCCCAACATATAAACTGATAGCAGAAACTCCTCTAGCTAATGTAAAATATTATTAACTATTCATGATTCACATAAAACTTCTGATAGCTGAAAAATAGCCATCTTCAGTCCCTTGCCTGTATTGTTTTTTCCTTCTGAAACATTTACAAAGCAACTGCCAGACAATGTTGCCAAAGGCTAACCATGCACAGAAAAAAATAAGGCACGTCAATTTTGACTTTTTAGAAAAAGAGAATTTTCCAGCTGACACCAGAATCTCAAAGTTGGCCAATCCAAGTGAAAAGTGCTTGGAAATATTCTGTTTAAGGTTGGGTGAAGCCTCTGTTCATATCCTGGAATATTTAATTTGGCTTTTCTGTTACTGAGGAAACATGGCATGATGAGTGAATATGCACATTACTTCCATTCGGGTGGCGACTAAGAAAACCATTCTCCCTTACATACAAAGCCTTACTGTAGTCATTCTCTACGTACTGACCACAAACAAACTTGCCATCTTGCCTCCTTTTCAAGAACTAGGTTCAACTATAGAATGAATGAATAGAAAGCATTATAAATAGCTTGTGAAAGGAATTGGGGAAACCTTCTCAACTAAGAGAACATCATTTCTGATAAACTATTTTTGTTAACTCACAGTATATACTGTACACTCTACAACGTAAATGGCTTTTTACTAGATGCTACAAAAGAAATGGGTCCAAACACTCTTGAGAGATGTATAGATAATTCTTATAAGCAATGGAGAGTATTAAGAACAACAGGAACTCTTTTATAAAGGACATTCTTATCCCTCTTTTTACCTTCTCTAAGTTGTGGCTCAGTGCTATTTAATTTTTGTGTTAATAGAAATGTTCTCTAACTTTGTAGTCCAATATGGGAGCTGCTAGCTATATGTGCATGTTAAGAACCTGAAATGTGACTTGTGCAAGATTATTTAATTCTAATTAATTTAAGTAGCCACAAGTATCCAGTGGCTACTGTATGGATTGACAACTATACTTCAGTTGGTGATAGTCATTAAGGAGTAACAACAAATTATTTAGCATTCTATTACATGCCAATCACTGTTTTAAGCATCATGTCATATATATTAACTAATTTAATCCTAATGACTGCCCCATGTGGTAGTTACTAAGATTATACCAATTTTACAGATGAGAAAACTGATGCGCAGAGTAGGCAACATGGCCACATCACAATCTGGAGAATGACAAAGTTGGATTTAGAATCCAGGTATATGGGCTCCAGCATCTTCAGTCTTAACCTGGGCACTAGACTGCTTCTCCATAAAATCATAGTTGATTTATTAACAGCAATAGTTATTGAAGACTATCCTGATCATTTTCACTATCTGTGCAGAAAAGCATAGAAAGCATAAATGAAGATTTAAAAATCATATTCTCTTTCAGAACTTCAGGGCTAAAAAAAAATATGTAGACTTCCTTGGCTAAGTGCCTTGAAATGATTGCATAAGACGGATCAACACACTTTGCCTACAAAAGGCCAGGCCTTGTGGCCGACTGAGTGCAGAAAAAAGGAATGTTGACCCAGCTCCTTATTGAGTGTTGTCATGGTGATTCAGCTTTAAACAAAGGTGATGCTATGTTTTTGTGCTCCAGTAACAGAGCTCAGCAATTAACTTTAGTTTTATTTAGTCTGCAACACCAGATTGGAGAGTCTCTTGAGAGAGGACCTTGACATAGCTTCTCACAGTACTAGCCTACAGAGGGGTGACTTCTTGGGTACATGGTAGATCCCACTTGTGCAATAAACCCAAATAACTTTTCAAAAATCAATCATTTTAATACCATGAAAAACACTTTGCTCTGTAAGTGATCACCATCACATCAATGCCATATTGCATGTGTTTCTTATTAAGGACAATTTAAAAAATAAAACTGTTTCCCAAACCTGGATGTGCATCAGAATCACTGAGAAGCTTGTTAAATACAGGTGACCTTTTGATGCCCACAAGGTTAGGGGAACAAATGATTTAAATTAGACTGAAGTATAAACTGAAATGTACTTCAGAAGGTTTGCTTTTGGCAAATTTTCTGCCATACAAAGGATTTTTAAAAATTGGTCATTGGCGTTTCCTTAAATATCTGAGTACTAACAGGTACTAATTTTTAAACCATGATGGTGAAAATGTTGAATGTATTTATGCCTAGAGTTAGGAAATATGTGTTGTGTTATGAAATTAAATGAAAACTAAGTGTGTTTAAATGTGATTTCCCAGATAGCTCATTTGACAATACAGCAAAATTTTGACTTTAAGGCACCATTGCTCCAAAAATGATCAATACTAAATAGGTTAAAGACAAGACTGGAGATGTATTGATATTTCAAGATGTATTAGAAAATCCTGCAGGTTATTCCAAACAAAAATTAGATGCAGATGGATTGCTTGACATTCTTAAACTTTATTATGTGTGTGGTACATGAAGACAATGGGTACAAGAGACCAAATAGAAGAATATCAGATGGGAATCTCCAAAATCCTTTCCTAGAGGAAATAGAAACAGAAAATCCAGTTAATTTGAGATGACACCATCAAAACACTGATGGTTAACATTTGAATTGCCATTATGCTAAATTCTGATCTAAGTCCTTTACCTTTATTTATTTCTCACTACTACCATATGAGTTGATATTTTGCAGATAAGGAAATTTAGACACAAAGAGATGATCTTTTCTAAAGAATCAGCATTTTCTTGCTTGGCACTAATGATAAAGTTTCACCTACTGATACCTTATTTGATTTTCTTTTCCTGTAAATGGGAATGGGTCAGAACCCCCTATGAATGCTACTCTTCCTGCTGACTTGGCCCAGAATAAACTGAGAATCCAGTACCCAGAAAGAGACTGGCTTTTCAGTATTGCATCACAGTAGATCACAATAGATCACAGTAGGGATCTCTTCTTCATTTGATGTCACTGATGTCTTCCTTAAATAAAACTCCTAGACAAGATTCTAGTGGGCCATGGTCTCAAGACATCTCTGGTGCAATTTCCTTAATTATGCTGGAATATTAAGAGGATGTTGCTGGCATGTGATGAGAACTGCCCATGACTAAACTCATGCAAACAGGACAAGGTCTCTTTCATTCAATAAGTTCATTGGTGGGCTGGGTAGCAAAGCTTCCTTAGGACACTTAGAAGGACAGATACTTGCCTCAGACAATCACTTGACTAGATGCCAGTGCAGATGGTCAATTGCAGTTGCATTTCTCACCTGAATAAAAACAACAGCTCAAGTCTCAGTCTGGACTTTGGCAAACCACGGGAAATTAAATGCAAATGAAATTTGCAAGCATGACAAAAATGAGGGCAAGAGGAATTAAGTTCCAAGAACAAAAATGTAGCATTTTTCATGCTAACCCTAGGAGGCCAACTTAATCAAATTTTCAGCTCAGACTGATAATGACCCTGGTGGCCAGTTTCTTTATAGAGCTTTGCGATGGCAAAAGCAGAGAGAAAAGTAGGTGATGAAGGGGTGGGGGAATTAGCTTTTCACATTTTTGTTCCAGGGATTTGCCATTTTTTAATGCTAGCAAATCTTCTGAGTTTAATTACCTTTGCTCATGTTTCCATGCCAAACTTGATTACCTTAAGCAGAGGTGAGTCTGCTTATAACCATCTGTATATGAAGACCCATGGCTTGAACTCTGAATGGCTAAACTTCACTCAGGATGACCAGTAGATGTCAAATATGATCATCAATGGATTTCAATGAATTCTGAGAATTAAACATTTCCAGTTCCAGCAGATCACGTTCTTTGTAACAGGAACTACAGTGTTTAATTTTTTAGACCATCAAAAAAAAAAAAAAATCCAAGAGGAAGTGAAATTATATCCAGTGGTCTTTGCAATACCATAAAGAAAAAAAAAAAAAGTAAGATGCATCTCACTCCACAATGGCCCTGAAGTCAGATTATGTTTCCCTCCTTGAAACCCTGGAGGACCTATCTAATTTTTAGCAAACTGAGGGCCTCTAGAATCAACTTATGAGAACAAGAAATGATGGCGAGATAGATGATGTAGACTGAGACATTTCACCCTATTCCATTCCATTTCAGAAAAATTCATTAGAAAGACCTCTGGCCGCAAGATCTGAGTACAGGTGTGTACTCTGCCACTCATTGATGTGTGTTACTAGGAAGTTAATTCACTGCTCTACGTCAGTTTTCACAACTTTCAATAAGACCTGCCTCAAAAGATAGTTGGGTACATTCTAAACTTTGCAGCAATAGTGAAAATATGATGAAAATTTCAGCATAATATTATTAAATTGCTGCAAATGATCATGATAGGCCCTTTGAAGACTGAGATGAAGGAGTCTGGCCCTCCAGGGTGGTCCCATATTTAATATAAGTGCAATAAAAGCCAAACTTCAAAGTATCAAGGAAGATCTCTGAGAAGTTTTGTTAATTGATTTTTTGGTAGGATCCTAGCTTCTAAAGGAAACCAAATGTGTTTTCACGAGCTAAAATTAAGGGAATCTGTTCCACTCAGTCATTATTCTATCACTCAAGACATACCCCAGAACTATTATTTGTACTTAAAATGCTCTTCAGCTTGCCAGCCGGCCAGGAGCTACCTGTCAAAGTAAATCACAGGTAGTGGTTCATATATCAGGTGGTATGAGCCTATCTGGCCCACAGCAGCTTTGCTGAGTGACTGATAGCCTTCTCTCTCAATTTCACCAAGCCAAAAGACTACTAATGATGCATCAAAAGGCCACAATAAACTGTCTTGAAAATAGAAATTGTTGTACCTAGAGAAAAGCTTGCCTGACTTTATTGGCAATCCTAGATATCATGACTTCCAACTCTAAGAGTTTATGATAGACAAAAATGTAACCAAAACAAAAAAGAAAAAAGAAAGTCAATTAAAATAAAACACAGGGCCGGGCAAGGTGGCTCATACCTGTAATCCCAGCACTTTGGGAGGCCGAGGTGGGTGGATCACAAGGTCAGGAGTTCGAGACCAGCCTGACCAACATGATGAAACTCCCCCCTCTACTAAAAATACAAAAATTAGCCAGGCGTGGTGGTACATGCCTGTAATCCCAGCTACTTGGGAGACTGAGGCAGGTGAATCACTTGAACCTGGGAGGCGGACATTGCAGTGAGCCGAGATTGCGCCACTGCACTCCAGGCTGGGTGACAGGGTGAGACTCCATCTCAAATAAATAAAATAAAATAAAGTAACACAGATGAGCAGAGACCAACAATGTTATCTTATGTACCCTGACATATGCACAGTCAGCCCTTACAAAAGAGAGCTTTCATATACAGAATCTCATGCGACCTCCATGGTACCTCAAGATTAGCTTATTTCCATCTTATTAAAGAGGAAACTGAGGATTGGAACTTATCCACAATCAGAGATCCATTAAGTGATGAAGCTTTTGCTACCCCAAGTATCAGAGTCAGGGTGGGACTACCAGTCCAGTTTTTCTTATTCTTGGCCAGAGAAAAGGATAGCACATGCAAGGTTATAACCAATACTTGGACCAACACTTACAGAAAATGGGGTTGCTGATCCATGTCACGTTTTTCTAAGTGTTGGGTCAGTTCAGGAAGAACAAGCTTTGGAAATGTTATCTCAATCCTCTTTATGCAAGCTGAGGTCCTCAGAGGTTACTATGAAAGAGGGCAGAGATATAAAGGGAATTGAAAACTAATCTTCAACTTGAAAAACAATGAGAATAGTCATGTAGATCATAGAGAGAAATAATGATTACCTTTGATTCCTAGAGAAAGTTAATTTAAAGTGTAATCCAAGTTCCACTGTACAGCCAAAAAAAAAAAAAAAAAATCTGCAAAGTTGAGATACATCTTTAGTAGATGGAAACAAGTCACAAGGGTCACCTCTCTTGAATATTGGGAAGATGCTCATTCACAATAATTGGGGGAAAGAAAGATTTTGGAGATTAACTGACCTTGGTTTAGGATACACAGTGTTTTTTAAATGCAAATGATATTTGGTATCATGATAAAAGGCAAAATCTGTCCTGAATGACAGTCTCTAAGGAAATGCACTCAACAGTCAGAAAACCACCAATTTGATTGCTTATGTTTTTGTGTTTACCAAATTAGAATCTGTAACTATTTAAAGCAAATCCTTAGGATCCATGTCCAATGGAGTCTTTCAAGTTCATGTGCACTTTGAAAGTATAGATATCTGTGGTCCATGAAATAATATAGGCATAAAACTTTGTTGGTTTATAAATGGGTTTAGCACAACAAAAGAAATTAATTACACAAGCCCAGATGTAGCACTGACACCCATTTTAGGAGCGGTACCTTAGAACTACACCATATTTTTGAAACCTGTGACATCAGGTTTGTACATTGTCTTTTTAGGGTGGTCTTTGTGACCTTAGAGGCTTTATCTGGAAGAATATAATTCCACCTACTGAGGCTGTAGACTTATTATTGCTTTTATAATATTTATTATTGCTAATAAATATTCACTTATAAATGTTTACTGTGCATCTACCGAGTTCTAGGTAGTAGGAGCCTTTGGTATGGGAGGTATTGTGCTCCACTCATTCCAAGCACATTTTCTCACAGCCTAGTACTTACTAGCCCTTGTACTTAAAGGCACAAAGACAAAGGATATTCAGTATTACTATCCTCAGGCTGCTTCCTGCATTTCATTCCCTAAAACTATCTGCCTTAAAACCCAATAGCCTCACAGAACTGCTTTCTAGTACCAGAACGTGTCATATTCTCTTGTACTCCAGGTTCTTTGTGTATACTTTCCCCTACCTTGAGTGCCTTTCCTTTTATGGCTGCCTGGAGCCCTTTATCTTTTAAGAGCAGCTCAAGCAAAACATCCTGGGTGATGGCCTCCACCTGTAGCTTGATGGCACTTGGTATATACCTTGAGGAAGAGCCCTTGTCACCTTTGAGTCTATTACTTACCTTTGAGTCTTCCATCAGATCTGAGCTCCCTGAAGGCAGTTCATGGATGGCCCGGAGGAGAGGTGCTTGGCAAATATTTCTTTGATTGACCCAATTTAAGGATACTCAGTAAAAAATCTTGACCAGATAGGGCAGTGCAATGCATATATGTAAAACTTGACATAGTTTTTGTGACTTTGAGGTATGATGTGTACATTTCTTTATGCAAGAAATGAGAGAAGTAGCAGCCATGTAAACATTCATCCAGTTCTTTAAGTTGAAGTCAAGTTGCAGAACCAAGACGGCAGATATTAATTGGATTTTGAAGATATGCTGAGATATCAAACCTTGGCGAGAAAAATGATGGTGTCTCACAGACCTCATAGGCAGAGAGAAATATGCCAAAATGATTTATAGCTGCATTTATTCCCAAGGTGATTCAGTGTCAAAGGTCAGATAACATATATTCTTTGCTATATTTATAGTGTTTCAAAGTGAGTTTTAAGAGGAGGTGGTCTCCAGTTACAGCAGAGATATCACATTGAATGTTAAAGAGGGAGAGTCCCAACATGATACGACAACTTGCACTGCACAGTTGCAAAAAGCTTAAAATTGCCAAATAATCCCATTCATTACAAGAAATCAAATATGATTTTTATAATATCCAATAATGGATGTCAATAATATAATTCATGTGTTTGGCATTCTCGCAAGGCTTAATTATACTCTCAAAGTTTTTTTAATCAAAATATCATCCTAGGGTGTGAAAATTTACCTCCTAACAAAACTTATTTCCTGACCCAGCCATGGTGATGATGCCAGATTAATTGTGCTTTTCATTTTGTGCCTAATTGCATTTCAACATAAATGTCATTAGGTTGATAACACTTTGCAGAGTTTTAAAATTTATAAATATTCATGTAAAGAATGCAGAAAGTATTGATTCTGCAGATGCCTGGCTGAGAGTGGTCGTCACATGAGAGTGCTTTTTAACAGAGGCATGTTATGGAATGCATTTTCAAACCAGGCTTAGGTTATGTTCCATCTGAATTTGAACCTACTTCATTCAAATCCTTATAAGCAAATATTTGATTTGCTGTAAACATTTTACTAGGCTTTGTTGGGACATGATGCCTGACACTAAGTTTTAATAGCACAGTAGTGTGAAAGTTTACTCTTGAATCTGTGATTTTCTTTTTACTGTCTTGTCTCCTTGAAAGCAATCACTTAGAAATGGATTTGAACACATAACATTAAGAGACTTCTTTCATTGACCTTCCAAGTTTACTAGTCTCATTATTGACCCGAAAAAGTAAATCACCTGTTCTTTGAATTAATGTAACTTAAACCAACTTATATCCCCAATTATTTTGAAGCAGTTCTGCAAAATGTTTATCTTTAATATTTAAAGTCACATTTAAGTTGGTCAGAAAAGGAGACCAAATATAATTATTATTTGCATTTGGAATACCATTGTGAAAACAAAGGCGGGAAGAAATAGAATAATAAACTAATAAAAGCCCTATGATATTGACATAGGAAACAGACCAGTCCACATTATTAAGCAATTATTCCCCCTCATGATGTGACCTCACTACTTTCTCTCATCAGAATCTTTGAAGTAAGACAGTTCTTGCTACAAGTTTGAATTTACTTCTAACCTGTATATCCTAAAAGTATTTTTTAACCAAAAGGTTGACTTAAAATATTTTCATCTGACTCCCTTTAAAACCAAAGGCATCAACTTAGAAAGGAACAAAAGAGAATTTTTAATGGATTGAGATTAAATCTATCATTTTTACCCAGGGAAAATTCCTTCTTATTTATTCTTAGTCAGTCTCATGTAAAAAGACTATTAAAGTGATGAGCTCCAGTGTTTTGACAAGCACTTGTACTACAAAAAACTTGAAATCTCACTGGAATACAGTTACATATTCACTGGCAGGAAAGAATGCCCTATTTAAAAACTAGGACAGATCATGTTGATAGGGAAAAAGGAAATAACTATGTGAACAATATACCCTAAATTAAAGACCGAGTTGCTGGCATCCGTCTAAAGTCAACAGAAAATGTCATTACTCTTTGGAAGTACTCTTATCCTGTCTTACAATACTAAATGGATAAAAGAGAGAGAGAGCACAAGACATTATTCGTATTCAGAATTCTATTACACAAACAAAGATGGGAAGAAACAGAACAGTTATCTAAGTCCCATGTTATCAATGTAGGAAAGAGAAAGACCAGTCTACATTATTAAGCAATAGTTTTCCCCCTCCCATGGTATGACCTCACTGCTTACTCTCATGGGATCTCTCTAGAGAGAGGTCTCTCTATTTGATAAGTACAATAGGAGGTTCAGAGAAACTCAAAAGATAATGTTTTACTCAAAGCCACCACATGACTTGAATAACGTATTCCATGTTCTCTACTGTATATTTTTCCATAGTTTGGAATGCCCTGTTCCACATGGATGAGGATGCTTGCCATAGCAAGTGTTGTTTTCCACTGTCTTGTAATGTTGCTTAGGCTGAAACAGGGTGATGATAATATTCTTTCAGAGTACATTTTCTTTAGTGAGAGCCTAAAGCAATACAAAAGCCTCTGTGGTGAATCCATTATTATTCTTATGCCACCCCACTCATGTGGTTGGTTCACACATCACACAATACATCATCATTTTATCTAATCTATTTATTTGAACACCTTTGGCATTTATTGGTATTCTTGGGTATAACCAGCATTGAAATTAATCTTTAGATCTTTGTGGTCTTTCACTGACCCTTTCTCTGCTTTTGTGTGATGAGTAAAGTTGGTTCAGTGTTTCTCAAAGGCAGAACTATGAGCCACAAATCATCAACATATTATCAATCCCTACCAGTAAATCTATTTATTTTCTGCAGAGAAAGAACCAAGACAATTCAGCCAGTAAACCCATTTATTTTCTGCAGAGAAGGAACCAACACAATTTTGAGTTAAAGATGGTAAGGCCATCTGTTGCTATTTCAATGGATACATTTTAGTGTACACTTCTTTGAAGGTATTTAGTAAAAATAAACCAGAATAAATATTTCACTAGGTTTGCCTTTACTAAGCATCCCTCTTCTTTCCTTGTAGGTTTTCCACATTGCCTTCTAAACTCACAGTAGGAAATCATACATTGAGAAATACTGTGAAATAGTTTCTCACCACTGGTAGTTTTAAAGTAGAGCATGTGTCAGAATGACCAGCAACAGCTCTCTGCAGTTACTGGCTAGCTGTTCAGGAAGACAAATGTGTACATACTCATAAACATATTCTTTAGAAAATTAAGCAGGCATACGACCAATGGCAGCTGCTGGCACTACGTTTATCAAATAGATCATATTTGAAAATTTATTTCTTCCTATAGATATATTTTCAGGTAATCATGCACAGTTTCCATGGAAACATTTCTAATTCTCATTGGAGACAAGAACACATAAATAAATAAGAATTAGATTGTTTTCTTACCTTTTGGAAAGCAGTCAAAAGCTATACTGTTGGTGGGATAGTGTACCAAGTAACAGACTTTTGTACACTCTTTCTTACTGGTGGTATACAGTCTACAGGAAAAGTAAATATATAGGTATGTATAAAATAAATGTGCACATGATATTACGTTTTATTATTATTATTTTCCTTTTGGGAAAAGGCTGCGATAGAGACCATACACATTATGCCCACACTTTTGGTGGGTTCAGTAGCCTTTGGTAGACCAGGTCACCTCAATTCAGGTACCTCTGAACATGGGAGTACTGGTGCCTCTTGAGTTAAGGGAGTTGGGTTTTACTTGTTTGAGTTGGAATAGCTGAGGGAACCAGCCCAAACATAATTTATCTATCTGCTTAGAGCATTATTTTCTTCTTCTTGCCAGCCCTTTTTTCTCAGCCTAGTCCAGTCATGCTGTCCAGCCTGTGTGGTTAGTCCAAGAGGATGAAACAAGTAACATAATGTTGAGAATGTTA
Organism: Mandrillus leucophaeus; assembly: GCF_000951045.1. Lineage (NCBI taxonomy): Eukaryota > Metazoa > Chordata > Mammalia > Primates > Cercopithecidae > Mandrillus > Mandrillus leucophaeus. The sequence continues at coordinate 1,543,013 of NW_012106886.1, forward strand.
GGGATCCAAACAAATGGAGAAGCAAAACAAAACAAGAACCATAACAAATTAACACAGCACAGAAGTGTGTTCTAGAATTTTCTAGGAACCATTATTTGTGTAGAGTTTTGGTGCCCACATCCATTTTCCAGCAGCCTGAGTTTTCTTTCTTTTCTTTCTTTTTTTTAAATAACATACCTCCTTATGTTGACAGTCCTATTTTATGTAATAAATTTATTTTGTTGAGAACAGCACAAGTTATTTATGTATTTTCCGTATTGTAGATGCAAAAATGGTAGCACAAGAAAAACACCATCAGAATACAATTCCATACCTTATTTTGTATTTTAGGTGCAAATTGTTATTCTTCTAACATGTGCTTCATCATACAACGTGTTAATTGGCTTAAACCAGTCTTTTATGTAGTCTATGTCCATTTTCTATCCCAGAGTGAGTTCATCAGTCATACATCTCCACATCCAAAAAAAGGGTTGTCCCTCGCTGTCCACCTGCCTGCCATCTCTAGTTGCTGCTGACCTGCCAGAATAAACTCTCTGTATCTAGCTAAGATCCTTGAAGTATTTCTCTGCACTGCTTGCAGGGCATTAGCTTAGAAAATGGATGGTAGCTTAAAAGAAAGGTAGCTTAGGGCCAGGCCTCTCTTCACTATGCACTGTGATCTTTTACCAAAGAAAGCATGAAAGCCAAAGACAATTTACAGAATATCTTCTGGTTGATACCAGTCCAGGTGAAGAAGGCTGTGGTTCTTATCCACCCATCCCAATAAAGCCATGCTGCCTCTTAGTTAATATTATCCATCCAACTTGAAAAGGATCGTCGTGGCCATCAGTAAGCCATAGCCCAAGCACAACCACGGCATCTTGTTTATCTGGCATCTACAAGTTTGCCATGAACATATATCTGCCAAGTGAACTGTAGAAAGTGCAGGGAAACATTCCAAATTCAGGATGCAGGTGGGAGAAACAGTGTGAGGTACCCTTCTTCTTAGACAGGAATGTGAGAAGGCATCATCTTGGCCAGATATACAGCTATCCAAATGAGGCCAGGTTCTTTTAAACTTTTAGCAATGGAAGTCTTATTTGCATAAATAAAATTCAGTAAGTAGCTGAGCTACAACCCTATGCCCTCTGAGCTTGCTGTTTTTCAATCTAAGTGCAGAGACCAGCAAGAATTGGCCCAACTCTGAATATCTAATATGCCAGCAGTGCACAGATACATTGAAATTTTGAGATTTACTTTTCGTTTATTCCATACATAATGGAGTTTTTCTTTCATACAATGGACTGTTAGCTAAGGAAGCAAACTAACAGGATAATTGTATTTCTTCAGGAAAAAAATATGGTAGTATAAATGTCTTCCTATATTAAGTCAGCAAGCAAATTCATTTTTATGTAGACATGTAGTTGCAGTGTGGAGTTGGATGAGTAGAAGCATGCATGCACCAGATGGCAAACTGCAGTGATGGAGCAGAGCTGTTAAAAATGAAAACACTGAAGATTGAAATACATCGAGACTAAGTGTTTAGAGCAACAATGAATAAGAGGACATTTCTGTTCCACTATTTACTTTGCAGCTCATAGTATAAACTCTACTTCCTCTCAGACATCCTCCCTCAGAAAAAAATTGTACAGAATTTGCCTATTGGAGAGACAAATTCCTTTTTCAAGTGCATGAGCTGTTTTTGTTTGTTTTTAACCAGTCAGCTTAAATTCAGAAAATAATGTCATTTGTCTCTGTTATGACAGTTAAGATACTGGAGATAATTTTAGCTATATTTGGCATTAAACAGAATATTATAATGTTACCTAGCATAGCATAGTCATGTCTGTTTTTATTAATTGAATTTTTCACTATTGTTCTTTTCCTATTACATGTATTTTTGCCTTGCTGGGGACTGGTTTTTCAAACGTCATTGCTGTCTATGATGTTACTTTTTCCCTATTAGTGGCTCATTTTGAGATCATTTTAAATGACTATTTGTTTGTATGTTTGTCTTATCTCAAATGTTTTATTTCTTTGAGTTGACTTTGTCCTAGATCAGTATCAACGCTAAAACTTTGGAAGCTATATCCAATGTGGACTCAACTTGAGTTTCCTAGAATAAAATCCTTGTCAATTTCTAGAGCTACACTGTCCAATACAGTAGCCACAGCCACAAGTGTGTGTTTAAATTTAAATGCAATGTAAATAAAGTTTACTTAATTAAAAACTAAGTAAAATAACAAATGTATTTCTTCAGTTGAGTAGCCATATTTGCTTACTCTATTAGACATCACACACACAAAACATGACCATCACTGCAGAAAGTACTAGTGGACAGCTTTTGTGCAGATAAGCTCTTTGGATTCTTTTTTGGGACCTTTCAGAGCTGGGTCATCAGAAACCCCAATGTTTGGAGGTACATGAATCTCCTCCTATGGTTTAGCAAATATCTAGTTAAGTTTTCATGGTGTTTTAGGGTGTGTCTACACAATAACAAAAGAGCTAAAGCAATTAAAAAAATCTTTCCAACTGGTAGTGAGAAAAAGGCTCTATTTCATTTTATTTTTCTGTATTGTTTACCTTGGCTCTATGTAGACACTTAGAGCAACAACAAAAACCCTGTGAAACTTTTTCAAGGAAAGAGATACCAAATGAATTCCAAATGGAATCACTGGAATATAATTTTTGAATTAATTAGATGAGGCCTCTACCTGGGCAGCCTTCTTTGAGCTCAGGTTACTCCTGTTTTTGTAGACAAAACAAGCAATAATACGTTACAGTATGTTTAAAGAATCTCTCACCAAACATCATTATATTCAGCATATACAAACTATATAACCAAATAATGAAACCAAAAGAGTAATTCCTGCATTGGAATTTTGACATGCCATTCATATTCTAAGAAACAGAGGAGCAAAGAGGAACAAGCGTGGGCTGAAGAGTCAGACCTGGGTTTTAGTCCAACTTCTGCTGTTAACTACATGTGTGGCTTTGGTAATGTTACTTAATCTTGTGAAGCCAAGGTTTCCTCAGTAAAATGAGAATAACAACATCTATTCTATAGATGTACTGTGAGGAGTAAGTGAGATATTCCACACAAAGCATTCCGCATAATACCTATTTCAAAGAGTATTTTATGCTAGCATTAGCATTAATGTCAGTGTTAGCATTTTAACAACCAATGTCATACCCAAAAAAAGCCTCAACAAGGATTGCACCTTATCATTAAATAGCAACAGTAGTAATGTTTTTTGAAAGTTAATAATTCTTAAATAGCATAGTATCGAATTGTCTAAACTCAAAACTTCTAATTTCGTCTTTTTTTCCCCAGTACAATTACTTCCAATTATGTTTTCTGTTTATTGACGTTGAACAGTATCTAGTTAAATTGTGTGTGTGTGTACAAAAATAAAGCTGTTATTGGAATATTTGCAAGATAAAGGTTTTATGAAATGCAAATTTGACAAAACAAACTATAATTAAAAGCCACTAATTATAAATATACATATATATTTAACAACACAGGTATAGGTATAATAGATGCACACATATGTTCATGTAAATTCTTCTTCTTCTTCTTTTTTTTTTTTGAGACAGAGTTTTTCTCTTGTTGCCCAGGCTGGAGTGCAATGGTGCAATCTCAGCTCACTGCAACCTCTGCCTCCTGGGTTCAAGCGATTCCCCTGCCTCAGCCTCCTGAGTAGCTGGGATTACAGGCAGGCACAACCACGCCTGGCTAATTTTGTATTTTTAGTAGAGATGGGGTTTCTTCATGTTGGTCGGGCTAGTCTCGAACTCCCGACCTCAGGTGATCCACCCACCTTGTCCTCCCAAAATGCTGGGATTACAAGAGTGAGCCACTGCACCCAGCCGTAAATTCTTCTTTTGAGGATTTAGTTTTATCTACCCTGTGATGTTTAATGTACATTTAACTGCACCTTTATATCTACTATATCTTAATAAATTATGCTGAAATTTATTTCTAAGCAAAGCTTTTTGCCTCTTCAGGAATGGAAGGACACTGACATTTAGCTGATATAGTATTTTCTAGACATCATATTTTATGACACACTTATGACAAAGTCATTCTCTCTTTTATACATAATTTTATTGAGTTTTAGAAAAGCTCAGTGATTCTTAAAGCCACATGGCTAGTAAATGGAGTGGTTTAGATTTGAACCCAGGTATGTCTCAACCCAAAGCCTCTTCCTACATCACACTGAATGCCACAGCAAGTCACCATCCACTTGCCCTCCTCTCAACTGGCCACTTGCTCTGGAGACACAACACAGCCTATCATTCATTCTGTTCCTCCCTTCTCTCAGTATGTTCCTTTAGCCTTGTCCTAGGATGTTTTCTGTCAAAAGTCAAAGTGGGGCCCACAATGTTGTTAATTAACCATGCTACTTTGTCTACATATATTCAAAATATTTCACAACATTCACTCAACTATTCGTAAATAGAGATAGGTCAAAATCACAGTTCTTTGTGTGTAGTGTTTGTCAGGAGCAAACCCAGTTGGCTTCTTGGTTTTTATTAAAGATATCTCTCTTATTTCCAGAGCAAAAAGGATTTCCTCAAGAGTATTTAAAATTGAGACTTCCTTCTGTTTGGCATTAAGCCTTTGACAACAAGATCAGCTTCTAACTGAAATATAATATGTCATGAATGACTTAATGGATAACCTGAAATCCCTTCTGCCTTAAACAGAATAAGTATCACAAATACTTGAATCTGCCTCATTCTACATGCAACTAGCCAAAATATTCCTGGAAAACAAATCTTAAAACTAGTATTTTAAATCTGAAATGTACTCTTACCACCATATTGTTAGTAAAGCTAGCAATTAGGAATTCTAAGCATTTAACCTTTGAGCTGGTCTTGTGTTATTTACAAAGTGATAGCTATATGCCCATTTTACCTGGGGACATTTGCAGGCATGACTAAAGGGTCCTAGAGTTTTGCAGATATGCCATATAATAGCATCTTAAATCCAACGTTTTTTTCCTTAATTTCTTCCCTAAGGTTTGTCTTGCATAGAATAAAACTCTTCTCCAGTGGTATGGTAGACATTGTTTTTCCCACAGGACAATGCCATTGTCATGGTAGTATCTGGTCCTGTGTACTTGGATAAAAGTTTGACAACTTTTTCCAATTTTTATATGTTTCTAGAAGACCTGATGAGTAAAAAATAACTTTTTCAACATTCACATGCTAAAGGAAAAAAGTTATGCTTCCAAAATTCTAATTTATTTCAGTTTTATTCCTACCAGTACAGTTCATTAGGTATGGAAGTTTCCCTGACAAAAAAGTTGTTGCCTTAACAGGAAGGGTGCAAGAAAGAACAACCTGACAGGTGCATTTGTCAGTTGGAGGTTTCAGTACCAGAGGACAAGAAGCAAGGGAAGGGGGTGGCTTCACACTTCTGAAGCAGAGCCTCCAAAAGCTCCTTTCCAACAAGGAACATAAAGAAAATGGTGGCAGGAATGAGTCAAACTCAAAAGAGCAGAAGTTAGCATTCACCAAGGCAACCCAGTCCATATGACAAGAACGATCACAGTAGTTCTCCAGAGAGGCAAGCACACCCACCCCACCTCTTCTAAAGTTTCTTGATGCAGGATGGGAAGATGAAAGAAAAGGAGAGTTACTTACTGTTTGGGTCTACATTTTCACAGAGCTCTGTCTTTGCCTCACCGTTGGGTCTGTCACTGGGTTTGTGTGACAGCCTCGATGACATGGTGGCTGCTGTGACTACCGCCTTGAAGCTTCGCTTCCGTTTCTGGACATTGAGTTCAGGGTGGAAAATGATGATGTATACTTTCGGCATGTATAGCATCCCCAGCGCCACTGACGCACTTAGGTTCATGGAGATTGTAAGCGTGGTAGTTTGTATGTAGAGCTAGGAGACACAACACACAAGGCACTATTACAAATAAAATGACTGCAGAGGGGGTCTGAACACTTAAAGCGATGTCAAGAATGACTATGGCTAAGATAAAAGCAATCTTCAAGAGTTTTGATAAATAAAGGACAATGACTCTGCACAGTTATTGGAGAGTATATGCATATATTAATTGATTGAATGCTGTTGGGTCAATCCATGCACTAGAGAAGTCTCCTATATTAAAGTTCAGAGTAGTCTTGCCCTAGAGAAGTCTCCTATATTAAAGTTCAGAGTAGACCTTTAATCAGAGTTGAAGGACTTCTAATCAGAGTGTCAGCTAAATATAAAGACATGAAGACCACAGAAATCTGTAATCTTGATTAAGGTGTAGTTAAGTTTTATCTTTCATACATGTAAAAGAAGGTTCACGCTCCATGATTTCTTCCTACATTGAGATTCTGAGGCCTTTTGAGAAGTCTTTATCTTAATATATGTCTCTTTTTATATTGTTTTCTAGAAAGGCATACCTTTTCCCTATTTGCCGAATAGTGAGTTGAGTTTCTCTGAAAACTAAGACCTTCTTGTTTAATTCTGTCTTACAAACCACAAATGACAAGTGAACAAGACCTAGTGATGTTGGCTTGTCCACTCTTTATATTGTCAAATTACTAATGAGATGCAAAATTGTATTCTGGAGTTGGGTTATTTGCAGTTTGGATGGTGCCCCTATTTCTGTCCTTGTCTCCTATTGTTTTCTCAAGAAATCAGATCAACTAATTGCTTGCTGTCCAGTGTAAATATGAACAAATGATGGTAGAAGAACGTAGGGAAGTGTGTGATCCATAAGAGTAAAGCTATAGGCAACTTGCCTTGGTCTAGTTGTCTACAATATGCCCTACCATGATCTAGGACTCCACCACCCCACCCACAATGTGTTCAGTCATACTTGTGTTTTGCATGACTTCTAAAGGCTATTTAAATGGAACAACCAGCAACCATTGCCTTTTCTGTCCATGGAAAGCCTAGTTCCTTGACAATGGATTCAACTATGGTATTCCACAACTATGCCTTCTTATTGACTGATGATAAAACCCCCATTCTTAAGGGAGTTCACAAGGCCCCTCATGGTTTGTGCTGGTCTACTTTTTTAGACTAATTGTCCACTACTTCCCACCTCCCTGACCCCCTGATCCCCTGTCTTGCCTTCCCAGGGTCCCATCCATTTGTGCCGTCCTTTAGTTCGTGAATGAACTGTACTCATTCGAATAACTTTTCTCCATGCCCCTTTTCTTTATTTTTGTTTTCCTATGTATGGAATGTTCCTTCTTTTCTTCTTAGCACACCCATCCTAGGCTGCCCTCACAGCCTCAAGTCTAGGCCAGCTTCTTTACTGATACGCTCTCAAAGGACTTCTTTAGATCATTTGTCTCCATTGCAATTATGCACTCAGTACCTTGATCATTTTTCTGCCCATTTTCCGGCTAGGTCTTAAGTTCCATGAAGGCAGGATCTGTCTCTCTGGGACATTATTATGTCTGCGAAGAAGGCACTTGATAAATATACAATGGATAGGCTCATGTGTTTGTCTAATGGACACCTTTTTCCTACCTATAACTCACTGGTTAAACAGCCTATCTCTAAATATACAAAAATTTCCATTAGACATATTGGCTGCCTGGACATTTCTGATCTTAATTCTTCAAACTGAGGCCATACTGAAATCAAAGACAACTTTGCCATCTTGGCTGGAAAAAAATACAGTTTTCTAGCCAACATTAATTTGAATATGGATGTCTCCAAATGGTTAAAAGGAGCTACCAGCTGCTGACTATAATACATAATGAATGTAACACAGAAAGACAAAACAATGTTGAATTAATGACTCTTTAAAGTGTGAATTAGTTCATATTTTTAAAGCTCATATTTCCCTACTAGCATATCCTTAAACTTTTAATGTCATTCCACCCTGCCAGCCTACACTGTTCAAGAAAGGCTTAACATGGTCATAGGGCGTTATAGACATAGGCAATTTTTGTCACCACTATCACTGTACTTATGAGAGATTTGCAAACCATGGCTTAGATCAAAAAGGAAAGGGATGTCAACAAACTGATGGGATCTTAAGTTTTGTTTCTGTTTTTCTGCTCATGAGTGAATTTTGCAGTTTATGAAATTATTCAGACTTATTAATGTAATTATAAATTATACAAGCATATATGCTTATGTATATTTGTATGTGTGTATACATATGTTTTCTTTTTTCAACTTTTAGATTCAGGGGTACATGTGCAGGTTTATTACGTGGGTATGTTACGTGATGCTGAGGTTTGGGGTATGAATAATTCCACACCCAGGTACTGAAGATGGTACCTAATATTTAGTTTTTCAACCCTTACTCACTCTTCTATTAGCCCATAGTGTCTATTGTCATCTTTATCTCCATGACTACCCAATGTGTAGCTCTTCCTTATAAGTAAGAACATATGAGGGATGTGATTTTCTGTTTGTGTTAATTCACCTAGAAAAATGGCCTACAGTTCGACATGGTTTTGTTCTTTTTTATGGATGCATAACATTTCATGGTATAGATGTACCACATTTTCTTTATCCAGCCCACTGTCGATGCACCTAGGTTGATTCCATGTCTTTGCTATTGTGAATAGTGCCGTGAGGACATGCATCTTTTGGTAGAACAACTTGTTGTCTTTTGAATATGTACCCAGCAACATACATACTTTTTCTTAACAAAGACTACTTAGCAATTTAGGACTCTACAACTATGATGTTTATTTTATGAAGTGTTTATTTTCATCATTTTTAAACTAGAGACCATCAAGACTTTGATTTTCATTTAAAAAATTTTTACAGTCTCTGGTAACACTTCAAAAGTATGTGAAAACTGAAATAAACTTCACTAATCATATTTTTTCTACAGCCCCTCCACCCCTGAATCCTCTTTACACACATAGTGGATAAGAATGCAGATTCTAGAGCTAGCCTGAGTTCAATTCCCATTTACTAGTTTTGTGACCTTGGACAAATTACTTCCCCTCAGCTTCTGCATCTGCAAAATGGGCATAATAGTACCTACCTCATAATGCTGTCTTGCTTGATGATTAAATAAGTATTTATAAAGTGTTTAGTATAGGGCCTAGCACATAGTATTAATAAGTAATAAGTAAGCTTTTTTTTTTTTTTAAGACAAAGTCTCCCTTTGTTGCCCAGGTTGGAGTGCAGTGGCGTGATCTTACCTCACTGCAACCTCTGCCTCGTGGGTTCAAGTGATTCTCCTGCCTCAGCCTCCCGAGTAGCTGTGACTACAGGCATGTGCCACCATGCCCAGATAATTTTTAGTAGAGATGGGATTTCACCATGTTAGCCAGGATGGTCTTGATCTCCTGACCTCGTGATCCTCCCACCTCAGCCTCCCAAAGTGCTGGGATTACAGGTGTGAGCCACCACACTCAGCTGTATTTTTAAATAAGTATAGTCATGCATCACTTAATGACAGAAATGTGCTCTAAGAAATGCATTATTAGGTAATTTGTTATTGTGCAACCATCACAGTGTACTGACACAAATCTTGGTGGCATAGTCTACTAAAGTCTTAGGCTATACAGTTTAACCTATTGCTCCTAGGCTACAAACCTTTACAGCATGTTACAATACTGAATACTGAAGGCAATTGTAATACAATGGTATTTATGTATCTAAATATAGTTAAACATAGGCCAGGTGCGGTGGCTCACTCCTGTAATCCCAGCACTTCGGGAGGCCGAAGTGGGCAGATCACCTGAGGTCAGGCGTTCAAGATCAGTCTGGCCAACATGGCAAAACCCTACCAGGTGTGGTGGCAGGTGCCTGTCATCCCAGCTACTCAGGAGGCTGAGCCAGGAGAATCACTTGAAGCTGGGAGGCAGAGGTCGCTGGGAGGCAGAGGTCACAGAGAGCGGAGATCGCACCACTGCACTCCAGCCTGGGGGACAGAGTGAGACTCCATCAAATAAATAAATAAATAAATAAATACAAAGAATAAGCATGATTAAATATAATCTGTTTATCAAAATCTCATTATGTGGCACATGACTATATGTAGGTATGAAGGCTAAGAAGGCTTTAGTCTACAGAGATCTCAGAGGTATTGGTCCACAGGGACCTGCTCCCACTAAGCCTAGAAGGGAAGCTAGGCTGCTGACTCTTTGGCTTTTGGTGAGGTGGGAGGCTCACATTGAAGTTACAAGTTTTCATCCCACCATCTTCTTTAGTACATTCTTTAGTAAATTATGGCATATCTATATTTAGTCCCATGGTTGTTCTTATCTTACCTGATGCTTATTGTATAATGCACTACCCTGTTTAAGGTTAGGCATTTCACATCACTTTTCTTTATTTGTAATTTCTTTAGAAATGTAACAGTTGATGATCATTATCAGTTCCTTTTGTCAAAGTAGAGGTAAAGGAGTTCTTATGTATAGAGTTTTACTGAGACCAAGGACTATCCTCCAACTGAGCCTAATCTGATTTTGGATGTTGGAGGATCATCCCCAAAGGAAAAAAAGAGCTTCCCCACCCTGGCCAATTATGGATGGCCCAGGCCTGCGGGGAGGACATAGACTGCCTTGAGATTTCCATGTCTTGATAATTAAGCCTTAATTTTATCATCAACCTAAATGAATTTCCACTCCTGGGTTAAATGTGGCTTTTCTAACACCCACTATGTACAATTTAGGTCAAATAACTGAACAGCATTTAGGTAAGGAATTCAGAGCCAAGCCAGCAAGAGTTATGTACAGTATTCTAAAATACTTTTCTTAAAAGTCTGATGTGCAGAACCCACAGCTATAACTATTCTGTCTTTCAGTTTTATGAATTATAAAATGAAAACCATAATAGTTTGTACCTCATATGGTCACCGTGAATAAGTAACCAATTAATATATGAAAATTGTTTAGCAGAGTGCCTAGAAAATAAGTACCCATGAAATGTTATCTGTTAATATTTATTTTCTGCCAGCTTAGGTTTCTGGGGTTTAGATCTAAGGATAAGGCTTTCACTGTAACCACATTATATATTTTAAACTTTTCATGTATAGGTTATTAAGTAATAGTGTTTATAAAATCCACTCCTATTCATGTCTAGTCAGATGGAAATGTACCAGCAAATATTCTATTAAAGTGCACAAGGATGTGGTGAATTCAATGCCAGGCAAAGCTCATTTGAACATGTTCCATGCCATTTTTTCATCTTGGCCTAAATAGTTCATTGTTGGATAAAATATGAATGCATATCACAAGATGCCTTTATTGCTTTATAAAATCGTGTAACATTTAGTGCTAGCTGAGTTCCTTGTCTACTTTTCAATTGCTAGGATGTTAAGAAATTTGAAAACTTGTTAGATAGTGCTTACAACCAACTCTGGAATTTGCCAACTCTCCTGTGTAGGTTTCAGCATCAGTTTAATTGAAGAATATTCTGAGAGATTTCAAGGAAATCTGTTAATAATTGTAAAATCATGGGTCTTCAACTTTGAAAACCAGAGTATTCTCAGTACTGTTCAAAAAAACAAAAGGAAGTCAAGAAAAAAATTCACAGGGCACAGAGATAGATGTAAGACTAGAACTATCAGGAAAAACCCAATTTCACCTTTTTGAGAAATCGTCTTATTACTACTGATGTCTTTAATAATTATTATATTCCATAAAAATGATGTAACAATATATGAATACTAATGAATCACCACTTTTATCTATATAAAAATTTAATTTACTCAGAAAAGTGTTATGTAGCTATTTCATGGTGTCAGACCACTGGTTTAGGGGATGATTAACGCTTGACCACGTTTGTTAGATCACTGTTAGCTGTAGTTTTCAGATAGGCTGTAAATGAAATACCTTACTCTTTCACTACTTGTACATTCATCCATTTATGGGTTTACCTTTTTTTATTTTTAGTATTTTTATCTTTTTAAATCTGATCAAACTTAAACCACACTAAGTTCACCATTTTTATTGAGATACAAGTGCCTGGACTGGCCCATGTGCTGTGCACACAAGGGTGAACACGCCAGGCATGCTTCCCGCCATCAGAGAGCTACATTCTAGTTGCAGGAGGAAGGCAAGAAAGACATCTATTGTACAACATGGTGACTATAATCAATAACAATGCATTATATATTGGCAAATTGCTAAGAGAGTTGTTTTTAAGTTTCCTTACCACACACACAAAAATATGTGAGATAAATGAGTATGTTAGTTTGATTTAGCCATCCCACAATGTACACATATTATACAATTTGTATTTGTCAATTAAAACATAAATATTCAGCCGGGTGCTGTAGCTCACTCCTGTAATCCCAGCACTTTGGAAGGCTGAGGCAGGCAGATCACGTGAGGTCAGGAGTTCAATACCAGCCTGGCCAACGCAGTAAAACCCCATCTCTATTAAAAATACAAAAGTTAGCCAGGTGGGGTGGTGGGTGCCTGTAATCCCAGCTACTTAGGAGGTCGAGGCAGGAGAATTGCTTCAACCCAGAAGGCAGAGGTTGCAGCAAGTCAAGATCGTCCCACTGCATTCCAGCCTGGGTGACAAGAGTGAAACCCCATCTCCAAAAAAGAAAAAATAAAAAAAATTCAACTACTAAAGAATTCATGATGCAATAATTGCTCACTAAATCATTTCTTCATAGTGTATATTGTCTCTTGCTTTTCCTTCCTCTTGTAGTGCCCTCTGCTCACTGCTCTGCCCCTGATACTCTTGTTATATTTGATGCTCAATCCACAGGCATCCTCTACATAAACCATTCCCCATCTCCCCAGTCAGGACAATTCCTTTATGTGCTCCTTTCTGAAGTTATGGCTCGTACAGTACTTAACCTGGTCTGCTTAGGAGAGGTCAGTCTGTGTGCTGTGAAGTTGCTTTGAAACTGCAGATTCATCCTGAATACACTGACCTCTTAAGGAGTAATTTGAGTATACCACAAAGTTCATGTTTGTAAACATGTGATTTCCTCTGCAAGAAACACTAGGTAAACATGGTAAGCTGCTTCTTGCAGAAGTCAGCTATGTGGGAATACACAAAATGCACACTCACGCCCAGGCTTCAAGCATCTGCCTGCAAGCCTGACCCTTCCACAGTTTTACGATCAACCTCATGCAGCAATCCTTCTGGCATCCACTTCCATGAACAAACTTTAGGTCACTTTTTATCAGGTAAAGTGACACATTTATTGCAGTATTCATGGGTTTCTTAGCCATTAAACATATGCAAAATCATGCCACTATTTTTATTAGGGTCTGTCTTTGTTTTTTTTTTTTTTAAGTGTCACTGATGATGTTTCTCAGTGTTGTGTCTCTAATCCGGTTTCCTGTAAGTCCTGTGTTTTCTCACGGGAAACTTTTGAACGGCATGGTGATCTTTTAAGAACACCTATGTCATGTTTCAGAAGAAATGACTGGAAAATAAACATGATGTCTGCTGCAGGGTATCCACTTATTAAATTCTGGTGAATCAGGAAGTTCTACACTTGAAGTAAGTATTAGGTATGATCAGTATTCTTGGCATTTAGCACTGTTTCAAGAAAAGCTATTATTTGTAGTCTGTTAGTAGCATTTTTTTCTATTTGTGTGCTTCTGTTTCCTCATTACTAGAGTGGAGATGACAGTAATAGCTATCTCATAACATTGTTGGGATCAAAAAATGGTCTCTATAAATACACAGAACTGTTACTAGCATGTAATAACCACTCATCAAGGATGTTAGTGTTATTGATTTATTTATTGGCTATAACATGAAATAATTTATTTTCTACACTGTTTTTTTCCATTCAATCTTAATACATTTTAAAATGATTTTCTTCTTATGAAGTCCACTGAAAAACAACAGCCTGTTTTAGGGGAAAAATCTCGTTTAGTTTGCTTCCATTTTGTTTAAAAGTATATTCAAACTCCTATTTCACCTCTCATTGACTATTTTATGAGAAATAACCAGTTTTGTATGTTCCCAGGTGACAGTTGAGAATTAGGACAAAAATGCTTTAATGGAGTCTATCAGTGGGATCGGAGAAGTTTCACAATTCTCATGAAATCTCAGTGACTATGTAATAAAAATGAAAAATGTAGCCAATGTTGTCACAGTAAAGAGGAAGGGTACATTATTATCTGACAGATGTTTGAAACATTCACATTATTACATTGAAATGAAAGTTCCTGGCAGTTAAGACCAATGTTTTCTGTCTTCACTACCTATATCCATTGCTTCCTAATTAGAGTGGTCACATAGCTGAGAATGAGCCAGAATGTTTGCAACTGGGATTCTTTCAGCCATCCTGAAGGTCAGTGCCCTGAGGGTTTTTGCTTAAGTATGAAATAATACATGATGATGGAAGAACCCAGTATATAATGGAAAATAAAAATACTGTTTTTCCCCCTGTGGGGCAGGGGCAAGAGTTTGCATCCTTTAGAATGATGATTCAAGGGAGGAAAATATTTTTGTTGTTAAAACTATTTTCAAATGTTGGCCTTGGATTATTAGTGGTGACTTTGGGCAAGTTACTTTACTTCAGGCAAATGATAAAGTCAAGATTCAATGCCAAGATGTTTGTTACTAGAATGTCTGATATAAACTCCTACCTCATTTACCATTACCACAAAGACTTCCTCACAGTTCTGAATATTAAAAGAAATCATGTGTAAAGAGTAGGTAACACAGTCCCTGTCACATAGTGGTGCCAGAAATTGCAGGTGTCATTATTAGATGGCCTCATACTCTGCAGATAATTTTTATGCTATTCTACTTAGATCTCCTAACTTTGAATAGATGCCAGATAGGTAGATAGAGATATACTCACACACCAAATAGTGTGGGACAGGCATCTGGTCATAGAATGATGTATGATTAATGGAGGCAACTAGATGAGTACTGGACAAGACCCAGTTTCACTGTGTTTTGTTTTCTCATTTAATATCTCCAGGCAGACATGATATCAAGGCTACACACAATTGCATTCTTTATTTGGATAGACGTAAGGTGAGCACTCCAGGTGAATGCAAATCAGTTTCTGGAGCATGAGATAAGTGATTATGTTCATGCTTGAAATCACCTGCATCTCAGTGCTTTGCTCTCCTGACTGGAAGCCTGATGCGGTGTCTATTCCCAAATACTGTAATCAGAGAAATGATGTTATTCCAATTGACCACATCCTTGGAAAAGTTTAGCATTCATCCCCACCCCATGCCATCCTAATAAGCTGCAAACCATCTTGATGGCCAAGTTTTCCAGGAAAGTCACTTCTGATTTTGCTGGGCATGTGCAAGCACAGCCTACGCACTCAGTGGTACACAGAATTTCTCTTCCCTAGCAGCTCTCTGACTCCTCAATTTTGATTTCAAGATGTTTTCCCTCTCCAGTTGCAAGGTAGGAATTTTACTCTCTTATGTAGACAATATTGGGTACTATTTGCCCTGTTGTGTTATCTAAAAGGTTATTGACCATTCCTGCTGGCTTGAGAGCACTAAAAATGTTAGATCTCTGGCTTGCAGGGATTTAATGTACAAAGGCACAGCATTTTCCCTATAGTTAGCCTGGAGAGACAACTCCTGCCAGAATCCATGGGCTCCCTTTAATCCTCTGCCATATTCATGAAAATGGAACCTAACAGCCTTTTTGTAGGAAGCTATGTCAGATTCTGTCTTACAATGTGAAAATGCTATCTTGTACCTCACTGGGGAATATATTGGGTAATATACCATTAAGTTCTGTATTACTTTACAAGTCAACCAGTAAGTTTAAAAGACATTAAATCTGAGCTTAGTCAGTTTCTAAAGATGTGAAATACTCCATTTGTATTAGTACAATGCTGTCAAATCTTGGCAAATTTTAAAGTAATCTTTATAGTGCTAATGAACATAAAAAGAGAAGAATCAAATGGAAAACACTGACGTCAAATAAATAGTTAAAAAGCAAATGTCCTAAGCATTTCTTGGGCCTATTCAAACTTGTAAAGGGTTCATTAAAACTAGATCCAACAGTGTCATTGACAAGAAGACAATGTCAGATTCTTACAGAAACAAAATATATTCTTATCTCAGTTTTCAAAGCCATTGACAATGGCTTTCTGATGAACTTTGACAGGTTTTGATAATTGGATTCATCCTAGCCTTCTCTTTCCTCTTGTTAGTTCTGGTTCTTCTATTTGCTGATCTTCCTCTGTTGTTTTTGGTCTCCATCTTTCCTGTCTTGCCACCAAGCTATGATAGCTCCCTTCCTGCCCTTCAACTTCCTCTTTTCACCTTGCACTAGTCCACACTTTTCTCTGTATATGCCTTTGTTTTCCTGCCTTTCCATGACCACCATTGTGGCAACATGGTTGTGGGTAGAGGTAGGCTTCCCCATTCTCCACTCTGAGTGCCTGGCACACTGAAACACCCCTAGGTAATGTGCCATATGGTGTCCCTGGCTGATGGGCAAATCACTTCAACAGTTGGAACCTACGCTAGTTGAATTGCCCCATTGGGGTGACTATGCACTCAAAACCCCTCATTATGCCCCTCTGCTGTTTAATGGTTGAAGCCCAAGAAGAGCAAATAATTGAAATGACACTGTTGCACTGTTGACAAAAGTGTAAACAAGGAGTCACTCAGTCCATGCCTCTAAATGGAACAGTGAGAGCTTTGAGATTGGGCAGGAAAATGATGCCCATCCTGCCAAGGCAGATGCGGTGAGAAGAGAGTAAGCCTGGTCAGGCATAGGGGCTGAGCAGTTTGATCTTTGATCTTGCCTTTGACTTTGATCTTACTTTGATCTTGCCTTCCCAAGACCCATTTCCCTTTCCTCTTGTTACCAAGGTGTTGGATCGGAGATTTCCTGACCACTCACTCTTTAGGGCCTGCAGTCAGGTTTCTATCCCCTGACCTCCTCTGAGTTTGTCTTAGACATGTTCTTTGACTCCTTGGAGAACCTGAGAGGCAGGATTCTTCTAGGTCTCATTCTTTTCTTCTTTAAAACTCTGTCCTGTTGCATTACCTCAGATTTCTACTACACTTTGGATGAAGAGAAAATTCCTTCACATGGCCCAAATAACTCTGTGGGGTCCCCCTTCTGATTTCCCTCACCTTCTCTAAATCCCTAAAATGAGTCATGCTCCATCCATCCTGAAGCCCTCTGCACATGCTGTTCCTTCTGCCTTAGATGCTATTCCCAGCCATCTTTACCTAGCTACCTCCTACTTGTCTTTCAGGACTCAGCCTTACTTCCCTGGGGAAGCCTTTTCTGGCCTTCATGTCTAAATTATGCCCATCTTGTTTTACTTGCTTCTAGGATGTATCATTTCCCTTTGTTTCGCTAATCACAATTTGTGATTATTAATCCATTGCATGTTTCTTTTATACATGTCCCCTTGCTAGACTGAACATTCCATATGTTCTATATATTGCACAGCAAAAGATAGGACAAGTGCAATAGAATTGGCATCAAGCGTGCCGGATTTGGATGCAGGCTTATGCCACTTGCTAACTGTGTCATCTCCAACATTTTATTTAATCCTGTAAGTCTGGGGTTGAATACAAAATGGAAAGTAGTAACATATAATAGGTACAGAACCAGAATACATCGTGGGAATCAGGGATTGAGGGAGCATCTAGAAGTGATGAAATCAAAGGCATGGGCCATACTTAAATTCTCTTGCATCTTAGTACCTGGCACAAGAAACAAGTTCAATGTATGTTTGATGAATGAAGTGGTCCTCACTCATTTGAGCAATCCATGCAAAATTCGAAGTCACTCAATTTCTATCTCTCAGTTCATGATGTCTCCCACAGTCACTCTGTCCTCTTTCATATTCCTAAATATGCTATATTTCCTTCTGCCACAAGGCCTTTGCGTGTGCTTTCTTCTTCCCCTGGTATGTTCTTCTACCCCACCCACTTTGTTATCTTCTATTCATCCTTCAGAGAGCCACTTAAACTTCACTTCCTCAGAGGAGATTTTTCTAACCAAGACTAGGGAATACTGTTCTGTTAGGCAAGTTCTCAAAGCAAATTTTGCTTCCATATTTAAATGTGTATGTGTGCGTAAAAGAGAGAGAGGGAGCAGGAGGAGAGAGAGTGAATACTGTATCTCCTCCACCAGGAAGCATATCTGGTTAGCTCACCATTTTATCTCCAGTGTCTGCCACTGCGGGTGGCAAAGAGAGGGGACTTAATTGGTAATGTTAAAGAAGCAAATCTTGGACACACAAACATAGAGATTCCATTTCCAATCGTTGGCTCCATACCTGGCATAATCACAGAAAACAGAGAGACAAAAGGTAGTTGGTGGGAAGGGGAAAGAGCACGAGGCTCCCAGGGCACACACTTTCCCTGCAGTATTTCCCAAACCAGCTCAAGAGAGGAGGAGTGGACTCTGTTGTCCCGAGGGTGGCCACCTACATTTTCTCTAACTCATCTTCGATATATTCACTAAACAATAAAGCATAATTATCAATAATGACTTCTATAGAGCGTGTGACAAAAATGAAAATCCAACAACCCTGCCTCTTTTGTAAAGATGGGAGCTTATCTTTCAAACAGCTTGAGCTAACACCCAGGTTAGCACCTAATTGTCTCCTCACAATAGAAAAATGAAATGGTTGCCATGACAACTCAGTGATGAGTTCAGGCATTGAAGTTTGCTGACTTTGACTTAACTGAGACCCTATATGTGTTTTGTCTTTGTCATGCTAATTTCTCCTAGAGTTTTAAAGAAATCATCAATAAATATTTTTAAAACCCGCCTTCTTTAGATAATATAAAAGTGATCTACAAAATAATTAATAAGAATGTGAGTAAACTGCTGTCTTTCCACAACTCAGATCTCTTCATAATATCTAGGCCCATGTTTATAATTTAGGGAAAAAAAATGTTAGAAAAAGTTTTATTGTTTCATCTGACTCCTGAAATGAAACTATATGAAAATTTGATATAATTATTAAGAAATTGATGAGTTTTTTTTAAAAATAAGTAATTTTAATGGCAATTTCTCGATTCAAGTTTAGCTTATGGGATCACCATACTTGTTGTGTGTTGCTGATTGGGGGAGGAAGAGAAATAAGATACAGAAGTCTCCTACATAGTGTACTCAGAAATGTCAATAGGGATGTCAGGCCTACCCATCAGACTGCCTGCAGAAGTGCCTGAAAATGTTATTCTCATTTCCATGCAACTAGATGCTTATCTTTTCTCTTTCTCTTTGCTTATCTTTTCTCTTTCTCTGTTTTTTTTTTTTTTTTTTTTTTTTTAACAGACAGGGTCTCACTCTGTCACCCAGGCTGGAGTGAAGTAGTAGGATCATAGATCACTGCAGTCTTGGGCTCAAGTGGTCCTCCTGTCTCAGCCTCCCAAGTAGCTGCAACTACAGGTTGTGCCACCACTTCTGGCTATTTTTTTGTTTGTTTGTTTGTTTTTATAGAGACAGAGTCTTGCTATGTTACCCAAGTGGCTTCAAACTCTGATGTTTATCATCTCTAGTGTAGGGATGATCATCTCCAGCCTCATAGGTCTGCTGAGACAATCAAACAGGCATCTCAAACGATGTCAAAAATAGGGCATTTGCTGTACAACATGCCTCTCCACAAATTTTCCTTTTCTTGGGAACTGTTACCTCTACCCGGCTGCACAAATTGGAACCTTAAGTGTTATTCTTTAACACTTGTATTTCCCTCACTTTTTATACTTCATATCAGGTTTGTTTTCTGGTTGGCTAATGTTACCTGTAATATAAGTAATGCAATATATAATATATGTAGTAAGAAGTAATAACAATAAAATTAATAATACCTGTAATATTTCTGGAATTTGTTCCCTTCTCATTCCAGTGCCCTCACCTATCTCAAATATGTTTAACCAGTTAATACATCTAAAGCACAGAGACCAGTGGCTACCATTTTTAAGTTCTAAAGTTTTGGCTATTATCATTGTTATTATTGTTCTAATGCACTCGCATCATGCAGACAATGCTATGGTAGCATCCCAACTGGTTTCGCGACATCCATTTTTTTTGCCTCCCTTCAAATAATTCTGCACAGAGCAACCAGAATGATCTTTGTAAAAGCTGCAAAGCAGATCATGTGGTTCGATGTCAAACATCCTTCAAAGACTTCCCATGGCCCTATAGTATCTGGCCTGGCTATGTTTCAAATTTTTTAGCTAGTTTCTCTTGAATATGACTTATCTATCCTGGCATTCTTGGGGGATTCAAACTTAATTCCAGCAAAAGGACTTAGTGTATATTAATCTCTCTGCCCAGAATGTTTTCTGTTTGTTTGTTTTGCCTCAGTTCTCCTAACTCATTCTTCAGGTTCAACCTTCTTGCATTTTCTCTGATGAAGAAATGTAACTTGAATGACCACACGCCACCAATTTGAATTTTCTCCTTCTGTGATGCTCCCTAACAGCAGCCTTCTCTTTTCATTCACAGTATATATAATTATCAGTAATTATCATTGCAGTCATAGATTCAGTTATCTCAAGTCCTACTCTCCCACTAGAATTTAAGCTCTGTGATGGCCAGGGGGTACACCTATCAAAAACGAAGGCTTCAAAGAATAATTTTTGAATGAATAAAGAGTATAATAATCCCAAAGTATGGTGCACATATAAAAGTCCTAATGAGTAAAACCGACCCTCTTTTTGAGGTGTAAATATATAATGAGTGGATTTAGAATCTTAAAGTAAATACACATAGAGAATATACATTAAAAATCCTAAGTTTGCAGAGAGGTTACATGACTTGGGAAGAGACACAGTAATCAGGAGCAAAGCTAAGAAGAAAGTTGAGGTCTCTGGGACTCTAAAGCTCACTCTACTATACAGATAGTCACTTTCAACTAAAAAGCCTATTTAATGAAAGACTAGATTGTAAAACTGTTTAATTTTTCATTCTCCACAGTTTTAATTGCCAGTACTTGGAAGAACAAACAGCTCTAAGTATTTCTAAAGGCAACTGACAAGAAAATTCTGATTCTTTACCATGGAGTGCATATTTATATACGTGTTTTATATTTAAATTCATATTTCCTATTAAGAATCATGGGCAAACATTCTCCGTATGCAGTTGAAACTGTGTCCAATTCCCTTACCAAATACAACCTTTTGTCAAGAGAATGTGTCATTGCTATCTTTTCCACCAATAGTGTAAACACACCCAGGCAGATGTCCCAAATGATAAAAGGTGTGCTTGAGCAGGCAGAAAGAAAAAAGAATGAAAAATAAATAACATACAAATTAAACATTGTCTGAAACATGAACAGGTTGCAATGTCTGATGATTCTGCTGATATGTGGTTATAATATGAAATTTAGTAATTTGAGAAGATCAAGAGTAGACTAAGAAAACTAGCCATAAGGCAGGAGGGAGGAGCTTAAGCCACATAAGGAAGATGAATTGGAATTATCTGAGTTTCAAGTAAGCATTGAGTGCTCCAGTAGCTTTATAATTTTCTTTCTATGGTAGAACAGTACTACCTGTCTCTATTTATTTTCTAGCTGTTTTGCTTACATATAAGATGGAATAAAAATAGAAGACATGGGGGTTAGGGGAAGGATAGCATTAGGAGAAATACCTAATGTAGGTGATGGGTTGATGGGTGCAGCAAACCACCATGGCACGTGTATACCTAGGTAACAAACCTTCACATTCTGCACATGTATCCCAGAACTTAAAGTATAAAAAAAAACAAAAAACAAAAAACTAGAAGACATTTGGTAATTCCAAAGCAGAGACTTTGCCCATAATAATGCATGAGATACTCGGAAAGGTGCCCCAGATCTCCCGTGAGAAAAGTCTGACCCCTTTACAGACATACAAAATAGATCTGAGTCATGAAATACCCATATCAGAATGAGGACAAGTTGTTGGAATCCTGTGAAGTGGTATCAAGGGGATTATGAAGAGGACAAAAGAGAATTTTTTCCACAGTGACAACAAAAGTGGCAGCCTGAGGGGTGACCTCAAATGAGAAGACCCAGGCCTATCCAGGAATTGAGGGAATTAGTTGATCTTACTCCAATCTTGGGTTGAGAATTGTGGTTGTAACCTTAAAGAAATGACCACTTTACACATCCTTGTAGATTCTGGAAAGTTTGGCTGGATAATTATAGGGTGTCTAATAATGAACTATCCATTCTGTTTCTTCCACTATAACCCTGTGGCACAGGCTTTGCACCCATTAGAGATGTTTGAGACAAGCTTTTCTTGTCCTGTGGTCATAAAAGTGAGACCAAAGTTTGCATTAAGGCGTAGTCTTAACACATATATCCCTGTTGTAGAGATGAAACCCCTGGATTCAGGTGTCAGAAATCCTAAATTCCAGTTTCCTCTCTTTCACTTAGTATTTGTGGGAATTCGTATAAAGGCGTTTAGAAATCCTTATGTCCCAATATATTATCTTCACTTTGCCTTTGAGTCTCAGAAGCATGTCTTCTTTCTCAAGCTAACTTGTTTCTTTTTGATAAAATCCATGGCCTCCATAACATGCCATGAATTGAAGAAAGTTAAGACACATGCTGAAGAAAATTAGAATTTTGAAATAATATGTTAACAATGTATAACATTTATAAATGATATGTCAATTATTATAGGCAATTATTTATGCATGCCTTGTATAAAAAGCATTAATATATGAAAGAAACACAGAAGCAGTGTGTTATGAATGTTGTGCCGTACCCTCCAGAGGCATTCCACCTTGAGGACCGAGGGTTCTACTGGTGCAGATGCTGGAAAATTCATCAGCTGACAGCTCTCTCTGGGAATTGCCTTGACTAAAGAGATTCAGCTTGCTTAAGTGTATGCCCCCTTCCCCTGGGCATCCTGCAAATAATGACTGGGAGATACTGGTACATAAAGGCCCGGTTCTTTGTCCCAAGTGAGACACCTCTGTAAGGCAGCTTCTGAGTTCCCTGAGGGATGCCAGCTGAGATCTGTTGAGTCTGCATCCCAGCCCAACTTCTCCATCAGCCCAATCCTGATTCTCTCCCTTCTGCCTACTGGTACTGAAACTAAGGGCATTTCCAAATACACCTCCTGCACTTGTGCTCCCTGGGAGTTTAGCCAGAATCAGAGTATCACTTAGAACCCTCATGGGCATCTCAGTTCTAATTAGAATCAAGAATATTCTAAATATAATTTATTCTGTAACTCCCCTTCCAAGCACTTACCTCAATGATCAGCTGAGCACCCTACAACATTTACAGCAAGTACGAAGTCACATCAGCATCTCTCAGAAAAGCCACATCCTCTCCCCAGAACTTGTTCCTGCATTCCTATGACTATGAACTGAAACATCCCCATCTCACTTTTTTTTTTTTTTTTGAGACGGAGTCTCTCTCTGTCGCCCGGGCTGGAGTGCGGTGGCACGATCTCGGCTCACTGCAAGCTCCGCCTCCCGGGTCAAGGCCATTCTCCTGCCTCAGCCTCCCGAGTAGCTGGGACTACAGGTGCCTGCCACCGCGCCTGGCTAATTTTTTGTATTTTTAGTAGAGACGGGGTTTCACCATGGTCTCAATCTCCTGACCTCGTGATCCACTCACCTTGGCCTCCCAAAGTGCTGGGATTACAGGCGTGAGCCACCATGCCCGGCCCCCCATCTCACTTTTTGTGCCTAGATACATGTAAGCATATACAATACATATATTTTCCCCAAATTTTTATTTTGAATACTTTACAATTTTTCAGAAAATTTGACATAGGACAAAGAACATCTGTATACTCTTCATGCAGATTCACCATCTGTTCATTTCCTGCTAAAATTGTTTTATCTTTACTCTTTTTGCTGAACTATTTAAAAGTCATGAACATTATAATACTTCACACTTTATTTCTGTATGCGTCACCTAAGAAATAGACACTTTTGTATATAACCACAGTACCATTATCACACCTAAGAAATTTTACAGTAATTTCATATCATTTAACATATGAAACAAAGTCAAATTTCTCCATTTGTTCCAAAAATGTCTCACATGATTTTTCCTCAATCCAAAATACAATCGAGGTTCATACATTGCATTTGGTTATGTCTTATTAGACTTGTAATTAAGAACACTCTCCCTGCATTTGGTTTTTAAACAGATTTGTTGAAGTATGCTCAGTAAACTGTGCATAAAGACTAGAATCTGATACATTTTGACAGATGTACACCAGAGAAATTACTACAGTCAAGACAGTTATCAGCATCACCTCCAAAAGTTCCTCATTTCTCTTTGTAATTCTCCCTCACTCCTTTCACCTTCCCCCATCCCCAAGCAACCATTCATTTGCTTTTGCTCGCTGCAAATTCTTTTCTGTTTTCTAGAGTTTTATATAGATAAAATCCTATGATATCTACTATTTTTTATCTGGCATCTTTCATTCAACATAATTATTCTGAGATTCAACCATATTATTGCATGTATCAATATTTCATTGATTTTTATTGCTGGGTAGTTTCCCATTGCAAGGATATATTACGATTTGTTTTTCCTTTCATCTGTTATAGACATTTGGGTTGCTTCCAGTTTTGGCAGTTACTGTCACTGATATTCATGTGTAAGACTATATATACATATTTTTCATTGGTGGGGGGGCGGATAAATACTTTGGAGAGGAATGGCTGGATCACATGGTAGGTATATGCTTAACTTGTTAAAAACCTGCCAAAGTATTTTCCAAACTGATAGCAGCATTTTACATTCTTTTTTTTTTTTTTTTTTCCTTATGTTTTTTAGATGGAGACTCGCTCTGTGGCCCAGGCTGGAGTGCAGTGGCATGATTTCGGCTCACTGCAAGCTCCACCTCCCGGGTTCATGCCATTCTCCTGCCTCAGCCTCCTGAGTAGCTGGGACTACAGGCGCCCGCCACCACACCCAGCTCATTTTTTTTTTTTTTGTATTTTTAATAAAGATGGGGTTTCACTGTACTAGCCAGGATAGTCTCTATCTCCTGACTTCATGATCTGCCCGCCTCGGCCTCCCAAATTGCTGGGATTACAGGTGTGAGCCACTGCGCTTGGCCGCATTTTACATTCTTATCACAGCAGTGTATGAGAGTTTCAGTTCCTCCAAATCCCTTCTAACATTGGATATGGTCAATCTTTTTTAACTTCAGCCTTTCTAATAGGTGTGCAGGAAAATTCAATTGTGATTTTAATTTATGTTTTTCTAATGACTAGCGATGTTGAGAAAATTCCCTGTTGGTATTTGTAGTATTTTCTTTGGTGACATATCTGTTCAAATATTTTTGCCCAGTTGTTTTTTATTGGGTTGTTTGCCTCTTGCTAAAATTTGAGGGTTTTTTGATTAAAATATAGGCCCTCTATCAGATACATGCTTTGCAAAAAATTTTCTGTCTGTATCTTGTCTTTTGATTCACTCAACAGTATCTTCTGAAAAACAGAAGTTTCTTATTTCTATGAAGTCCAATTAATCTGTTCACGTATAAATTGTGTGTTTGGTGTGATACCGAAGAAATCTTTGCCCAACCCAATGTCACAAAGATTTTCTTCTATTCTAGAAGTTTTATAGTTTAGGTTTTATGTTTAAATCTATAATCTACTTTATGTTGATTTTTATATATGGCACTAGGCATGGGTCTGTGCATGTTTATTTATTTTGGATATTACTATCACTCTAGAATCATTTGTTGAAAAGGCTATTCTTGCTCCACTGTATTGTCCTTCCACCTTTGCCAAGACCAGTTGTTCATACATTTATGGGTTTAGTTCTGGACTCTACTCAGTTCTAATGGTCTGTTTTTCTTATACTCTGTTGTTCTGATTTCTAGAGCCTTATAATAATTCTTGAAATCAGATTATATTAGCCCTCCATTTTATTCAGAGTTGTTTTAGCTTGGTTTTCTGTATTTTTGTATAAATTTTAGAAAATGTATGTCAGTTTCTGTAAGAAGCCTGTTGGGATTTTGATTGGTATTGATTTGAATTTATATTATAATTTGCGGAATTGATATCTTAACAACATTGAATCTTCCAAACCATCAACAAACCATATTTCTCTATTTATTTAGGTCTACTTTAATTTATTTCAGAAATATTTTGTAATTTTTCATATGTATACATCTATAATATTTTGTCATTTCTCAAAACATTTGACTTTTTGGAAGATCTCAGGCCCATGCCAATGTCTTATAAAATGTCCTGCCTTCTGCATTCCTTTGTTCTTTCCTAATTAAATTCAGGTCAAATGTTTTTGCAAAGAAAGCTTCATGAGTGGTACTATAGGCATGTGAATGCCTCTCCTGTCAAGAGGCACCAATTATTAGGCTGCCCTGCTACTGGTGATGCTAAATTTGATCATGTGGTTAAAGCAGTGACTGCCAGATGTCACCATTAAAAAGTTACAGTTTACCTTTGCAACCGGGAGCTAATCTAGGGCTGATACATTCAGACAAAATATATTTTGAAAAGTTAAACCATAAGGTTATATTTAATACTTTGTTTCTTTTAGCTTACATTCTATATTTTATCTACATATTTTGTTTTCATCTATTCTGTCTTGGTAAACAGAACTTCGGTTTTCTCTGTAGATTAGAAAGCAGATGCTACTACTTCCCTGACCCTCACTCCCATGAAATAATGTACCACTAGAAATAATATGCCACTAGGAAATGCTTGCCTAGCCCCAGTACCAAATGACCAGTGATTATACTATTAAAGGTGGAGTTAGTCTGAAGAAAATGTGGGATGAGCTTCCAAGACATTAGAATAGGAAAACAAAATCCTCACCCTTTTTAAAACATCTCACCATGTTGAAAATACACATTCTCTTCCTAGCTCAGTGAGACCTTGTTGCTGTGGAGCCAGCCAGAGTTTGATCAGTTTTATAGATTTATAAACTATGAACCAACCTGTTTATAGGCCTTCAATCAACATTAAACAAAACCAGATGTCTCACTTACATAATGGTGTGTAATACCTGTGAACAGATGGGGCTTCCAATTGGTGATTACTTTTTCTTTTTCACATAGGATGTATTTTATACCCTGTGAGGAGAATTCATATCTACTGAGGTTCTACTATGTGTCAGGCTTGGTGCTGTTCGACTTACATATGTGATTGCTTTAAAATAGTCTGACCATTACTGAAATTAAAAGAGATGCCCTTAAATGATCATTGGGCCCCCACTAGATTAATTCAATGGAAGCCTCTTTCTCTTTCCCAGTAACTCATCTCTCATAGCTATAAAGCATATTTCTGTACAATAACATTCCTCCAACTCACAGGCTATCTCCTATACTTCATGATGCATTGTGTCCCCATCCCTCAGTGTCCATGAAAACAGGAGTAAACAGGTATTCTGCAAATTGTATGAAAGCAGTAATATTCATTTTCCAAGATTCAGGAAGTTACAGCTAATGTTCATTTCATTTGGCTTAAATCAGAGCAGGTCTTGAAGGGAGACAGCTCAACAGAAATATGAGCAATTCAGACAAAGGAATATTCAGTTACTGAGTTCATTAATAGGAATTGCTTCCACTATTTTAAAATCCTGGTTTGCAGAAATCTTAAAATCTTTGTGAAAAATGCCAAGAAATCTTTGGTATATAAACTCTCGATATTATATTTATGTAAAATGATAGTATTCACCTTTCAAAAACTTTCATGTTTTATTATCTTTTTGTAAATTAGAATTGCAAAAGTAAAAAAAAAAGCTGAAAGGTATATAAACAAGAACTGGGTGGAAAATTGTTGGAAGAGTTCAAAGATTCAAATTCAATATAGGTCATGCATTTACAGTCACTATCTGATGATTTCATTTTATTTGGTGTTTGACATTCTGTGGACCATTCTATAAACAATGGTATGGATTTTCCTAACATGTTATTCCTACTTACAGAATCCTTTATTCCCCCCAAATAGTCGCTTTAAATTGCCTAGGCAGCATTTTTCACAGAGGGTATCGTTAACTCGCTTTATATCAGCTATCTCTCTAAAAATTGACTATGAGTCAATTTCACTGGATTTTGTACATGCTTGCTCCTGGGAATTCTTGCTGCAGCTAGATTTCATTAAATGTCAGAGACTGCATGAGTGGGAAAGATAAGATGAAGCAAACTAAAATTATTGCCAACTTTTGTCTAGGCGAAAGGCTACCAAAAAAATGGTAATGGAACCAATTTTCATTTTCCCAAAACTAAATGGTTCAAGTTTCACACAATCATCTATTTTCCTCCGGTGACTTTTTAGAACATTCCATACTCAAAAGCTATATAGTGAGCATTTATTTGGAGTTTAAATACTGTATGCTCTAAATTCATTAGCAATGCATTGAATTTGTCTTATAAAATTAACCATGATATCCATCAAGACTTGATGCTTCAAAGATTCATTCAGATTTTAGAGTGTTTATATTGATATATACACACATACCCATTCTTCCTCCATGCAGCCATAAGAAATACCTTTTGATGCACATAAACTTGGGAATTAAAGAGAAGCATTCACAATAGTGTTCTTCATTCTTATCAATTCTGGTTTAGTAATTAATCTATGGTTATGATCTTCAGTGATTCAGTAAGAGTGGAGACACATCACGCCTGTAATCCCAGCACTTTGGGAGGCCGAGGCGGGTGGATCATGAGGTAAGGAGATCAAGACCATCCTGGCTAACACGGTGAAACCCTGTCTCTACTAAAAAAAATACAAAAAAAATAGCCGGGTGTGGTGGCAGGCACCTGTAATCCCAGCTACTCGGGAGGCTGAGGCAGGAGAATGGCATGAACCCGCGAGGCGGGGCCTGCAGTGAGCTGAGATCTCACCACTGCACTCCAGCTTGGGTGACAGAGCGAGACTCTGTCTCAAAAAAAAAAAAAAAAAAAAAGTGGAGACACATACCCAGGAGAACAATGCTCTCTCTAAGCCTCACTTAATTGCTTGGAGAGATTCCTGGAGAAGTAAGGGTTTCCTTTAGCAGCCAGCCTGGTCTGTATATTGAGACCAGTGCTCCTACTCTCATTGGCCAGGACTGAAACTTAAAAGCCAACTAAAGGTCAAATTTTCTTGACTTTCCCAGGAAGAGTAAGGTTTTCCCTCTATTATCATTACCAAAATTCATAATTGATGTATCTGTTTCTGCTCCCCTCCCAGCCACCACTACACTTAACTATGAGGCTCTCCAAAAATGTGCGATTCATTCTGAGAGCTCAACCCTTCCATATTCATGACTAGCAAAGTGATGGGGACTGAATGTTTATTTTCAAAAAAATGGAAATAAATTCCTATTGCAAAAAAATGAAGGGAATTCTTGTTCTCTTTGCCATGGTATTTCATAACTCTTTTTTTCTTCAGTGGTAACTAAGATTAAATGAAACTCTTTCTCCTCTTCCCAAAACATGTTGTAGCTGCTTCAATACTTTTTTGGGGGGTTGAATTAATTGGATTGGGTAAATAGCAACACATGCACATCCCACATGAACCCTGCCCAGATGTTCATATCAGGGTTTGTATCTGATAATACAATTTCCTTTGGTTTCTAACCAACATGTTCTGACATGACAGGCATGACTCAAATAATTACCATTTATCTCCTTATTTTTCCCCAATTTAGACTGTTTCTGCTTAACATTTTTTTTTCTCACTTGGGGAATGGCAATGATACTAGAAGGCAGGAACTCTAGAATAACGCCACCACTAAAACAAGGGTATTTTGGGTTCTGCAACAATACTCAGGTCATCATTTCTGCTGAAGAACCTCGGGAGTGTGCAAAAATGGCTTTTCTTTCCTGGGCACAAACTTGCCATTCTCTTGGGACTCATTTTCTGGTTATTAGTCACATTAGTGTGTAGAAAAACTGTAGATTTTTCCTCTGTAGATTTTAAAGTATCTTTGTACTTCACTCAAAGTAAATACTATGTTTTCATTAGCATAAGTGTTCAAGTGGCAGTTGTCAATGTGAATTCACGTACCTCCCCCATTGCTAAGGAATTATGCCCATTTTAGGTAATCTCATACTTCAGTTGATAAAAATATCCTGATATTTCAAGTCTCCGTGTGAAAACCCCTATTATTTTGTTTTTCTAGGACCTCTCTTTGACCATTTTTAAAAACGTGCTTCACTTTTCAAATGACATTCTTGAGGTAGGTGGTAATTGACACTTTTAATGGAGCCATCAAGTAGCTTGACTCAGGTATAAATGAATGCTGATGTTCCCAGAGAGAGACTTTAACCTCCCTGCCCCTAGGGACATAAAACACTACCTGATTTTCCTCTGTCTGCCACAGCACACTGTGTGTGTGTGTGTGTGTGTGTGTGTGTGTGTATACATATACATACTTGCTCTGTCTCCCACACTGGAGTGCAGTGGCATGATCTCAGCTCACTGCAATCTCTACCTCCTGGGTTCAAGTGATTCTTCTGCCTCAGTCTCCCAAGCAGCTGGGACTACAGGTGCATGCCACCACACCTGGCTAATATTTATATTTTTGGTAGAGACAAGGTTTTGCCATATTGGCCAGGATGGTCTTGAACTTTTGACCTCAGGTGATCCACCCGCCTCGGCCTCCCAAAGTGCTGGGATTACAGGAGTGAGCCATTGCAACCCAGCCAGGAAATGCACATTTAACCGCACACACTCACCCACAGGTTTTGATTTGTGGACAGGATAGAAAGAACATCTGAAGTAAAGATACATACCCATGCACTAGACAGAACCCCCAAAAGTTCGCTCTTCAAGTTGCTATTATATGCCAAGCACAGTGCCAGATGCATTTACATTTATTATTACTCTTAATCACCTGAAATAATGTCATTATTCTCATTTTATGGGTTGGGATGCTGAGGTTCTTTATATTACGTGAATATGATCACATGGCATGTAAGTGATAGGACCCAGATCTTTCTTACACATAGTTCCTTCATAAAGAAATTATGAAAATTGACGTATTTATTTTGGATTTTTCCACACATCCAAAATTCTTGAGGAGTGCATGGGTGAACAGATTTCTATTCAGGGTGAGAAGTTGTTTCTCCAGATAGAAGCCAAATGGTGCTCTGGGGAAGCAAAAGATCATAGGAAGTTTCTTTCCTGTTATGAAACCCTCAGTGTCTAGGAGCCATGACAATTGGTAAACCTATGTAAAGGTGATAATAAGGGAGATAGATGCCTCACCCTCAGATCCCTGTCTATGGGCAATGCACTTTTTCAAAGATACCTCCAAGGCATATAAGTGCATTCTCAAACCAAGAAGTCATTTGGAGGTATAGTGGATTAAACAGTGACCCTCAACTTCATTCCTGAATCTTTGAAAGTGACCTTATTAGAAAAAGGGACTTTGCAGATATAGTTTGGTTTCATGGTTTTAATTTGTATTTCTGGGATGGGTTTTATACCTCCAATCCTCCATAGCCATCCCAAAGGATAGAGCCACATGCTTCATCTTGTTATTGGGTGAAGAGGTGATAACTTTGAACCCTGGGTTATTAGACATGGCTATCTTGACGGCAATACAAAGTTGCTCTTTCCAGCTTTGAAGATTTTGCAAGAAATTATTTTCTCTTTTGCCACAAATTCGACTATACATCTCATTTAGGTCTTTGACAACAAGGTAAAGCAAATTCAATTTCCTGGTGAAATTTTGGCATCAATTTACCTCTTTTTCTACTTCTCTTTGAAATAAACCACCACAGATATCCCTGTGGTTGGCAGGTCACAACCACGCCTGAGCTGGGCTTGTACTTAGCTGACTTCTCTTGTTAAAATGAATCTGCTCACAGAACTAGAACCACAGACAGTTGAGGCCCCTGTTAAGAGTCCTCATGCAAGTGCCTTGACTTCCCACTCCAGTGTAAGAGGGAAAGGGAAGAGAAGACGTTAAGAAGAGGTGGTAAATTTCCAGTCTTCTTAGGTAGCAGAGCTGCTCAGAAGTCAAATGTTAAGTGTGGGTCACCCTTTGCAATTATTTCCTAATACAGAACTCAGAGTTAAGTTATAGATAGTATTTCATAAGAACAAAAATTTGTGTTTACTATGCTTAAACATTTACTATGTATGAGCCAGGCACTGTGCTTTGTGTAATGTACTTTATTGAGCAACTCATTTCAGTGCTATGATATCAGTCTCAGGTGATTGTCATTTTTTCAGATAGACCCATAGATTAAGACAGTAGAATCAAGTTCACAGAGCTGATTAGTGGAGAAGCTGGGCTTCAAACCCAGAGCTTCCTAGTTCCAAAGCCTATGTCTTAACCTCTTCACTGGACTGGATACAGTCAAAAATAATAAAATAGAAGTGTTCTTTATGAAACAGTGCAGTAGTAGTAACAAATCTAGGAAGGACAGCTTCTGATTCCCTCCATTTGATACCTTATTAATTTAACAGAAAAGTTTCTAGGGCCACTGATTTATAAACAAAAGACAAAGTAAGGTGTACAATGGTGATTGGAGTGGGTGACGCTTTAATTATAGAGATAGTACAGGGGCTAAAGATGTCACCCAACAGATGTAGGAGTGACAGATAAGGCTAGTTAAACTGTGCTTTGTCATTATTATGTTGAGGAGACAAGTTTACTGAAAGAACAAACTCATGTCCAAGTTCTGTGGCATTTTCACAGTATCCATTACCTTGCAACTTATTTATGAATCCTCTTGTGTCCTTGGTGGGTTCTTGGTCTCACTGACTTCAAGAATGAAGCCGCGGACCCTCGCGGTGAGTGTTACAGTTCTTAAAGATGGTGTGTCTGGAGTTTGTTCCTTTAGACGTTCAGATGTGTCTGGAGTTTCTTCCTTCTGGTGGGTTCGTGGTCTCACTGACAGGAGTGAAGCTGCAGACCTTCGTGGTGACTTTTACAGCTCTTAAAGGCAGCGCGGAGTTGTTCGTTCTTCCAGGTGGGTTCGTGGTCTGGCTGGCTTCAGGAGTAAAGCTGCAGACGTTTCAGTGTTACAGCTCATAAAGGCAGCCTGGACCCAAACAGTGAGCAGCAGCAAGATTTATTGCAAAAAGAGAAAGAACAAAGCTTCCACAGCCTGGAAAAGAACCCCAAAGGGTTGCCGCTGGCTAGGCCAGTAGCCTGCTTTTATTCCCTTATCTGACCCCACCCACATCCTGATTGGTCCATTTTACAGAGAGCTGATTGGTCTGTTTTGACAGAGTGCTGATTGGTGCGTTACAATCCTTGCGCTAGACACAGAGTGCTAGACAGAAAAGTTTTCCAAGTCCCCACTAGGTTAGCTAGACACAGAGTCTGCTAGATACAGAGTACCGATTGGTGTATTTATAAACTTTGAGCTACACAGAGTACTGATTGGTGTATTTACAAACCTTGAGCTAGGCACAGAGTGCTGATTGGTATATTTATGATTCTCTAGTTAGACAGTAAAGTTCTCCAAGTCCCCACCAGAATAGCTAGATACAGAGTGCTGATTGGTGCACATACAATCCTTCGGCTAGATATAAAAGTTCTCCAAGTCCCCATCCAGCTCAGGAGCCCAGCTGGCTTCATCTAGTGGATCCTGCACCAGGGCTGCAGGCGGAGCTGCCCGCCAGTTCTGAGCCGTGCCTGCCCTCCTCAGCCCTTGGGCCATTGATGGGACCCGGCGCCACGGAGCAGGAGCAGGGGGCAGCGCCCGGGGAAGCACG